>NW_027509570.1:722156-1062156 GCF_048541705.1 Temnothorax americanus
TTATGAATCTTTCTAATTATTTTTTTATGATGTGGTAACGAATGACTGAGTCCAATGATACTTGTCCGGCGGGACGGAAAAAATGTTTATAATGAAATAATTTTTAAGTTGATAATTTTTCATATTATTTGCACATTTTTAATAACACTAAACTCTTAGCTTGCATAAAATCACGCGCTCTTTCCTGCCTATACCTGCCCTCTGTGCCCTTGCCTCCCGCCCATTCCTGCGCGCGCTCGCATAGCAATTCCTTATCTGCTTGTGATCCTTTTATTTTCGTGATCTTGCTTGCTTCGGACAATTAAGTTTTTTGTCCCTTTTGGATCACACGTCATTCATCTCTGTTATCTCTCACTTGATATTTGACGGTAGCTCCCCTCCTGTTTCGTGATTTATTTCGCGGTTCGGTTCGTGGTTTACGGTTCGCGATTCGGATTGTACTAAAAAATTTTTTTACTTTCATTGATTTATTCATCGATTGATTTCTTAATTTCGGTTGTTTCGTATTTCTACATTGTAGTATTCAAATTCAAATATTAGCGCTCGAGATTAAACGCGATGATTTTGATTAGAATGTGCAGGTTAATATAAAATTCTTTACAGTCTTTGTATATAATTTTTTCTATCTCGCTTTCATACATTTTTCGATTGGAAAAATCAATCACGCGCATATCGATGAGACATCAAATGCAAAATTAAGTTAAATTTTAATTTAATTAATATTTTATTAATGAACGTGATTATTTATCTTTTTTGATATAATTAATGCGCTTTTATTAACGATCGTAACGATTCGTAATCGACCGTAACGTTATAATCTGTCGGCTTTTAATCAGCCGATATCGAAGGAGCTTGATTCCTTCTCGTTCTCTGGCTGATATACAACCAGAATGGATGGCTATGCAATAGGTAAGTCCAATTTGGCCAACAACATTACAGGACTTACGCATGACGTAAGATAAGGTCGCATTAAATTGCGAGCGCTCCATATTTCTCAAATTATCGCCCATTTTTCATATTTTGCGCAATCGCGGTTATTCAGATATATAGTGCAATTATTTCGATATATCGATGCACATCAAAATGTTGAGCATAATCTTTTAAGTAATTCAAAACTTCTTGATGGCTCACGCAACTGGGTTCTTGCCTTTCCATTGTAATATAATCCGGAAAATTTGCAATTTTTGCTGGTAAATTCGTTCTATAGAGAAAAATAAGAAACATTAAAATGTAAGGAAACTAAGGAACTAAATTTTAATAGTTATACGTTGTTAAGAGATATCAAGTACCTATATCTATGTGCTTCAATACCGAGTTATTACCATTATTTTATAAATTCAGTTATAGAGCATGGTAACTTCAAAAATTTACGAATCTTTTACGTTGTAAGGATTCTAAATTTAATATTTTTGAAAATAGTCAAAGCGTTGAATTAGTTATATCAGGATAAAATCTTATAAAATTTTACAATGTTAAATGTCGTTTGAGTACTCCGATAATATAGTTTTTTAATTTCGTTTTTTTAAATGTCGTTTGAGTACTCCGATAATATAGTTTTTTAATTGTAAATTAAACATTTAATGTGAATTTAATATGAACACAGATTTAATATAATAATATTTTAACAAGTTGTTTTAATACATACGTTATAATAATACATTTCTTGAAAAATGCGCAGAAATTTCCATTCCGGTTTCCATTTTAATCCAATATCGAAATAATATGACATCTGTGTATGCACCAGGCGAATCTTTATAGCACAATTATCTCCCCATGAAGTTATACCGAGGAGAATATTATTACGCTCTATTGGTCCACCAAAATCACCCTATACCACATGAATAATGATTTGTGCTAGTAACTGTAAATATTAATTAATAATAATCGTTTTATTATGTTTTACATCTTACTTGACAAGCGTCTACGACTCCCTCTTTGAATCCGTAACATGCCATCCGAGGTGTCACTGAAAAATTTCTGCTTATATAATATTTCTGGCATAGTTTTCGTAATCTACACGCGGTACTGTTGCGCATTTCAGATTTGCCGACAGAGCTCCATCAACAGTATTATTGAATTTCTATATATTTTGTAAAAGTTTAAATTTTTAAAGACACATAGACATTTGGATATTGCGTGTTGCCGTAATTTTATCTCTCTTCATATGGCTATGTGTACAGAAAAAAATTATAAAAATATTCCTTGTCTCGAATTTACGTTTAACGAACAAATCTTTTAAAGCAATTCAAGATTAATAATTTTACACTAATGGCAATTGTGGGTATGTTATATCGTAATTTTTCAAAGTAAAAAATACATTTTTGCTGACGATTCTTGCGGAAAGTCGTGTACCACGAAAGGCTGTAAAAAAAAAAAAAAAAAAAAAAAAACAGGAAAATCGAGAGAGATGTAACGAGAGAAGCACAGAAATCGTCAGAGCGGAAATAAAACAACTCGTCTTGATTTTCTCCGGGCATCGCTCCGTAATTACTGCGCAA
This sequence comes from Temnothorax americanus, assembly GCF_048541705.1. NCBI lineage: Eukaryota > Metazoa > Arthropoda > Insecta > Hymenoptera > Formicidae > Temnothorax > Temnothorax americanus. Next base: position 724,655 of record NW_027509570.1, read on the forward strand.
TTAACTGCGCGACAATGGGACTACGTCTCTCAGAACGACCCGCGAAATGAATTAGACGCTTTGTGCACCGCCAAATTAGGTGGAGATAGATTGAAGCCAACTTGGCTTGAAATTAAAGAAAGGGCTCATTTAAATTTTAAATTTATTAATTAGCTACGTACACATACTAACTCAGTTAGTATCACGTACATAATTAAAATGTCAAATAAGTGTCGTAAATTAACGTCATTGCAGTTTAGATGATGGCATCGAGAATATTCAATGAGGCTAACGGATGACCTAGTTTTAGACGTCACTATAACTCTCCGGGCTTCTGTCTAAATTATTCGATTCCAGACGTCTGATATATAATATTAATTAATAGACCTCCTCGATTTAATTGATGTCAAATACGTGCGTGCTGTGCATTATACACTAGCGAGCAACAGCGCTAACTGATGTATATATGGGCTAGCGTGACTGCTGGCTGACCACGCTTCGCAATAACTACTGCGAGATTGCAGTGGCTCTGTTCGCTACGCTCGACCACGAATAAACCTGCGCAGATGGTATAGGCAGGAGCAATACTAATAATATTGTGAATACGGTATAATCTGGTAATCAAAGCGAGAGAAAATGAGATCATTGCGATGTAATTAATGTTTCCTACGATGGATTCGCAGATTATTGCGTAACTTTCGTATTACGCATCAGCGAGAGCGGATGTACGCGCACGTCAAGCGAGACGTATAATTATAATTCAATTCCGTAATTGGGAAATAAAAAGGTGTGCTGTTTGCGATTCTCAGAGAATTTAACGTAAAAAGACCGTGAAAAAAAAAGTCAAAAGCGATAGGCGTAACGAGAGACACAAAAATCGTCAGAGCGGAAATCAAATAATCCGCTTTGACATTTCGGGCAGTATTGAGTTACACCGATGATACCATTACCGGATTTATCGTGCTACGGCCGCGGCGAATAACATGATCTGCGGAATAAACGACGAGTAAATAGTGCAATTACACTACCGTCTCATTTTTTTCAATCCGCCAATTAATTTCGCGCGTGACCTGTTTTCTTAACAGTGACTGGTTCTCGTGTAACATGTATTCGTATCGCGAATCGAGCGAGGTAGCGCTGTTTATCTACGGTATAAGCTCCTGTCTAGGTGTTGAATTAATATTACAACGAGAGTCTATATGTGCAATGCGCGCCGCACACGCATGCATATTGTCGGAATTCTCCGTATGTGTGTGACGCGATGCCACGAACCACAGGCGAGAGATTTTGCGTCAGTTTTGATTCTGGTTCCGGTTTGCAGAGTCTTATACACCGTCGTCGTCATCTGTCGCGTGTCTCGTATCGCTCGCGATGTTCTCTGCGTTAAGTGCACCCTTCTCTGCGCCCGTACGCAAACTTATAAGTCGCATAAGTGGTCCATCGGCAGCAGCTGGTAATAATTTCTCGTAGAGCGAGACTACTGCTACTACTACGCTCTCGGGAGGAAAGTTCTGAATTTCAGGCTGACGATCTTTCGTTAGTGGTTGAACGTGTTATCACAGCGTGAGTCGTTAAAGTGAGAAATTCGTGCTGCAGTTGTTATTACAATGCTCCGCAACAGTTTGCTAATGCTCGCCTACGATAATAATCGTTAACACACGGGATTACTAATCTCTCTGGAACCATTTATAAAGTGCAGACTCTATCGTTTCTTTTATCAATATTTCCGCGAACGTGCAAACGACTCGCGCCCGCGTCAATGAGTCACCGCCTCTCATTTCAAAAACCCAAGCACGTACTTTCCGGAAGATCTCTAGGAATCGCGCGACGCAGAGAGCTTTGGCAATTACGCATACCGCGAGCGCTCTCGCGCGACTGTTACAATAACGTTAATAAAGCTCCGCGCGATACGTGTGTGGGTAACGAAACAAAGTAAAATAATTAGCAGCGTCGCGGCGTCGGTGGGAATAGCGTATCGACGAGGCGGTGCTTTTCCCAATGCGCCCGCGCGCGCGCGCGCGTGTTTTCACAACAAGGACAATATCCTAATTACATCCGCCGGGATGGCGTTATACGTGCGGGTTAACTTCCAATTACGCGTGTCCAGGCAGACGTTGACGTATAATTACGCGCCGTCGCCTAATTTAATTGACCGATTACGATATTCGTATACGTCGTCGCTCGCGACAACCGCCCGCGTCGCGCCGCGCGCTACCATTCGTGACGCGCGGCTGGCAACGACGCGCCGTTACTACTGGAATGTGCGGGGCGGTTTAACGGCAGGTCAGGCCTATGATTTACGTAGGCGGAGGGATGCGGCGCGGACCGAAGCATAATGCGAGCACGGTAAAGCTCGATGATCCGCATTAGGCAATAATACCGCTCGAGCGCGGAGGAATTACGGAGGAGGGGGGGCTACCGTAAAACAGACAAATCGCCGCCCGCGCCGGCGCGGCGGCGATCGCGGGCCGCAGTCGCCTCGGCGCCTGAAATCGCTCGCCTGCGGCTTGCCTGCCATGCTAAGTTATGTCGAAACGACGTTCGCCGTTTGATTGAATCAGCGTTGGCCTCATATTTCAAGTCGGTGAGCAATTAGCAATTATAGCCGTACCGTAACGAGCATCAAATAAGGGAGGAGGACGATTTTTCATCCGTGTCTTCATCTCGAGACAATTGCGCTCTCTGAACGGAAAAATCGCCGCTTTGTTAGAATTTGTAGCATAATCGTGATACGTGATAGGCTTTTTATTAGTTTCGTATATTTTATTATCAGCCCTTCGCGCGCGAGTCCTTCGAATGGCGAACCGCATATATTTCACGGCAGTGAAATAGCTCGCGGGCATTCAATTTATCGGCATTTCCGAGGAAAGCGGGTCGCACCGGGTGCGATATGTACAAAAATAATTTCGCGGTCACGCCCCTCGGCACACCCATGCTTTATCGAAAGTATCCGCGACCCGCGCAATCAAGAAAGTGTGACGGAGGCGGGAAATGCTCGTAGATATAAACGAGAATAGGAACACGGGTGTACAAGGTGGATTGGGGGCAAGCGAATGCGAGGGTGAGGAGGAAAAAAGAGGGAGAAGCAGGTCGTGCAGGAAAAAAGGAGACGGCGCGACGGAATTTTCCGTAGGGTGAGCCCCACTATCACGAAGTAGTAAATTCAACGCCGACTTTTCCCAGGGAAATTATAATTTTCCCTCTCGTAAAGAGCGACCCCGTGACGCTAATGCGAGCGTACATTAGGCGAGAAAAATAGCCCGGGCCGCGGAGACGAGGGAATTTGTATGAAGGCGAGACCGGCCCGTGGGTTAATCGCCAGGAAAATGGCGACAATGGGCACTGCGGCGCGTATTAAGAATCAACGATGCTCGGCGATGGTGAACCAGGTCCGGGCAAACGCGATGTCTTCGTTACGCGCCGAGAGCAGGGCGCCCTGCGATTCTTAATTTAGCTTAATAGTCTAGCAGTGCTTATCGCGACCTTTTATGGCAAGTACGCTCTTAAGAGTACGGTCGGAGTACAGTAGAAAATGAACGAATGAGTGAATAATATTTTATTATGCTCTAAGATAAAATTCTTTTAAAAAATTTCGAGAAATATAGAGGCAGAGAGAAAGAGAAAGAAAAGTAGTATTGAAAAAATTTATTAATCGATTTTTTTTTTAGTGACATGTTACAATTTTGTTTTTAATGCAGATAATTATTTTATTATGTAATGCTGTACCAAGAATATAGCTCGGCCATAATTTCTTGAAAAGTAATAGATTTTCACGAGTTTACTCGCACTTATATCAACATTTTTATATAGTAGTAATCTTGTGTACGGTATTGTCAATTATTGCTAGAAACCGGGATGGATACCTTCGAAGCTTAGGTTAGGTTCTGTACAATGGTTTTCTTGTAAAACCGTATAACATGCAGAAGTCGCCGCTGAAGAGTTAAGCCAATTTGGCTCGGAAAAGTACGTGCTTCGTGCAACGGAAACATGATCCACTCGAGCTTTAAGTCTCTTTTATAGGATTACCTTGGCGGCCGGCCTTGTAACCACGGTTTCGAACAACCGCAAACTTTCATACATACTCGTTACCCTGGGATCAATAAACCATACCATCATCGGAATGATCGGCAAGTAAACGAGCTCGTAAGTCCATTTGCTCGATCGACAATGATCCACTTGGACTTTGAATCTTTGCATTACCCAGCTCTGCGAAAGCTCCCGCTGCTTGAACACAGGAGCGTTATCCTGTTACAAGGACGAGGCGAAGGAATAATGGTTCACCGCGGTAACGTGAGGATCATTAATCGAACGGGCTACAACACGTGATACTATACGTATTATGCGAGAAATCAAGAGTTAGATCATCAAGACCACGTCGGCGGAGATGAGAAATATTTCGCGGAGATAACCCCGAGCTAATCTATGTCCTTCCAAAGTAACTAGTGAATTATCTGCCACAATTATACTAGACGTAGGCTGATATAATACGTGTAAGGTAGGAAAATATGTGTCTATAAATATTGAAAGTATTGGAAGTAGTTAACAGATTTCATTGCATAAAGGCGCACCGGACTTAAAATTTAGTGCTAAGTTTTGTCCATAGCATATAAATTAATTATTATATAAACACATTTTAGAGAGGTGGACCAATGTTTGACGTTTTTACTGATACTTCGGTCAGCCGACCGCGCTCGTACTTTTAATATTCGATAAAATAAACAAAATTTCTCGCAGACACAATAGATATACTGAAGAAACGGCGAATGTAAGATGACCATTAGATAAAATAATAATAATCGATCATAAGTAACTATATATGTCGCTTCTATCACTGCTATATGGCATGCTGCGATATGAAAGATCGACAACAAGAAACAGCCATTGAACGAGCACCCTTTGCACCCGACTTTTCCATCTCGGACATAATTTTTGGAACACGATGCGCCTCGCTATATACATTGACTTCTTATCTCTTCCGTCCCGGCGACCTCGATGCGAGAGGTTTCGAGTGAACGTTACAAAAACTTCTATCCCGGGAACACATCAGGAATCTATCAGCATCGACGAGGGACAGCTGACTTTTTGTCCGACCTTCTCGTATGTATTCGATCTCCGTGGAATTGCGTCAGAAGATTCCCTTAGGGTGGCGCGACTCTTAGCCCTTTCCGATCGAGACAAAATCAGGAAGACTTGCGACGAAGTTAACTATCCTTTCAGCGAGGTGTTTCTTTTGTCAAAGAAATCCCGTCGGAAGGATCGGTCCAGTGTCTCCTACAGGATACATTATGGAAGGACATTTCTTATCGCGACGTTTAACTTTCTTTCGGTCGACAACGGCAATGTATTATGCGCGTTTCAGGACGGTACTTCAAGCACACGTAGATTTAACGATTATTATAAATTCGAGAATAAATAATTAATGCAGAATGATCATTGTTAATTGCCGTATTAATTATTAAAGGTGTGGTTAATAGAGTCCATTACGCGTATGCAGGATTTGAGATTTAGCGCCAGGTTTCATCCATAGCAAATAAATTAATTATTACGTGGATATTTTTGAGCTTTAGACGGATCGATAATTGGCATTTCTATCGGTACTTCGATCATTTGGCCGACTAGTTCGTACTTTTAATATTCGAACGATGAAACTAATGAAATTTCTCGCGGGCGCGTATTATATATACATATATACTAAGGGAAATGGCGAAAGATAGGACGATATTGCGGCGGGACAAATCTCGGGTGACCTCCAGCAGTCTTGACATAATCTGGGCGAAATGCCGAGTGAGCTATGAATTCACGGGAGAGAAAAGTTTCGTAGCTCGGAATACCATTTAATCGATTCAAAGCGCCCTCCAAGTTCTTTAGACGTCGTCGTCGCGCCGCGTCGCCCCGCCTCGTCCCCATCATGTGGAATTCGCACTGTAGGAAGTTGGTCCGGATCGAGGAAAGTGTTCCAGATAGGACGTTGATGAGGGCCGCTCGAAGTTTGACGCAGCAATCGTCGCTTCGGAATGACAAGATTCCGTTCGAATGGAAGAGCAGCGCTGTTGGGATGAGGCTGCCCAAGCGTTTCTAGAAGCGGTATAATCGGCGGGACCATTTCCAAAGCGTCCTCTCTCTCTCTCTCTCTCTCTCTCTCTCTCTCTCTCTCTCTCTCTCTCTCTCTCTCTTCGCCTTCATGCCGTTTTACCTAGCGCTAGGGTTTTATCCGCGATGCGATTTCGACGCGCTAATGGATTTTAGCGGCGAGTAACAGCGAGTAAGCCGCATTCGGCGCGAGGCGCGAGCGGGAAGTTACGCGATTTTACCACGTCGATTTTTCAACGCGGCGGCGGATGCTGCATTCGACAAAAGTACCCCGTTGGCATTACAATACATTTCCTTGGTCGTAATACGAGCGAATTGTTAGCGCAAGTTACAATGAGGTAAGATCCACCACCTGCAGAGTAAGGAACAATTATACTCTGATTACTTTGGATATCATCGCAAGAAACTAACGGTGAAACTATCCGCCGAACTCAGTCAGGTCGGAACTTTTTAGATCGAAGATCTACAATTCCGAGCAAGAGATGTGGTTTCTGCGAATGCAGCAGTACGAGCAATAGAGAGAGAGAGAGAGAGAGAGAGAGAGAGAGAGAGAGAGAGATTGATTGATTGATTGATTAAATTTATTATGCCCAAACATCTGCTAAAGGGCAAAAATTGAAATCCCAGGTTACATAGATATACGTAAGAAATCATCATGGATACACCACAGTGGACCATATTGATGCATTCGATATACCTAAAGCTAAAATACATCAAAGAAGAAAGGATCTAAATCACAAGTACATAGATAAGAAATCATGGGTGCACTCAATGGACCACTGTGATGCATCCGATATACTTAAAACTAAAGTACAATAAAAGAAAAAGAAAAAGCATGAGCAAGAAGTAGCTTAAGTAAATTAGAAGGCGCCTAATATAATTTGAGCTAAGGTAACCGCATGTGCGCAGGCCTGATGCAGAATTAATGATGCACAGAGAATACATAATGATACATAATATAATACATAATTTTTAACTAATATCACGCAGCTACTAGATTGTAATTATTGCATTACTAAGTTCGCACCGGTAGAAAATCCTTGATGGAGCATAATAATATATAATATCCTTAAACTAATATGATACATAGTATAACCTTAACTAATATAACTACATATATATGCACAACGCAGCTACTAAATTATGCAACTATTGCACCACCAAGTTTGCACCGGTAACCAAAGAGATAAAGCATTAGCCAGATTCAGATGCTGACAAATACAAGCGGAGTAAGTTTTGAAGGTTGGAAGAGATGGTGCGGATGTTATGCTGTCAGGGAGAGAATGCCAGAAACGTATTGCAGAAGACGAAAAGAGTTCCAATATGTTGTAGTTCTGCAAGGCGGTATATGAAAGGTCTGCGACGAACCAGGAAGGCGATCAGATCTTCTAAGCGACGGGTCGGGCGAAGTAAAGAGCTCCCTCAGGTAGATTGGAGATTTTAGGAACAAGATACAATAGACCTGACAGCCGAGAAAATACAATCTCCTATTCTCAACTAAGAGCCATCCCAGTCGTCGCCTATAGGGCGTAATGTGTTCGTCGCGTTTAAGATCAAAGATATACCTTATACAGCAGTTTACTAATCTCTGCAACTTCGTATTCAGCTCATTGCTTAAACCATCGTAGACAAGGCAGCAATAATCAACATGTGGCATAATCAACGTCGTCACTAATTTGATTCGTAATTCGGTAGAGAGAGAGTTCTTGTTAATTTCAATTTGTACAACGCACAGTGCACCCTCTGTGATACATGCGAAATGTGCCTCTTCCAGGACAGAGTAGGCGTAAAAACAACTCCCAAGTTTCTCACCTCTCTAACAAAAGGGATAGGTACCCTGGTTCACCATGACAGGAGGCAGAAGGCCAAGGTCAATATTCCTAACATAAGCATTGCTAACCGTAAATCATCACTTTAGACTTGGACGGATTAAGTTTCAGACCATTAGATTCTGCATAAGCAAAGATAGCTTTTGCATCCCTAGAGATTAACTCCAATCCATGACGGATATTAGCCGGAGAACATGAGAGATAAGCTTGAATGTCGTCAGCAAATATCATGTGAAGTGCATGCAGCAATACTCCTCCTATATCATTAATAAACAGAGAGAATAATAGTGGCCCGAGCACAGAGCCCTGAGGAACGCCCGATGACGTATACAACCACTCCGAGAAGTTCCCAGCATCATCAACCACAGATTGACAGCGACCAGTCAAGTAAGAAAAAATCCACGCAAGAACAGCATCAGAAAAGCCAATCTCCTTTAACTTGATAAGTAGCTTGAGATGTGGAACAGTATCGAACGCCTTACTAAAATCGAAGAGGATCATAATTATAATAAGACCCTTATCAATCGCCTCTTTGATGTCATCGCAAACCCGCAGAAGAGCTGTCTGTGTATTGTGACATGGTCGATACGCAGACTGTCTCGGATTTATGAGGTTATGTTCAATCAAGTATTCAGTAATCTGCGAAGCCACAATCCTTTCAAGTAATTTAGACAGCTCTGGCAAGTTAGCTATAGGTCTTGTATCAGTAGGGGATAAGGGAATACGAATCTTCGAATGCGGGCGGATTAATGCGCGCTTCCATTGACATGGAAAAGAAGAAGTTTCCAATGAGTGGTTGAACAAAGTAATGAGATGCGCCGAGATTATAGGCCAGGCAATCCGTAGGATATAGAGCGGTATAACCAGCTGAACCAGATGCATAGAGTGGGCGGTCCCATTGAGATAAGTTTAAGGACCGTAGCAGGTGTTACAGTAGAGAACACAAACTCTGGTCTCTGGAATGATCGAGTCACTAAAGTAACAGTAGAAATAAAGTCAGTAAACAAGCAAGGTGGTTGAGCATTAGAGACCGAAACGTAGAATGAATTCAATTGACTAGGTGTAAAAAAGTGTAAAGGAGAGACTAAGGTTGACTTTACAAGACCAAACCGCGCCAGTTCTCTCCAAAGTTTAGCAGGATCAGTGATGTCTTTGAGAGAATTAAGTTGAAATTCACCTTTGACACGTTTGATGTCCGAATTAAGTTGGTTTCGGAAAAGTCTGTAAGTGGCATAGTCAAGCAGATCATTGGAGCGTCTAGCCTGCCTGTATAATTGGTTGCGATTACGAATTCGAGCTTTAAGCTCATCCGTCAGCCATCGCACCGGAGGCCTTTTAATTATAAATGTTCGCCTAGGGGCAAACACATCCAATGTTTGAAGTAGAGCTCCCGACAGTCTCGTACAAAGCCCCTCAGTCCCACCAACGCCTGGTTGGTCATCTAGTCCCACGCCCCTATCACAGGCCACGGCCGGCACAAGACCATCAATTACAGCACGAAGATGGTCACAGAACACATTACAATCAATAGATCCATATCTACGTCTCACAACAGTACGGTCAATGACCAAGTTCGCGGCCAGAGAGAGCGATAACTCTATGAGATCATGACCAGCTATAAACGGGCACTCAGATTTAGTAAATGACAAAATTTTTTCACTGTCATCCACCACTAGAACATCAAGCCACGAATCTGCGGAGGCCGTATGATGCGTAGCACCCGAATGAACAATATGCATTGCAATACTCGACATAAGTTCACGCAAGTGGTCAGCTTCAAAGTTGTTTGTAAGAAGGTTACAGTTGAAGTCTCCGCCAATAATTATGTTTTTATATAAGTGCGAAACACTAAGAAGTGCTTCTGTAAATTCATTTAAGAGAAGGCCTTTAGGCCTCCTATAGACCGATGCAAATAATACAGATTCATAATTCGGTAAACGGATCTCACAAATGAGATACTCAGGGGAATTTACGTCACCTCTTGCAGAAGTAGCAACAACTGTAACCTTCAGTGAGTTGTGTACATAGCAGGCAACTCCACCACCCCTTCTACCTACACGATCATGTCGAATCAGAAAGTACCCATCAAGGGCCACAAGATCATCAGTCACCTCAGCATTCAGCCACGTTTCGGATACAGATATAATGTGATGAACATTATCATTAAAGTGTAATCTTACTAAGTCAATGTGACCACGAAGTGAGTTTGCATTGAATTGAGCTACCCGAAGGCACTGTGTTAAAGCGCGATTAACAGCAGGGGATGCCGCGCAACGCACACGGTCATGTCAATTGATTTTAGCAAGGTCTGAGTCAGAGTCAATAAAGATAACCAGAGCGCCGTCAGATAATCTGACACATATACGAGACCCTCTCGTCCAAACGTACTTATAAGACCTCTCTTTAGCAATCTTTTTAACTCGCTGCAACAAGTCATACGCAGTCCTGGACAGCAACTCATTCACGTAGATATTTTGATTAGAGCCCCCGCTACATACCTCACTCTGCTTAAGAGACCGCTTCACTCTCTTACTAGCAATTACAACATCGCGGACAGCGCCAGAGGATAGGGTGACTATGAACGAGCCCGTACTACCAGGACTCGAAGAACCGTCAGAAGCCATGACTGTTTGCCGTTTCCGCGCCATAGATCTAACATTTAGAATGTGACTAGAGAGATCTGGGATATCGAGCACTTTAAGTATATTGCCGACCAACTCTGTAGGAGTAATCGACAACTCATTAGGGACTCCCGAGATAATCAATTTATTTTCATTCTCATCACGTGGAACGGACTGAGCGGCCTTCAAGTCCCGGACTTCGCGAGCAAGAGCTGAGCTCTCCTGTTCTAGCTTATCAATACGTAACACACTCTGGGCAACAGTATCCGTAATGAGTTCCAGTTTACTCAGCTTGTCATTAATCTCTCTATTAATACACCTTTGGTCCTCAATGAAAGCCGAGAGCTTGGCGTCAGAATCCTTCAGTTGGTTAAACAGTTTCTGCAGCAGCACGTTGGTTTCAGTCTGCCCCTGTAACTGCGCCTGCACCTGTGTCGCCGATACTCCACTCGCAAAGTCGAAAGGGTGTGCATTCGGTTCGCTGACAGGTGTAAGAGGCGCATCTAATGTGGCTGCAAGAGCTTTGCAGCACGTATCCGCATACTTGTATGTAGCATACGGTTTAACACAGCCAGGGTGGAACAGTTTCTTACACCTTTCGCACTCGAGTGATTGATTGGCGATCGGCTTCTTACATCTGTCACACACACGCGATTCCATGTTCCGTATGTAGAAAGCCCGTGTCACACGATGCAGCTAGGATGTCCAAATCACCCAGCAGCGCATGCGTACCAAAGGATGTCCACACAGCCCAGCCAATAGCAGCACGCAAGCGTATCAGCACGCAAGCGTATCAACTCTCGCCCACGTGACCAGATCAACGCACGCCACATGCACCACAAGCAGTAGAGTGTAGAAGGAGCAGATGAGAAGCACACATGCAAAAGGACCTCGCCACTCAATTAAGGTTAGGAAACCGGCAGCCTCTTTCAATCAGAATGAATCGTATGAAGGAGACAAGTCCCAAAGATTGATTTAATGCTTTCAATAAGCAGATAAAAAGCCTGCCTACGCCTGCAACAAAAGAGCCCGGAGGCAGTTTACGGCAGAGATTTATCTTTAAGAAGCGGGAGCAACAGAACAGACGTGCACCAATACTCACGGAGAAAGAGAGAGAGAGAGAGAGAGAGAGAGAGAGAGAGAGAGAGAGAGAGAGAGAGAGAGAGAGAGAGAGAGAGAGAGAGAGAGAGAGAGCGAGGAGGAGCACGCAGTTAAGAGAAAAACGAGAAAGGGGGATAAGGGAAAAGACAGTGCAGATAAGTAAGTTCATAAGAAACGGGCTGGAGAAAGAGAGAGGGTCAATCGGGTACAAGTACTTTCCAATAGCCCTCCATCATACGAGACGGGGCCGTTTTCCGAAGTAAAATATTAGGTTGATTCTAGGAGCGGATAGTTAAGAGCGCAAGTCAAACAATAGAGCACAAAGTGCCGCGGAGTTTCCAAGCTTTTGCGCGAAATTGCCGAGAAGCGGCGGCGGGAGCTGGCGGGGGACGAAGAAGAAGAGTGGATGGGCTCTCTTGCATGCTCCTACGAGTCCTACGAAGTAGAAGCCCCACGATAATGGGGCGAAGGGGGGCGCTGGTTGGATACGATGATAGTTAGTCCGCCGCGCAGTCTACTCGAATAGATTTCATTTTCTCGAGCTTTCGGGCGTGGAACTGCTTTCTGCGGCAGCGAGATAGTTACATGGAGGTAGATTCGGCATTATATGTGACGCGGCGAGAGAGAGAGAGAGAGAGAGAGAGAGAGAGAGAGAGAGAGAGAGAGAGAGAGAGAGAGACCCCTTGGAATCTCCATCTCCCATGTCTGGAACCTAAGTAATTAACTAGCCGACGAACTGCGCCCGCGCTCGGGCGAAGATGGAAAAGCGAACGAGGAAGTTAGTTCGGCTTCGGTTTAATATCTTGCGGACGCTCGTCAAAGTTCAGGCGCTTCGTTCCCAAGAAACGGACGTCGCCAGTGCGTCCTAAACTAGGATGAGCCGCTCGCTAATAGCCCGTTCCCTTTAAGCAGCACGTCGCGGCCGCGAGATTACTCGTTCGCAACATTTTATCCTTTCCGGCTGCGGGCGCCTATCGAGCTTGCTCCAACATGCCGCGTCTCGGATGCGCGACACTTTTATCATTACGTACTTACACTTTGATTACAGTCTTTCGTCGGTTACGACGCAAATTATCTTTCGATAGCAGACGCTCGAGATTAACTAGTTTCTTTTTTAAAGAATCTCGAGATATTTTTTTCATCCAAACGTGTGTTATTCCATCGTAATTAAATGGATTTACAAATGCTTTGATAACATGCTTTGATTTAAATATGTCTCTTATATTACTACTTTCGGTATTAAATTTTTCATGGATAATTTCAATATTTTACGAACCGTCTACAATTTTTTCTATACATTTTACTTGAAACATTCTTCTTTAGAAGATGTATGTAATATATAAAACTAATTATTTTTTAAATTATATTATTTAGTTGCTATATAAAGTTCTTATAAAACATCTGATTCTTATAACTCTTCTTGGCAATACAACACGTTGGGAAAATTGCGACAGTATTCATAAAGTTTTTCTCATGTTTCGAGAAAATTAAATTGCTTTTCGCCATGGATAGAATGCAGCTCGTAAATTATCCAAAGACAGCGGGGAGGAAGGTGATTTGCCTGATAACACCGGTGGAAGATGCTGCACAAATGGGCCGTGTTCAACGTCATGGGATATTTTGTGCGATGCATTACGACCGCGTCGCTTGTCGCAAAAGAGGAAAAATAAAGAAAATGGCCGTAATCGCGTGGCCTGGGATTTTTATAGCGCGCTGCGGGTCTCGTTTACTGCTATTGGTGTCGTAAATAGTATCGAACTTACAGATAGCTTCTGGTCAATAAAGCTATCACGGCCTAGTCATTGTCTCGGAAATCAAAGTAGTCTTCCCAGTGTTTTATGGCCGTTTTTAAAAGCCCTATAAATAATATCACAAATAACCTTTAATACACGTATGATGTCGCGACATGTGTGTACTGATAATGATAATAATATTTTTTACTCGCAGCGATTACTAAGCATCCGCACAAATAATTATCGACTGTAACTATGGTCAACAAAATGAGATGAATTAAAAGAGTTGAGAAGCCCGTCGGAAAAATCACGATTATACATATAAATCGAACTGTTAAAAATCTGAATTGTTAAATCGTTTAGTAATAATCAATACGTCAATAAAATAAAGTGCCGACGGGTTTGAATGTATCTACATAACTGTGTGAATATCGTACATTTTTATTTTATGAACTAAATCAACAAGTCAAATTTGTATACATAAAAATCGGCAATCGTATGAACGTTTAGTTTTTCCCGCTGGGGGTGTACGTGTCAATCGTCAATTTCCACGTCCCTTTTTTTTTATCAATAATATTTTCACCATAACGGAGAGAAGTGTGATTTTTGCGCAAAGCGTGACAGTGCAGCCTTTACTAACCGGCTTCGAACAATCCGCAGATCGGATTATTTTCTACCACAGCGAAGAAAGCGTCCGATTGGAAAAAAGTAACGTCGGAAATGCGAGACAGAAGCAAGGTAATTACGCATTCTCAAGCATGGAAATTACGTTGATATTTTTCGCATTTGTTTATTATCTATAATTGATACAAGAATGCACAATTGAAAGTAATTTTAGTATGTTTATTATAGGTTCATTTTAAATAGAATTACCGTTAATACGCGAAATCATTTGTTTTAAATCCGGAAGATTGATATTGGAAGAAAACTTTATTTTTGAAATTTTATTTCAATTTGATGAGTTTTTTAGTTAGAGTTTAGTTTCAACGTTTCTCGTTATTAAACTCATACAGGATATTCATACTGGATATTAATGCTATATAATGCTGTAGAAGTTGTTCAAATTATTCCAATATGATCATTTGTTTTGATTCTTGACGCATAGACAAAATGTAATATCGTCACTGCACAGCCGCACAAGCTATTTTCCGTTGAAAGTCTCGGTTGTAATACCGACTTCGCGAAGAATTCCTCAAAAAGACTAACGGAAATGCAAGGATAATCGTGAAGATTAATCTGCTTCGTGTTTGGTCCTTTATGATTAGAACTGCAGCTCGATTAATTTAAGCATAATTAATTCAAGCCTTAAGCGAGCCCTTATACTCAGAGGTGTACGCATGGAAATGGCGACGTAGCACTGACAATGTCAGCCGTATTCATAGAGTTTTCAGGCTCTTTGTGCGTGCATGAGACAGCACGCTATCAAAGTCTAGCACCCTTATCTCTATACACGTGTGTCACGGCCTGAAAGAGCGCGCGAATGAATAGCATCGCTGAGTTTTGGAGGCTCTAGGAAAGGACGAAGGGAATGCGCGGTCGTGTCTGCCGTCGTAATGTTATATCCGTAACGATCGGGACGAGGAAATTATGAGAAGATCCGACTTTATCGTTGAATTAACAACCGGTGAAAATACGTCAAGTTTGGAAATCGTGCTGTTAAAATCTATCCGGCTCTTAATTAAAATATCGAGCAATTAAAATCGCATATTCGATTCTTCGACCAGACATATACGTCGGGGAAGACGCCACCAGTAGGTCGCAGATGTCATTTTGTTTAATATTTCGTTTATTATCCAATGGAAGGCTTTCTAGTCGTAAAAGTGAGATTATTTAAATAACAAGTGACGTGGGCAAACTGCCTCAGTTTTATTGTGATTTACTTAGCAATTCCTTGTATGACGTCAGTGTGTGAAGAGTCGGAGGGTGGGATCTTCTTTTCGTCATTGGGGTAAGAGACCACTTCAGGAAAAAAAACACCATTAGCGTAACGGACTATTTTATTCACAGAATATTGATGTACAATTTTTGTATTCTTATATTAGATTTCAGTTTTGTAAAATGTCATGAATTCTATTCAACATTCGATAAATGTATATTTAAAACAAAAATATTATTTGTTTTAAAATTGTGGTTTTTTAATTGTACATAGTTAAATAGTTTATTGTTAAAAATAAATCAATGTTTTTGTATATGTACATATTACATTTCATTTATTGAGTGCTGCATTCTTCTCACAGCATCTTCTTGCATCTTCTCCCATTACAAGTGGCATATTTTATCCAGATATAGGGATAAGATGCCAGTTTTGCAGAGATAAATATGTAATTAAATTACAACATTTTAACAATAACTTTAGAGTGGCTATTTTCAGCACTGCTAATGTGAAAGCTTAAGTATCATCTTTAGTGATAGGATTAAATATCTTACAAGTAGGTTCGAGTCTGTTGGCGTAATTCCGACTTCTCTATGATTACTTCGAAAAATAAAAGCAAGATTTCAAGTATACTCGAACCTGGACGAAATGGTTTCGAACCCTACATGAGTACCTCAAAAAACAAAAGTGTTACTTCGAAATAGACTCGAACCTGAATCATATGTTCGAACCTCTTATGAGTACTGTACTAGAAATTGGTTGTGACTATTGGTTTGTTCATATTTCTATAATATTTATTAACTATGGCATTTTCCCCCGATTTTATATCGTATTAATTATTTTTATGTCTTTCCCGTTTATGCCTTCTTTGAATATCGATCAACAACGACAGGTTGAATCTAATCAACGTCGAGAAACGCGCGGCTTTCCATCGACTGAGCAGGCACCGTAGGCGGTCGAAGTGAAACGTTAGGGTGACAATAATGACGTTAGTAGATCGCAGAATTGCCGTCAATCAGAGAACTATAATAACGTTAACGTAGATATTAGATGGTATCCCCTGCGGACATACCTTTTTTATTCCGACTAATGCTTCTGGCGGACGGGCAATTTGCATGAGAGAAAGTTACGTCGTCCTGGGGCTCGTTGAGTCCAAAAAAAAAAAAGAAGGGTTTAAGTCGCGTAAAAAATGATATCGATCAAACAGTGCCGATGGAAACGTGCGACCCGCACTGCTGTCTGAAAGATCTGGTGCCTGGTACAACTATAGCTAGATGTGTAATCATGCCAAGAAAATCACTACCCAATGTGGATTCGCCCCTCCAATGGCTTTCGCAACATGCGATTAATGAAGGGGTGTCCACCGAGCTCCCCGGCACGGGAAGTCGTCCATCATCATAAAATCTTCCGGAGCAGTGGTTAAAAGTACGATTTCGAAGACTAGAAGGGCGGTTGGGACACGTACATTTTCGTTGAACTTCGAGCAGTGACGATATGCAAATCGAATATAATGATGTTGATTAATATGACTCATATTATTTCCAATTTTGAATTTTTGTATGTTTTTATTTTGCTATCGATAGTGTCAAGATAAATCTCAACAGCGAAAACTTGCTCGCGTACGTGAATAATTCTTGATACAATTAGAAAGCTAGAATCTAGAATCACATAGAAACTTTCTAATTTATTCTCTCGATACGAGATGATACGATGGCGAAACGAACATCGGGAGGCTTCTTCCGGTTTATCGAGCTTATATATTATTTCAATGAAGCGAAATACTTTAACGAATTCCAATGAAACGCAGTGAGACAATTTCAGCACAATTGTGCCCCCTACAGCAGAATCTGCAAGAGTCGAGGGGGGGGGGGGTAAAAACCAATAAATCCGACACATCGGCGGGTTTGGGCGGTTGCGTCCGCGAAAAATATTTTATTTTTACGCGAAAACCCATTGGCGTCCCGGTATTTTTGAGCGCGCGATCGTAAACAACTTTCACGGCGCGAATTGGCGTGCTCATCGAAATTGCATGCCGCCGACATGCGAGTAGATCGCGAGGAACAAATGTTCATTTATTATTATCTATCGACGCGCTATTGTCCGCGCATTGCACTTAATTTCCTCAATTTCGTTTCTCACATTTCGTTTATAAAAAATTCGGTTTCGCAACTCACGTTGAAATTATTAATTGGTATTCGATCGCGCGTACAAACAGTTTTACTCGACAGCGAGCGGAATGTGTGAATCTTGCATAATTTCTTTAATTCGAAAAAAAATATAATTTATTATTTGACAGCGCCATGAATTATTCGGAGAACTGAATTTCATTCCCACCAGCGTCGCTTTACAAATGCGAGAGAGTCGTGCTTGTAAAATTGAAAGAAATGTACAGGAATAAATTAGGCAAATTCTTCGAAATCGGAGAAGACTGCATCGCTTTGTCGTGAACTCTGTCGGTTCGTTCTGTACGCGCCTGTCTCTAACAGGCCGAGGTATCACGTTTAAAGGCGTCGGGGCTTCCATGTGTTCTCCGTTCCGTACCCGGCGTAACATACCCGGTCGGCGAAACTCTCGTTAAAACGAAACAATGGGCATTCGGATTACGTCCAATTCATTTGTCACGCGCTTTCGAGAGAGATCGAGTGGTGAGGCGGCAGAGCGAGGAAAAAATGGAAAACAGCGCGACCCGGGGCTCGGCGGAGAGCACGGTAAAAAGAGACATTGCCAAGAAATTAATTTCACGGTTAACCGTCTGTGAGCTATTATACGACCCGCGAGTTCTGCTATCCGGAATAAGTTATCATCTCGCGAACAAAGCGCACAAACCGACGACAGAGAAAAAAATTCGAGAAACACTTTTTTTAAGAAATTCGCTGCTAAAACAATATTGTGTTTTATTTTAATAGTTTATCCGCGAAAATCAAGAAATTTGTCGCGACTAATTAATAATTTTGCAGCTTTTACTCTCCTTTTCTCCCTCCTCTGTTATTACTTATTCCTTATTTCGATAAATCGGAGAAATTTAATATCCGTCAGAAGAGATTTCTCATAAAACAGAAAAATATTGGATACTGTCTGCTTTTTTGCCGTGAATATATAAAAAAAGAAACACGCGAGCAATATCTTTAATTATAAATCCGAGCAAAACATCAATCTCGAGGTTTCTCGTTACCCCGCAATATTACGTCTCGAGCGAGTACTTAATAACGGAGTTGCCGGCGCGTCCCGCGGGCGTCCAAGAGCCATTGCAGGTGGAAAAGTGCAGGTGATACCCCTTAAACGTGCCAGTCTTGATAAGCGCCGAATTAGCGGCACCACGTCGGGGATCTCGGCAATTAGTCAGAGGGGGGGAGATGGGGCACGAGCGTGCCAAAAAGCCCGGTAAACTCGTGCCACGGCCTCGCGAACTTCGCGGCGACTTCGGACGTAAATCAGTGGCGTCCGGGTTGGTGTCTCGTTTTAGCGGGACACCCGGTACACACGCCGCACTTGCCGGGGTTTACTGGCGCGGTGAGTTACTTGTGGGATTAATATCCCTATCTTCTGTTCACATTCAACCCCTTGCGAACGCGCACGGCACACGGCACACGGTTGGGGCACGTTACGATATCGGAATAACGCATCTGGATGCGAACGGGAGAACTGGTGGCATTTTCACCCTCTGTCCTGTATAGTCGGTAACACTGTTGCTGCGTCGGCAGCACACTTTCGATTTATGGCTCTGTATATATTATTTCGATAGTTCCTTCTCTCTCCTCTCTCTGTCTTTCCATTGGTATCTCACCGACGTTATTCCCTCCGGTTCTCTTTTGCTCTCCATCCACTTTCCACCACCTTGTCATCCCTTCGCGTCATTCCCCGCACTCTGCTTGAGTCTGTCACATCTTATTATCTCTATTCTTTTTTGTTGCTTGTCAAACGACTGCTCTTACAAAAATTAATGATTGTTCACCGAACAGCGTGACTGCTTAACCGTTTGCAATTTATATCACGATAGGTATTTTCTCTGATACTCGCGGTAACTCGAATGCACATTCTAGAAGTTTAATCAACGAAGAAGAAAATATTTTAGCTGTCTCTTTATATTATTTTGTTGCTGGATATTTAGAAAATAACTATCTATTAACTATCGAGCTATATAAATGATGATAATTTAATTGATATTGCATAGCTTCTTAATTTTTGATCCTAATGTTTAATTTTATCTGATAATATTCTATTCATTTGATATAATATCTGAGAATATAATCAAATTTAGCATAGATCGAATACTTTGTTTTTGCAATCGATATCTAAAAACATACGAGCGATTAGTCAACGATTTTCATAGATATATGTCGTTTCTCATATCAGTCATATGAAGAATATGTGAAAGATGATGATAGTTATATGTTCGAGTTTATAGCTTTAAAAGTTAATCTCGCAAATTCCATGTTCCACTCTCACATTATCAGTCACAAATTTTATCTATAGCAGCGCTTTCCTTCTCATGTAAGCTACTGTTCAACTCGAGTAACAAACAAACACGCTACTACCGTATTAATCTCAAATTCAAGGTACTGAGTCTTGGTACTGAAAATTCCAGAAGTGCCAAGATTTAGCGGCGCTTCAAGAGATTCGCTACTACGAGAGCGTTTTTGATGCACGTGTAACAGCCGCAGCGCCTGCAGCGGTTCAGCACATTGCGATTTGCTGCTTCAACAATTTATAAAACTATGCTGCAGCTCGCGCAACTAACGCTATTGCCAGATAGCGTTCTATTCGCGCTCCCTTTTATTGAAACAATTTGATTCATGTTTATTTGTTCTTTAAAAAAAATCTTTTTAAAAGAATTTTTGTCGAAGAATTTGTGACCACCCGTACTAATTGTAAGTCCACAAACTAAAAAAACATTCATAACTTTATTGTCTAAAATACATTTTTTTAAATTTATATTGGAGTAATAAAAAGATTATGAATTAAACGCTTGTTAGACTATGATCCGGAAAAAGTTGAACGTTGCAAGCAACTTTTTCAGAGTAATCTGCGCCGCTTTAAGTATCATTGTTTCGTAAATGCGCTTTATACCGAGGCGGTGCATTAATTGCATTATTAATTGAGTCTCAAGTACAGGACCGGTTCAAAACTTTGTTAAATAGATTACTTTGGTCGGGGACGCGCCGCATCACTCGGTTTAGGATAAATTTGTTAAAATTGAATTTGTGTGTTAAGCGGTGTAACGCAGAAATCGCTTGTCGCGCAGTTTAATCCTATATGAGGAAAAGCGAAGTTACCATCAGTGTGTATCATAATAAATTCCATAATTCCGTGCGGAATCCCTTATATCCCTCACATACCTTCTCTAAATTCACACATGCAGGCAATTTCATCAAAGCTTCGCGTATTACATTATTTACGTTAATAGCATATGAAGCGTTGCGTAAATCAAACATAAATCAAAGAAATTATTTATTGATTCCTAATGATATCTGTTCGTTATGTTACGTTACATAAAAATTATCTCGACAACGCCGTTCTGCATAATGGAACGCATATACACAGTACTTTTCATCTCATTCATCGCTTCATGTAGGAAATGTAAGAGGATATATTCGTTCGAAGCCGTTCCGTTAAAACAACACTCTCAAATATTCGATACTGACGAAGAATATCGGTACCGATATTGGCTTTGAGCTGCCAATCCCAATATAAAACGCCATTAAAACGGGTGAAAAGAAGAGCTATTCAACGTGGTTTATTAGCTTTACCGCAAATATAGACGTTATGCAAAAATTCCCGCAGAATCAGAAAATATTCCGATTTCTCATATCGATAAAATACATTCATCTTATTTATCAGCTTATAAGTATTTAGCGATAGTTTCTCTGCTAAAATGTGCAAAGTAAATTTTATCTAATATAATCTTTCCGTCAAATTTTTGTACGAGTTTTATTCGATAGAATTTTTAATTTTCATCGAATTTTTATTAAAAGATTATAATTTGCAAATTGACTCATATATATATATATATATATAAGCAGGTACTTGCATTCTGATAGATTCTCATTTCATACGGCGATGCGGCTACCATCCCGTCGCACTTTCAACCAGATGGACTTTGAGATTCAAGATGGTAGCCGCATCGTCCTATATACCATCTCGTCGCATTTTCAATCAGACGGACTTATCCTTCAATTAAATGGAACATGCACGTCAAGTATATGAAATCAAGATACGTACGATGCAGCACGCATTATTGATGAGAATATGTGCTTGATTTCCCGATCACGTAAAAGAGGATCGCTTAATTTCCCGCGGAAAGGAGGCTAAGAGGTTTCCTTCGCCTTTCAAGTACCATAGGTATCCATGACGACGCGATGACAGTGTCTTCCAGTCCTCGACATCAAAGAGCCCGTCGAGTATTAGTGACAGAAATCGAAGCCAGCACGGCCGTGGCGGGAGAAAGATGGTCGGTTAGATAGATCGAGATACGCCAACTCGTCCCACCATCCGAACCGTAAGAGGTTCGCGAAGAGGACGGGAAATCGGGGATAGATGGATGCGAAACGAAGAGGATCGCGGCACGTAGTACCCCTTGAGCTATTGATCAACGGCGACGAGGCACCGACAACACGCCCTCTTAATTAAACCCTCTGGGAATACGAGACGAGCGTCTACATAGACGCGGGTGCGGGGTCATCCACGGGTATATCCTGCGAAACCGCCCGCGCCGCGCGTCGTCGCCGCGTCGTCAATGTCGCCGGAGACGGGCACGGAAGAGAGCTAAACATTTCAAGTTTAAACAGCCTTTCTCCGCAACAGAGTCCTCGAGGCCCTCGGGTGATTTGAAACGTTAATAACTTACTCGTTTCCACGATTGGCAGCTGAGCGACCTTTCTTTCTTCAGTTTCCCCCCCCTCCTTTTCCCTGATTTGGTTCCGCTCGTCTTTACCCCGTGCCACTCTATATAAGTTTAAGCAATTCTCGGAGTTTGAACGACGCGATCCCGTCTTCTGTGCGAAAGCGGACTGTCAAAAGCAAAAACCACGTCAGCGGCACCCTGAAACGTCCGATGAAGAGCCCGTCGCGCAAGTTTGTACGCCTGACATTTCGCGGAGGATGCGGAGGAAGATAATTAACGCGTCGATTAAGCCCAAGTTGAACGAAATCGGTGAGGAGGCCACTGTTCTTCAGATTTACCATTGAGAGATGCACCTGAGCATATCGACGACGACTGGATTTAATGTTAACGAGCGCAACACATGAAATTGAAAATACTTACCTTTAATTACATAAATTTAGGGCCTTCCGCTCGTGCCTTCTAATTCTATTTCCCTTGCTAACTCTATCCATCCGTGCAACGCCTGGTCGCACTTGAGCGAAAGTTTCTACCAAGTTTCGATCGGTTCGAAGTTCGAAGTAATGCGAAAGGGATTGTGGATCCCTGGGAATTTGAGAAACTCTCACAGGACAGTGCCGATTAATATTCATCATTAACCCTTTGTCCGCATAGGTTTTTTTGGCACTTTTACGCCGCATAGGTGAGTCGTTTTCGTTCTGACGTTTTTTTCTTAAGTGTTAAAGTGTTACGAAAAATCTGAAAAAATTCATGGAGGTAATTCAAACCTTCAATTTGAAGTATCAATCATAAAATTATAAACAATTTAATTTTTTCACATAATTTGTATTTAAAAAATGGAGCAACTACAACTACAACTTGTAAAATCATCTTTTACTCAAAAAATCATAACTTTAAGACCAATAAAGATATCGAAATGAATACAAAAAGAAATTAAAGGGGAAAAACGTACCTTTCATAAAAAAAATATTGCATGCAATTATTTTGAAATGAAGTGCTTAAGTGTTCGCCGCCAACCTCGTTTTTTCAAGAATTACGTGTCTCCTGTGACGGCTGGAGGGGGTCTGGCGCCTTGAAACTCGGTAGGCGGGTTCTCGGGGAGCATAACTTTTTTTACGGATTTGCAGTGGCGCTCTACCCGTTTTCAAAAGTTACAACTATATTTGATTTTTGCCCGGACGAAAACGACCCACCTAGTGGGATGAAGGGTTAAAATAATTTAAGCATTAATAAAATTGAATACAAGTCTATGTTAAAAGTTTTACGTATGTAAGAATATAACATCTTACATATGAAATTAATATATCAGAATTTTATATATTAGGACTAGAAACTCTATAGAAGATTGAACTTTATTACGGGTTTACATTAACGATATATACATGGTTGTAGCTTCAATATAAAGGTGAAGTTAATTATCTCTACCTCGGCCCCCGATAATAAAGCGCTCGCTGTTGCGAGCGGGGGCATCAATCTCGCGGAAATTCCGAGAATACCTTTCATGCGACTATAAGGAGTAGTAAGTAGTTTCGCGCTTAGAGGGGTGTGAGATTGGAGGAGCGACGCACACGTTACTTCGACGGATGGAGCACGGCGGCGCGGCGTGACGGCGCGGAGGAGGGCGCTCTCGTTCGTCGAATAATTAGCGACGGTAGCAAGAGGAACGGTTTATTAGCGCGGAAAGCGCCGAACACCGCCAAGGCAAATATTCTCGCGCGCGATGCACTCGCAAGAGAAGCGTGGGCGGTGAACTGAACTTCCGGTTTAG
Organism: Temnothorax americanus; assembly: GCF_048541705.1. Classification (NCBI taxonomy): domain Eukaryota; kingdom Metazoa; phylum Arthropoda; class Insecta; order Hymenoptera; family Formicidae; genus Temnothorax; species Temnothorax americanus. The sequence goes on from NW_027509570.1 coordinate 748,487, forward strand.
GTATCCAACCCTTATTTCGAGCAAATGGTGGTTGCACATCGCCCTCCCCCTCGTCCGTGGATCTAACTAACGCCGCGCCGGCGCCGGCGTTGATACCGTGCGCAGCGGATAATGGAAGCCACATTTCGCATATTTGCGTGAAGATGCCTTTAATTGGTTGTATCGAGAATGCAACGGTGGAAACAATATCCGCTAAAGCAACGCTAATGTCTTTTGCATGGCGAAATTCAGAGATAATTGCTGCCGCTCGTTGACGGTTGTTTCTTATTATATTATTGTTACGGCCCAAGTTTTCTTCTTCCCGCGTTATTGACCCCACTCTTTAAAATAATAATATATTTCATATTTCTCAATATTATCTCTCAATTTTTTTCAAACAATAAAATCAGAAGGAATTCTATCTGAAAAATCTTTGATCTTTTTTGCCGGCGTGCGTCTTTCGCGTTATAACTCTCTCGCAGTTCCTTTTTGAAAGAGGAATTTCAGCTATGTGTAAGGGTGGGTAGTAAATTCCAAGCAATAACGCTCGCTCAACTCTTTGCCCAGAAAGTAACGCCGACTTATCCCTTGACGCATCCCTTTAGACGTTTGCGCCGTAAGTTCGAAGAATGTGCAGAACGTGGTGATACGGCTGGCCGAAGAGTTCTGTAAACAGCGAAATGCTTGACGGAAACGGAAACTGGCTGAATGTCAGAAGAGTGGTAAGAATTAAAAAGTTATTGCAAAGCTTCGGAGAAAGAGGAAATAAAAGAAAAGGTATAAAGGGCATAAAACGGATCTCGGGGAAACCCATCCGCTAACCGTTGCGAGAAAGCAGATCTTAAAAGAACAATTTCATTAACGTAAACAGAAAAAACTTTAAAAAGTAAAATCGAAAAATCATTTGCTTTATTTACAAAATGTAATTCGCATTTTATTCATCGCACTGCAAGATGATTGCATTGCGTCGCTAGATGGTTGTTTCCGCCGTTAAATACTCGCGAAATTCAACCTGCAAAGAGAACGGTAACCTTTCCACCACGAATGTCTCGTTTGCTTCTACTCGCTCAATAATTTCCACGTATGCACAAATGAAACATAATATCAATACAATCTTTGTTGCGCAGTTTACATGAAGTTCAGTATAAATCACGCCCTCGTAACTCGCGGAAAAGCGAGATGGAGAATGTGACTCATTAAAAAACCATGTATCCCGATGCGCTCGTTGCGACACGGTGAAAGGGTAAATTTCATAAAACTCGCTTTCTCCTCGGGCCCTTTTACTTTGTTCGAACTGCCGGTGGCGACTCCGAATGAATTTTACATGAATCCGTTTCCCCTACGGGCCGCGCGCGGTGAAGTTAATAGCTGCAAAAAGAACTTTGCTGCTCAACCGGCTCGTTAAAAGAAAAAGCACAGTTTGCCACGATACACCATCGCGTTCACTTCATCTCGTCTCTCATTTGTCCTTTGATTCCACGACCTTTAGCTGCTCTCTGGTCCGCTCGAGTTCACGTCCTCGGATCTGCTTCGCGGGAGTGCGAGAGTGCAGAGGTCCTTCGTATATTTTGCATTCCGCATCCGCTTGACATGAAGCACCGATTCGATTATCATCACGAAAGGAAACGAATAGCTTCTAAGATTCCGTCAGGTGACAGTTCCTTTCGATAGTCGAGTATCTTTGAGATAATCTTCATTTGTGCCTTTTTCCCACCATCCCCCGCGGCCGCCTTTGCTCCAGTAGGGTAATTTCTACTCTCTCTCTCTCTCTCTCTCTTTAAACACAGAAGATAAAACTTCTTATCTTCAATCGGACAATTCTGGTAGCGATTGATCTAAGTCTTCATAACGGCTGACGATAGCGATGTAGGAAAATATATGACTCATAAAAACTTCGCGATAACTCTTTTTTTATTTTCTAATTTTAGAAACTCCATACTTGTGTAACTTTTCCCTTGTCACTATTAGTTTGCCAAAATCCGAAATATTTTATTCATGTAAGCTGTTATTTAATTCATTAAGAATGTTCCCGTTCAATTAAGATGTTAATTATATTCAACAATTTTACATATATGTCCAGAAAGTTCTGGTTCAAATATGTAAAAAAGATGATAAAATAAAACAATTGTTTTTATTTTTTAATATATAATCGTCTTTTATTTCAATACATTTTTTAGAATGATGTGTGTGTGTGTGTGTGTGTGTGTGTGTGTGTGTGTGTGTGTGTGTGTGTGTGTGTGTGTGTGTGAAAAAATTAATTTTTCTATACCACTAAAAAAATGTTTGGAATTTTTGTCTTTAAAATGGTTTAATACTAGTCACTTCTTCATCACTGGTGCATTTTTTCCACAAGTCAGATTTCAATTTTAAAAGTAAAAAAAAATTACTAGAGACTGTAGGGTACGCGATGAAAAAGTGATTTTCGCATGTTAAACCATTTTAAAGATAAAAATTCAGAATATATTTCTTTCAAAATAATAATATAAAAAAAATAATTTAGCGTTCTAAACTAAAAGATATATTAAAATTAAAGGTGATTACATATTAAAAAATAAAAACAATTGTTTCATTTTAGCATCTTTTTTATATTCTTATCGGGAACTGTTGGACTTTATTACATAATATATATAATATATGATATGTCAATTATGTTCAACGACCACATTTAATCTTCAAGAAACGGGATAAATGCTCGGAAAGGAAAAAGATGAAAGACCGGCCAACTGCGAGTTTGAAAGCTTAATAACGAAACTTGGCAAAGTACTTCCGCTGCATGAAAACTTCTACGAAAGTAGACTCATGAATTCGGTTGGTTCAATTCCAGCACGAGCAGACGGACCGACCCGATCAAGGCTGCTTCTTAATATTGCACACCCTATGAGACGGTTTTCGTGAGTATTCAACAACTGCACGACTTCACAAGATATTGGCGCGGCACGCTCGGCTGATTTGTGTCTATTTTATTACACCTCGCTGAGTCGCCAATTCTCGCAAGTATCGATTGACGTTCCCAATTTATAACGCCACTCAGAAATATTCGTTTGTCTCTCGTTGTTCTGTATAAAAGAATAACTGTCCTCATTGCTTTGTACAGTTAAGCACGTCGTTAACTTTCTTTTCGAATTATTTCGCAAAACACACAATGAACAATGCAACATGCCTTGCAATATTGAGACCGATAAAGGTATAAAAAGATAGAAATGAGAATATCTACAGTGTTCTTTTACAAATAACAAGAAAAGTTTTTAAAATGGGAAAAAAGTTAAAAATACCTCAAATAATGAAACGAAATGTTATTCGGTATTAAAAAGCTTGCATGTTTTTCATCTAATTGTAAATCCTGTACTTTAGCCTAATTTTGAAACTAAAAAAATGTTTGAATATCAGATCACATCTTTGTTTCATCATTAATTAAGCGAATAGTATCGCTGTGCTTGAAGAGAAACACATAAATTAATGTTAGTATTTGTTTCGGGATTAATTGTTCTGAATAAATAACGCCGATTGTCCTTGCAAATATGAAAACTAACAAATGTCGCGATAGCAGCGGAGAGAGATGAGCAAAAAGAAGAGGAGGAGGAGGAGGAGGAGGCTAGCAAGAACCCGTAGTCGACACCGTTTCGTGTATAACGGGTGTCGAAAAATGGCCATTACTCGTCGTGGGACTAACCGAGTCGAACTAATCCGGAGAATCCAGGGTACGGACCGATACCTCGATATTTAGAGTTATTGCCGGATCGCGGAAAGTTCCGTTTCAGGATAGTAATCGATGTAACGCCGTCCGCTTTATTGCCTCGGTCCATTAACCACCGTTCGGTTTGTGTGTACACACCCCGGTGGTAACGCTGTAACGAGAAAATGGACGGCACACGCTGGTGCAGCTGGGACAACGGGGGAACGTTAAATGTGTGGTATCACAATTACCACCACCGCGGACAATTTAAATTTCCATCGTCGGGCAACGATCTTCAGATTATGCGCGAAGTATATACGTCGATTGTTGTATTGTAATTTTCCGTGTATCAACAAATTTCACGTTGTGCAAGACCAACTCATTAATGGACCAAACTGCGGGAAAAAGTAAAATAAGCGTACCGAATGCATAAATAATGCACGACGGTTGCAGGACATTCGGTATAAAGAACGGGAAATATCAGATACAAAAGTTCAACGTAAAACGCGACGTAACGAACAAAAATATGATTGTAAAATCGTGATGGAAGAAAAAAATTTTCGTATATTTTTTTTTACACGCGAATTAAAAAAGCACGCGGTAATGCAGCGTAAGTTCGTGTGCCACGCGAGAATACAGCGAAATGTTGGAATGTTGAAACAAATTAAAAATACAATGCCAGCGCGGAGCGCTGGAAAGTTTATGCCTGACCGTGAGACTGTTCCCTCAGTTAAACGTTGTGTGTAACGTTATCGCGTATCCGTTACTGCGCTGTTAATTAAATAGCGCCACATATATATATATTATACATATATATTATACATATATATGTATAATATATATATGTATGTATATATATATATTCATTTCTTGTTCACGATCAAAGAAAAATTCCTGCTCTCGAATGCCAAAGAAGGAAAAGAGAAAAGTATTTCCGCGTTTCTCTGCCTTGCTATTTCTGTCAAATGAGCGGGGCGTTAGATATAAAAGCGGGCGGCGGACGCGATATGACGGGGATGGATTAGCAACAGCAGCCCGAGGTAAGAGGGTGGTGGGTCGCTCGACATTACGAAGTAATTTATTTTCCTTCATTATCGAAGCCGAGCTTATTTAAGCGGCCGTCGTCCCGGCAGAAAGCATCAAAGAGAGGAGGCAGGAAGAGAGAGAGATAGCTCCTCTCGGCGTGCGGAAACGGTTGGCCGACAAGGAGACAAGGGTGCTCGTCGGCCCAATCGCCTCGTCCGCGTTCTGCGTCATTCCTCGCCGATCTATTTACCGACCGCCATTCGTTTAATCCAACTGAGTCAACGTAGATCTACGACCGGATTCTCGATGATACCAGCCGATTTAGTCGTGCGCAGCGCTGACCGGTGCGCGTCTCTCTAATTATATGGCTAACCCCGTTCACAGTTATAATAGTAACGTGATTACGCGGCTCCCCCTTTCTATTTGATAATATAATCATCCCACGGCTGTTGTTCCATTATTATCGGTATTCCCCTGTTTCGCGATTCCTGTCTATGGTTTTCCCCTCGGGGACAGGTTATTTTCCTCGAACATATTTATTCCAAATGGAAGTCCAATACACCGTTGATATATATGAACACGTAGTTAGTTCTATATACGCCAACGCGAGATACATTACTTCGCGTATTCATATACAACATACATGTGCTCATTATGTAGTTCGATATCGCGTTCGAATCTGAAGATATCGTATCTTGATCTTTAGATTTGCTCGCGTTCTAAATTATACAATTCCATATGATATATCGCTAACAATTACGCGCGTAACTGTTAAGTTTGTTGAAACAATTTACAATGAGAATATAGCCAATTTAGTATTATTCTAATGTATAATAAATACATTTTAATTAATAATGTCATTTTGTTTAATGTTCCATTAATAATTCTATTTATACATTAATTTACATTCTGTATTTCAATAGAAACAATTATCGATTTTTAAATTTATATTTATATACCGGGTTCTCAGTTTATTTTAACGAGCATTTAATAGTCCTCTTCTAGTAATTTTTCAACACTCTGTTTATATTATATACTTATATAATCCGTGATGACATAAGATTAAGATATCAAACCGCTATCTCCTGAGGCTGTTCAAAGCGCGCCGTATCTACTCTGTTTACCATATCAGTACCGCTACTACTTACTTGCGCGCCGACCGTCGCGCCGTGTCTGATCGTGAGTGTCTACTACTACTTACTATTTTACCACTTGCGACACCTCGCGACTTATAATTTACGGGGCGTCGTAATCCATTAATCACGACCATTACGTGACCGGGACTTATTTCCGCGTTTCCTCTTGTCGTAGAAACGGCGGACAATTAACAGGAAAACCGCTTACCCTTTAAGCAACGCCGAGGAAACATTGCGGTTAATAGCGCAAAGATAAAGACATCTAACGGATAGCTCGTTTCTTACGTCGCGTGACCGACCACGCCTCTCTTTCTCTCTCGCTTTGTCTCGCAATCTCTAACTTTTTCTTTCCTCCCCTGACTATGTCTCGCGTATACATAAGTGTGTTCTATAGCTTCTAGATATTCTTTTCGTAGAAACGTATAAAAAGCCTCGTGCCAATTTTGTCACGCAAATAACAATATCTATTTGACGCGAAAATGCGCCGAACGCTTTTATAATATTTTCCCGATACGTCGCTCGTCGCGAGCGTGACGTCTTAACGTCCGTATACAAGTACCGTGTCTGCATTAGGTTCGCGCCGCGCAAAACCGTCGCGCGTAAAAGGTACGTACATGACTACGTACATATTCAGGGTGTCGTCCCGGTACGGTATATAGCGAATAAAAGTCACGGCAGAGTTTACTGTCGAGTGTCGCAACTGCGGAGGAAGTTGCCGCGGCGACTGACGTGACCGTGTAACTGTTACACAGCGCCAAAGTGACATACCCGCACCGCGATCGTAACGCTACGATTTATCTCCGTTATTTTTCCACGATGCTTTACTTCAGTTTCGACTTGTGTCGCCCTTCTCTCGCGATTTTCTTTCCCGCGACGCGACGCGACACACGCGTTCCGCGCGGAAAAATCTTTTGCAGCTCGCATCGAGAAGTTATCTTATTACATTTAGGAAACTAGAGATTTTACGGAAGAGTTTACGTCCTCCCAGGATTGCGTACGAAAAGTTTATCGCGCAGCACGAAGGCGAAGAAGGGTAGTCGCGCGATGTACATACAGTACCAACGTCGTTGATACTCCGGTGAAGTATATCCGGGACTACGGGGAAAATTTCTATTTACTGGCAAATAGCCAATAGCAAAGGCCAATATTAGCGCACGGCAAATATTGCCGCCAGATCCCTCCCGTCGTCGCAGCCACCGGCCACGTACGAGAAGTCATGATGTACGCACGTTCGGGTAACACGCGGCGACAGATTGCTCGCGCTCCAATTATGTCATCGCGTATAACGTATCGATTTATAATTGGCAAACGCTGACGACTACGGAGGTATGTAACGTATAACGTTTATGCATCATTTAATCTTTTTGCGTGAGATCTAGATTAAACCTCTTTCCAGTTAATAACTTTCGCGCAGCTATATATACCCGGGTGTAATTATCGCGAATTTATTACCATAACGTACTGAGGGCGCGCATACAAATTGCATAAGTAATATAATCGTGTTACAGCTCTATCATGCGAACGCTGCTATATCTTCTAACGGAGGTTCATTAGGCTCGTTTTCCGAATGAATCGTGCGTAACGCGATATCTTGCGAAAGATATAGATATTTAACGTCGCCCCGAAATTGCACGATAAATCGTCAGAACATATATATAACTATAACAAAAAATTAAAGATATATATTTTGTAATTTAAAAATCGCGTCTACGATTTGATTAAATATATCAACGTGTATAATAGTACGCGAAGGTTGCGCCCAATTCGAATTGCTTCCAAGTTACTTCAACCGTTTTTGTCCGGAGGAAATAGAGAGAACAGCAAAAACAGAAGCGTTAGAACAAGCAGGAACACAGATTTATTCTACTTTCCACGACGGCAAGGAAACATGTGACAAGGTAAAAGTCAACGATCGGGTCGATATAATTCAAATTTGGTATCTCGGTGCCGTCGGCAGGGGCAACGTCGTGCATTACAATATCACGCATATAATACCGACGAAAAAATGACGAATAAATCATCGAGAGCGTCGGCGACGACGTGTGTGGTGTTAGCTGCTAGATAAACCGCGCGCGCGCGCGGATGGATTCATCGTCCATTGACACGAAAACGATCGCTTCGCTCGAGGCGCAATGTGCGAACGCGCCATAAGGGCGCAGCAGATTGCATCTACCCAGAAAGAGGAGAGAGCGGGGTGGCCCCAACCAGGTCTACGGGTATAACTACCCCGCCGATCGTGCGCGGGGTGTACATCGCGTCTGGGGATTCACGAGTCCGAGGCAGAAAGATTCCTTTTATCGCGCCGCGCCGCCGAGGACGCGGCTCCTCGCTTCCGCTTTCCGAAACCATCCTCGCGTCTCTCCGCATTCTCGTTCGATTTCATTCTGCGGGCGGGGCGCGGTTGGTTTTTCCAGTCTCCAAGAAATGACGGATACTCCGGCGGGAATTTTACGTGTGCATCACGGCACGCGAGTGTGCGTGTTTTATGACACGAGCCTGCAGTCATGCAAACCGAGAGAGGAGATTAGCGCAGGGAGGCGCGCAAACGCTAGAGGTGTTCGACGGAGGCGAAACGGGAGGAAACGGAAGTCAGAAGGGGAGGGAGGGACAGGAGGCGGATTGGCACGGTGGGTGCGTGGGTGTGGAAGTCGAACGATAACATTCAGGAGCGCGCCGAGATAACGTAATGTCGGTAATGGCTCGTAGGATCGGGGCTAACAACCCGTAAGAAACGACCCCCTTCGATCCGAAACAGCCGTTCTGGCCGCCCGCTCGCAAATGGCCGGACGGAGACGCGATTTGGCTCGTCGTTCCAATTGATTCGAGACACGTTAGCCGCCATAAATAACACGTCTATCGTCGGGATGAGAGAAGGGGGTTATCGACGCCGTTGCTTCATCTAGTATCCATGGAGATTCGCGCGATTATGTGCCTGACATATTCGAAAAAAAGTTTCAAAATTGAGACGCAAAATTGTATTCGGAATATTATATAGTCATATGCAAAATGAAACAGATAAATACATTTGCTGTATCAATTGCAATATCATTATTAAAATTCCACAATTCTTTAATTATACAGATGGTATAAATATCCTCAATTTGATCGCTGTCGTCGCAAATGCCAATAAATTAACAACTGTGAATCCCGAAATTGAGGCTTTTTCTAGAAATGAATCGGTCACGAAATTTGTTATAATTATTCCCGTTATTTAGAGGTGGGGCGTTTTTGGCATTTGCGAAATTGCGGCGATAATGACTAAAATATTCTTGATAATGCTCACGCAAAATTTATTGAAATGTGAACTCCAAATTGATTAGCGCGCCGCGATAATTACGTGTGGCGTTTCCGTGTATCAGAAATGAAATGTATTAATAATGGGACACGCGGCAATCCCTCTCGATCAATAAACCGTCGCACACCGTCGCTTTTTCGCATACAGGTATGTCAAATGCCATGTAATGCTTATAATCATCATGTTTTGATGAAAACGGATGTCGTTGCGGATTGGATGCATATACGTGGAGTGACCTATTGCGAAACCCGCGTATGGAGTATCGATTTTTAAGCTGGCAATTCGTCAGCCGGTTATTAGGCGAATTATCCCCCAAATATTTTATCTACCGATCTGCCTACCTCCCTCGGTATATTAAAATTCACTGTTTAAAAAAAATGATCGCGCGGCACATACCGCACGACGCAAATTTATGAGACTCGTTCAATTTCGGGTCGACCCGAATATACGAATGGTTTAAGCGTAATAAATAGGACATCATTTCGCTTCATTTTCCCCTCCTGTATTGTACATTTCTTCTTCTTTTATGTAATCATATTTGCGTCGCAAAAAAGATCTCTCTCTGTTATAACCAAGGAGCGCGGCTGGATAAAAAGAAAACTGGATCCCGTTAGCAAAACGGAGGATTAAAATGGAATTTACAGAGACCTGAAGACGATAACGTATTAAAATCTGCAGCGCTAGATGGAGAAGATGGATCAAAGAGATCGGGAACTTATCGATTGAACTGAAAAAGGAAAAAAAAAAGTTTAATAACTGTAAGTCAGCGCCGGAGCGTTCGCGAAAGGAAAGACAGACTAATTCAATCTCTGAAAGAGTTTCATCGTAGACTGAACCTTACGAGCGGAATGTTTCTCGATTGCAATAGTTTTCAAAAGGCAGCAAAAAATATCGTGCGATATGTACAATCATGTATGTATCGCGCATCTTTAATATGTTAGACATTTTTTATTTAGAATAGCATCTCTCTCTCTCATTGTTTCATAATATAAATAAGTAGAAACTCTTCATCAAAATTATATCGAGTTTGGAATACTAATATAAGGTAAATGTATCAGTACCTGCATGGACACGTAGTTATGTCTGGACATTTTCATCTATAATGCGAATTAAAATCAAAGAATCAAAGATAAAAATATTTTTCTTGTATTATATTTTTATCTTTGATTTTAATTCACGTTATATACTTATTTAAAAACTAAAGTGACAAAGATATCCAGACATCGGTCTTAACCCAGGTAGCAAGATGACGTCTAATTGACGTCTAGAGACGTCATTAAAACGTCATTTGACGTCACTCTGCTACTGGGGAAATGTCCCGGCATTGGTACATTTACCTTACGTGTCTTTTTTACGACAAATTAACGAGTTATTTTTAATTTACAAAAGTCTTGAAGCGCTGTTTCTTTCTCCGTTACCAGTTTTTAAACGTAAGATTGGATACAAACCGAGAGGGAATTTATTTTCCCTAATCAATCTTACGTCAACCTGAATACACACGACGCCCTTAGGTCAAAGTCCTTTGTCACATCCCGCACTCATATTGAGGTGGCGCTTAGCATTACAGATTGGATCACTTAGACATTAGGCATAACTCGAGATGCCGCTGTCTCCCTGACCGATCTGCGCATATATATATATCTATATATATATATATACGACGCATATCGACCGAACGGGCACGTCCGCATCGGTGCACAAATGTTGATATTCCGCCCATCTTGAGTAATTAGAACGGATGGCGTGGGGGGTTCTTGCTCCATCTCACTGCAAGGCTTACGTAATAATTACTGATGATGCTGGAGATGAGAAAAGATCAACGAATCGTTCCTCACCGAAGTGAATTTTATCATAATCACATTATGCCTTGATTATTATTTAATTGCATAAATAACTAAAATTTTACCCTCCCGTATTAATTGTTATAATTGTAATATTTGAGCTTCAAAATTTATTGCTTCAATTAAATTTAAGCGATTTGAAATATTTTCTATAAAAGTACTATTTTTCTATTTTTTTTTTTTTTTCAATAGATATCGTCTTTGCGTATGCTTATCAATAAAATGTTTTTTAAAGAAAAGGAAATACGTTTTCAAAGTTGTCAGCGATGGTGTTAATTCTTTAATGTAAGTTCTGAGATTAAGGAGAAGTCTAGACCACTGCACGTTGTACGAACATCAAGGAACGTCGAGGATCGTCTCGTGCCGAGACCTATCAAATCCAAGGCAGATACGAATTGCTCCTCCTTTGCCCGGGGATACGACGGTAAGCGATCACCGGGCTGTCATAAATCAGATTGCGAAACTCGGCGAACGATACCTATTGCGAGGTGTACGACATCCGGTCGTCGAAATCGGAACATCTCGTAATACTACATGCTGACGGACTGACTTCGTATGTACGCGATCAATCTCAATTTAAGGAAGAACCGCGATATGTATCTTTGAGGATCTTCTTGAGGTAGTGTCGATGGAAGGATAAATCGTAACACACGTTTTCGAAAAACGCACGTCGTTCCGAGATAGAGGAATTTGCAATTTAAAATTCTGAAAAATAATTATACAACTGAATAAAATGAAATTAAAGGGCTTAAAGTTACAACTACACTGATTGTGAAGAAAAAAGTTGTTAACTTGACTAAATATTTTCAACTAATTATTATTTTTTAAAATTAAAATATTTATTTAATTAAATTAATATTTAATTAAAATATTTTAATTAAAATAATTATATATTTAAATTAAATATGACATATTTTTTTTTTAAATCTAACATGACGTAATTTGACTCAAATACTTAAATATTTCAAATAAAAAAATAATAATTGGTTGAAAATATTTAGTCAAGTTAACAACTTTTTTTCTCAGTGTAGATATTTGTGTCGAAATATTCACGTATATGTATTTAATATGAATTACAAATGTGTGTGTGTGTGTTACGATTTGTACTCAGACCATCTTCAATGTAATTTCGAATGGTTTTACATTTACCAGAATTTCAAATAAATTGTAATTAAAAATTATAAAAGCATGCAAAAACGCATTATTAGCAGTCTAACGCATAAAATACAAAATTTTCCTCTGTGGTTTTATAATTTTTAATTGCCGTTTAATTGAAACTATATAAAACCATTTAAAATTACACTGAGAAGATGGTTTGAACACAGATCGAAACGTTTGTAATTTATTGAAAACACCTAGTTGTAGCTCTAAATCCTTTAATTCCATTTTATGGATATTTAATCTTTGAGCCTCTTTATATTCAAAATTATAACTGTTTATTATAATAATTATTTGGATTAGAGATGTTTGCGGAATAAATATATCATATAACCTATCTGAATATTCTTGATCTGAATAACAAACTTGAATATTCTTGTTAAAATGACGTATATTAAGAATTATTAAATTGAATACGAATTGTCTTAAGTTGTCTAAGATAGGAAGACGATATGCTTTGACACGTAATATCAATAGATTGAAGAAAATAGGAATATTAATTGGTGTATTTCAGTTAAAAAATTAGAAGGTAAAACGTAAAAAAGAAGAATCGCGGCATAGTCAGGTACCTTGCCAATAAAGAATAATAAATTCAGGTACTTTACTTATTCAGGAGGTTGTATTCATTGTCTCGTGCGATAAAATGGCTGTTGCCAACACGATACCGAAGGAGTGCGCGCGCACGCGCGCGCGCGTGACAGTGATAAATTACGGCGATGGAGAACGGCGGCATTAATGCGTGACAAAAACGCGCTGATGTTCGGAAATACAGGTAGAAGATGCTGTTGGTTATTATCGCTGTCCCCGTCGCCGCCGCCGTTACCGTCGGCCCACCTCGTCCGACGTTGTCAAGACGTCAAGACCATACCCGGTGAAAGAAGCGGGTGGTGGCTTCGTCTCGTATACCTTACGCGAAATAGCTTCATGCTCGCACGCATACCGAGACCCGGCTGTATCAAGAAGCGAATTCCGGTTCTCTCTGCGAGACCACTCTCGACCCCAATCCTTGGAGTGCGGACAGAGGAAAAGAGCGGACGACCGTTGCGCAAGGATCGAGGGTAAATGGTCTTTGTATAGTTTTAAACGCCCATCCCTGCTGCTGCGCGACTCACCCTTTCGCCTACTACACTGCCCCCGTACCGTTCTCCGCGATTATTCAGCGATGACAAACGACGAGTGTCCCATTTTGCGCGGCTCGCACCCTCGTCCACCGTGTCTGCGATAACTCGCTCGTGAGCTAGCCCATACCTCAAACTCGAGCACAACATACTCTTTATTTTTATCTTCCGTAAGACAAATCGGCGGAGGACGCGGCGAATTAACAACACGGCGAGGAAAGAAATGTACGAAGCTATATTATAGGCAAGATATTTAATTATTTACGTGGACGCAGAGACAAAACCATTTACTTCAGCTATCGATAATTAATGCACTGCGATGCGAAAAATTTCAATCTTTACAGTCTTTTATTGACACATATCGTGGTGATATGTTAATATATTACGTTTTTAATTGTACAACTGTACAAACTGTAGCTCTAATATAGTTAATTAATACTTAATTAGTTTAATAATTAATTAGTCGTTTTCATGACAGATTTGACGTACACGTTCCACTTACATACATCGCGTGTAATCAACGTAATGTAACGTAATTTCAACCCGTGTCGAGCAGTTAAATTACATTTCGTTACACGTCTCGATACAATTATTCTTCGTCGGCAGTAATGTAAGCAGTATCGATCAACCTCGAAGTTCGGCAAGTAATGTACAGTCAACGTAGATTTTCGTGACCGCGAATAGGTACACAGTATCGGTGGTAGCGCGGGCGTACTACACGTTAGGTGGATTTCGCGACGAGATAGTGGCCGGCTCGCCTATACTTAATTGCAACGTTTGATCGTGGCGCGTTGCACTTGCGAGCTCGTGCTCGCCCGTGCTTTACGACGCTTGCATCGCTGTGTTTTCGGCGATATACGCGTCGCCATAAGCCAATATCGATCTGGACCGTCTGACCGAACGGTACTAGACGTTCGTCGAATTTAGGCGCTAGATCGATCACCCGGTCATTAATTTCGCGACAAACAACAGCGCCGCATGGAACGTCGGAGCAGTCCCGTTGAGACGTTAATAAAATAGAGAGACTGTTACGTAAAGCATCTTTCGCTGGAATTTCATCGTCGCTAAATGAAGCTTTTAGCTTACATCGCTTAGCCTCGTAATAGCGGTCTGCAAACAAGCGCGGTGTATCATCTGTAATTACGTCTAGTTTGCTCCTTCTCGTCGCAGATTAACGCGAATGCGCGCGTATACTCTAGCTCTTTATTCCTTATCTGCGTCTCTTTAGTAAAATAGGGTAAATATTCCACAATATATTTGTGTGTATGTGCATGTGTGCGCGGATGTGTATTGTGTATGATAAAAGAGGGTGTGAGATAAAAAGAGAGAAAGAGAGGTAGAAAGAGAGAGATAAAATAAAGGCGAGCGAGTTGAAAGAAAGATGAAACTAAGCGCCTCTAGATTGTGTCATGTACTTTTTACTGCATTGCGTTTTACACATACGCACGTACATATATACGCGCGCGCGCATAGCACACACACATATCCACGACGTGGTTGCGCTTTCGTGAGCAGAATGAAAAGAAAAAGCCTTAAAATTGCGACGGTTCTTCTCTTTCCTTCCGCGTTCGTTATTGACGATAGAATCTCTGGCTTCTTTCAGCAAGTAACGATCTAGAATCGATATGATCGTTCGGCACCGTGCAATCTTGACTCGACTATATTTGGCGCGATAATGCGCGTGGCAGAAGAAGAGAATAGGACGCGAGGGAAGAAGAAGGAGCGGAGATAAAAAACGAGCGTTACCTTCTCTACTCTCGATTTTCTTAAAGCTGTCGTACGTCGCGGAACGATATTAGCCCGGGGATTTCATTAGGTTCTTTTTGATCGCAAAAATACGAAGTACAAGTAATGGCCAGCTTCGCAATAATCGACACAAATTGAAGGTAGATTTTTTTAAAATTCTTTTTAGAGTACAAATTGATAAAAATTATGTGCCGACCAGCAGTTAAGATTCTCTGCAATATTTTACAAAGTATATACCCAGCGTCTTTCATAATATAAGTGACGCGTTAATAAATCTTTATATCGAAGACTAAACGTGATTAAGTATAGACTAGCTACTAATGGAGAGAAAGTATAAATCGGTCGCAAAACAGTCGAAAATGGATCGAAATGACTTCCACTCGGTGGGATGTAGTTACTTTTTTCGTCGTTTCTGCCGCGAGCAGAAAGTCATATCTTGCGCAGCTCGGCATGCGAAAACGAGTGAGCGGTATGCCGGGGGCGGAGGGGGGAGGGGGAAGGGAGAAAGCGACTCACTTTTTACGCGAACGATGAAGGGCGTGCCGTCGCAGCCGTTGTACAGGAGACGGCGGCGAAGTGACAAATTACTCGAGTTTATCCGCAGCCCCCGTTTTTAAGGGGCGCGCATTCCACCCCGGGAATCAAGCGAGCGCTGCTGAGCGGCAAAAGCTCGAAGGCACCCGGAATTCCTCGTCCGTCTATCCATCATAAACCTGCGGCGACAATGCTTACAACATCCTTCCGTCACGTGCGTCGTCGAGGAGCTCCCTCTCTCTCTTTTTCTCTCTCTCTCTCGTCCAAAGCTCAGGATCACTTTGTCGTCCCCGCCCAAAAAGTTTATGAAGCATTCACGGTGTCTGGCTGTCTCCTCCGCCCCCTTGCCAATGATCGTTTCACGCCAGAAAAAAATGAGTTTGTTGCCTAATTTCAATCGAAATTTTTAAAAAGGTCGAATTTATAATAACAATGATGATACGTTTTACGTATGCAAGTATATTAAAAAATAATCACATAATATATTCGTATCATTCCAATTATCGATTAAATATACGTGGAGTTATAGATTCGAACACTTATAGCTGTTAAAATTAGAACATTCTTCAATTAATGTAATTCCTAATTGAGTGCATACGTTAACGTGGGGATTCTTTATGAAATGAAGCCGCTAATTATGAAGTAAAATACCAAGTTACATAATTCACGATAGCCAATTAAGACAGTTATGACTATCTTAAATAACTCTTCTCTCGTCAAAATATACAATAAACGTCCTTATACTGATCACTCGGTAGAACTTGGATATAGCTTATCCCGCGATTTATCCACAGTTTATTCTGCCTCGGGAAACGGCGACCGTGCTCCACGAGTTGGCGAGAGCTCTTCCAGGAGTCGCGCGCTCGGTGTAGAAGCTAATGTCAGTGTGCCGAGAGAGAGAGAGAGAGAGAGAGAGAGAGAGAGAGAGAGAGAGAGAGAGAGAGAGAGAGAGAGAGAGAGAATGAGAGATAGCGATCTACGAGCGCGAAGTCACGACGATTGGATCCGCAAGGCGCAATCGTTTCCACAAGCGTTCCCTTCGCGAGCCCTTCTCCGTTCGTCGGCCGACGACGATCGATTCGGGCACCATCGTTATCCCGTCCCGGGGTTTAATACCGCGCGCGCCAGTTTAAGGGACACGAAAGTTTTGTAAAGTTTCAGGGCGCGCGTCACATGCAGCGGTTTACGGTGATCTACGGCCGAGACAAAAGTTCTTACGATCGTGTGACATGATTACTCTCACGGTAGACGGAGCATCCGAGGAAAAGTAGCCTTATCGGGGCAAGACCGTGCATATATTTTGAAGGGAGGGATAATGCCGACCGGATGATAAGATAACGGTTGCAAAATTTCAGTTCTCGCGACTCGCGCAGTTGAGATATCGACGATGAGAGGAAAGTTTATAATTTTCTTCGCGGGTATCCCTTTAAAGAACTACGGCGCGCGCGACTCGCTGCCTCGCCTTGAACTTTGACGATGATTTGAATTTACAATTGCCCGGTGACCGCGTTCGTCGCAGCCACCGGACGACATCTCAAGTTACACATGAATATTAAAGGCTACTTCTTAAGCCGCTTGCACGTAACCTAGACACCCTCGCGCGCTCCGTTAGCTGAATTCTTCAAAAACGCGCCGGATATATCGACTATCGACACGGCGAATATCGATACACGTGATTTTTTATTTCCATTTCACGTTCACTTGAGAGTTACTTGAATTTTTGCTTATGTTAAAAGCTTCGTCCTGGGCAAGGCGGAAACACCAGACAGGAGGTAACATCATTTACGCGGCGGATAATCGCTCGTAAATAAGAAGCAGGCGGAGCAATAAAATTAAATTAATCGCGTCACAGACGATTAACGCTCTTTGATTACTTCGAGTAACGAGGGTTGGCCTCAAAGTAAAGCCATCCCCCTACCGACGGTCCTTTTCCCGTCTAACATGCCCGGGTGTCCTTTATGTACGTCTCAATTTCTCAAGGCATCATTTCGGAGCGCCTTCGTTTTCGTCGTCCTCTTCCGCCACCGCGGACGCTCTGTTCCCATGATATAACGAGTTCCAGCAAACACCGCCCGAACTCTGCTCGAGATTAATTACGAGGTATCGGAGTAACAAAGTCCTGAAGAGCGGTGAGAAAGAGACGGCGGGCGCATTGCACTCGGAACAGAGAGGCCGTTACCGACTCCATTGTCCCCGAGACCCCCATGTCACCTGCTGCTCCCCCGCACGGCCCATTCATTTCTAACGAGTTGGCAACGTTATCGGTTAGAGCGAACAGCGTCACGGCGTGTCCACTGAGACGTTAACACCGATACTCATCCACCCATTTCGGCCCTCCCACGGGAACCCGGAAGCATCGTTGTCTCGTGTCCCTACACGCACACGCATATCCATGGAACGATCGCGTGTACGAATATCTCCACGTATCTGTACATGTAAGTATATGTATTTGCACGTGTGCACACCTATAATACTGCAGATGAGCGACCGCAGGTCGGCCAGGCTAGTCGGGGTCGTCGGTACACTCGAGCGATTTTCAAGCTGGTTGCAATAGGACACCCCGCTGCGTCGTACTGCATCGGTTAACCCCGGCAAACCGCCCTCAGGGTTGACGGTGATGACCGATCAACCAACCACCACGGCGAGATCGTCGTCTCTTCCCGATCGCCAGTCCATTTCGCTCTTTTACCGATTTTCTCTCATTCGACACGTTTTCCTCCGGGCTTTCAATCTTTTCGCGTGCACGCTGTTCGCACGTGTACCGCGCTCTTTCTCTCTCTCTCTACCCGAATCCCCGATTTCTTTCCTTCTCTCGCTCTGTCTCCTTTCGATCGCGATAAATAGAAAACAACCGCGGCAATGGAATTTACTATGGATTGGTTAGAGAGTCGCCGCCGCCGCGGGAGAATAACGAGTCTGCGGTCATCTCCAGGTTGTTTCCTGCCTGCGGCGTTTTGCGAGTGGGCCGGAACCACAGCGGAAATATAATTCAGCCGTGCGCACGCCGAAAAGTTCGGCGGTGTAATGAAGAAGGATAAGGCAGAGCCGGCAGTTGGTATGTAGCGGTATGCGGACCGATGTTCGCGGAAACGATGTTTTCGTTAGAGGTAACGCCTGCTGCAATTTATCGTTAGACCGGATCCGTACGTTACACGTTACTGAGGCATCCGTCACTGCTTCTCGTTGAGAAAAACACGTTCCGCGCTAATTAGTGTTATTTAATATTTTGATATATATTTTAAAAATGTGGAATGCGTTGGGAAAACAAACGCGTATCGAATTTTAACACTAATTAAACGCTAGCAACTTTCCACGTGATTTCCTCCGATATTTTCTAAAACAACGGATATTGTTGAAAATTTGTAATTAAAATTACTAATTTAATTAAATTGCAGCAGATAAAAAAATTATTAAAAAGAATTAAATTGAAACTTTAAATTTAAAAAATTTACGTAGAAAAAATCAGTTGTTCGGATTTTTTTAAATTGAGCTTTCGTACTTCAACGAAAAGTAATTAGTAAATCCTTGACAAAGTCGCACAAGTTATGAATCGCGCATCCACTTTCTTGCGGAAGTTCATAACGAATTTCATACCGATTTCTTTATAAATTTCCAAACTAACTTATGATTATTCGAATAACTTATCGTAGAATAATTTCAAGAGTTCATTTCGCTTGATGTAGCATCGTGAAAATCGCGAAGAGCTTCGAACTTCAGACACTGCGGGCTGACTTCACAAATTCTTAGAAAGCACTCGTTGAAATAATTTTGTCCTATTTTCAAAATGTCTGTGTAACATTTATGAGGATTAAATTATACCTGATTCAAAAGATATAAAATTCGTAATACGAATGTCACCTAGATATAATTCTATAACGATATAAGATCATATTATATATGTTTCTCGTGTTGTAATAAATTTCTATTTTTATCTAAAAATGTCATAGAATTCCGATCGTATTTAGAAGTGAATCATTTCCATTAGTTCACATTGTAAAATTAAACAAGTTGCATAAATAACATACCATTTATTTACGAAACGCTTTCGTGAAATACTACCGTTACGAGCAATTTGATAAGATCCCGCAGATTCTTAAAAGCGAACCTCAGTTCGGATCTAATCTCTTCGCGAGAGAGGATAACGTATCCGCTCCATAATCTTTCCCTTTATCGCCATCATCCTCGTTGATGCTTCCGAGGCCGTGGTTAAATCCGGCGATTGACAGACGAAGATTGAATGGCGGCCACGTTCGCCGAGGCAGGATAAGACACCGTTTAACGCAATATCGACGGGAAAAAAAGCAATGATGGGGGGAAAAAACAAGAGTATGAGAGGGAGAGAGAGAGAGATAGAGGGAGAGAGAGAGAGAGGATGAAAGGTAAAAAAGGGCTATAGAGGAATGGGAAGGCACGCAAATTAAAAGGACGCCCACGTACGCTGCGCTGTAGAGCTTATTCACATGATAGGCATTCACCTACTTCGTCTCCCCTTCTTATCCTGACTCCGTCTATCTCCTTTTCACGCACTTCTTTCCGCTCCTCTCCTCCCATCACCCAGTCGAACGCAGGTTGGCCTGACGCCAGGGAGGAGCAATATTGTAGCAGCGGGCTACCCGGGAAATCTCGTGACTCCAACCTGCTGGCATTCTATGTACGCTGTTCGCGTATACAGGATGCATCAGAAGTCACGCGCAATTTAATGATTGGATACGACAAAGCCTGTTCTCTCCAATTTTTCATTAGGAAACATTTTGCAGTAGGATTACCACCTTTCAATGTTATATAGTTAAATAAAAGAAAGGCAGCATTGCATAATCCACTTCTAAAAATTATATAAATAATAATTATCCACAAGGGAAATAATCATACATTATTGCTCTTGTTCGTTTTGTTTATGTGAAATTTGTGTCGTCGTTTCAAGTGAAATTTAATCCAAATTTTTACTGAGAAAAACTTGGTTCTGTAAATTCATTAGAGAATTTATGTCTAAGAGAAAATGCACCTTTCTGGTACGTCCTGTATATAAGTACATCTAATGTAACACGTACAACGCGGAGCGCAGCATACTGTCTTACTTACTAAGCACTATCACGACCACCAACCGACACAACCGCCGCTGCCGCCCCGGGAGTCTGATTTATAACTCTCAGCCTAATATACTGTTTTAAAGGCGACGTTGTCGGAAAGAAATCTCGATAAATGTCAGGAAGTATCGTCCGCGGAGTCGGCTTCCGGCCGCGGTGTGCCGACTCGCGAAAATGCTAGGAAGTCGTTATCGCGGTAATCGCGTCCATTAACGCACGCGTATAACGTCCCCTTGGCCGAGCTAAATTCTTAACACTGTTATAAAACTGATGCATCTTTGTGTTTTGTAAGAAACTGCGGTGCATTATACCGCCGCGCCGGTATGGAAATATTTTCATTTCTCTGACGCAATTCGGGTCTCGCGGACGACCCTCGGTTAGCCAAGAAGATGTAATGGATAACTTGGAATTAGCGTAGAAGAAAATAGCGGGTAGTTATTTTAAGATATTCACTTGGAAAGATAATTTCGCGATGAGCGATTTTGATTTCAATTTTAATTGTTCCGAGGATAACGCCGTCTCTCTCTCTCTCTCTCTCTCTCTCTCTCTCTCTCTCTCTCTGATAAAATTATTAACTCACTTTGTGTTTTAAAAGTGTAATTCTATCATCCCCGACGACCCCGACGTCTCATTTGTAACGAGTACATAATTATGTCACGATTACTCGCAATGATCTACAATTCAGATAGCCCACATTTACGTGACATGGTTTCTGACGGCAGATATCGAAAGATCGCCACCGCTGATTAGAGACACTGCGCCATAATGACGTCCCTATAACCGTCGCAGATACGAGCTAGCCGAGCATTACCACCCTGAAACTAACCCAAAGTTCCCTCGAAAAGAATTCAGAACAATCGATCTAAAACTAATCGGTTACGTGAATCAATTCTACGCGCGAATCATCCATTCTTTGAATTTATTTATAGTAGCATCAGCGAGATATCGGAGTTAATAGAGCACTTTAAAGTGTTTAGATAAACGAGAAAGTCGGGAGGGGTGGGGAAGAGGAGAGAAAATGATTTTAACCGTTTCCGTCGCGGGCTGATTCCGCAACACGATGGCTTTATAAGTTCCTACTGTTTTCGCAGCTTAAATCGCTCATGCTCAACGGCACGGAATCGATACCGCGGTCTCCAAGGGACAACACCTGCCGACAACACGCGTAAAAGCCCCGGAATTTTCGCATAAAACGTTTCGAAACGGGGGCCGCACAGGGACCGCTCGAGTGGGGGTGAGCGGTCGTAACTATTTATCTGTGGAATCCTAAATCGCGCCCGCGCTTGCTCCTCCGGCTACATACAAACGACAATATTTTCGATATCTGCCGATGCAATACGAATATTCGGCCCCGCAAAGTGTAGCCGCATCGGCTGGGCGCAGTCTCGACATTCTATCTATCGCACGCGAATAACCGTGGAATAATATTTTCGGAAATGTAAGATAGATTTAGCGCGCGTATTCTTTTCTAAGATTCTCCGGGATCTCGGTGTAACCGGATGACGGCAAAAAGCATATATATATTTATACCATATTATCTTAGCGAGACGCGGTAAGAAGTAAATGTGCAGCTAAATTACACGAAACAGTTATAGCTTTTTAAGAGAGAAGTAGTAAAATTAGTAGTAAAGGCCAAAAGTTTCCGGCTCAAAGATATATAAAAAAGTGATAAAATAATACAACTGTTTTTATTTGTTAGTATAATCTCCGTTTATTTCAATACATATTTTAGAATAATGAATTTATTTTTCTATTATTATCAAAAAATTATTCTAAATTTTGTTCTTAAAATAGTTTGACACGACGAAAATAATTTCTCCGTCATTGATAAATTTTTCATGCAAATTGGACTTTAATTTTGAAAATTATTTTTTATTTTATGTCAACTCTTTTTAACTCTATTTTAAAAATAAAAAATAGTTTTCAAATTTAAAATCTTGCATGGAACAAATTTACTAATAATAAAGAAATAATCTTTGCAGTATTAAGCGCATTTTAAGGACAAAATTTCAGAATAGTTTTTTAATAAAATATGGAAAAATTAATTCATTGTTCTAAAATACGTATTGAAATAAAGGATAATTATATTAAAAAGTAAAAATAATAGTTTTATTTAATCACTTTTTTTATAACTTTGGACTGGAAACTTTTGGACCTTGTTATGTAGGTATATACTCAACGAGATATTGCGCGACAATTTTTTAGCATTTTTTCTCTAGAAAATTTCTACGATTAGCAGAAGCTGCACAGATTTATATTTTAAAAATTTAAAATGTTACATAGATGATAAACTTTAGACTTTTCCCCAATCTAAATCATCATATTGTAATAACCGACAAAATCGTTTACTTTACTTTTTCGGCATCTTTTCGTTAAATCGAACAGCTAGCAGGAAAAAGGAGACAATCCTATTATGCCAATCTAAACAGTTGCTACGTTGTCGCTGAGGATGCAGCGGCCGTCAGTCGAGAGAGTAAATCATAGAAATACTCCTCGGCACTCGAATCCGATCGACTTCGCGGTGCACAAACGAGCACGGAGAGGGAGGGAGAGGGAGCGGGAAGGACGAAGGACGAAGACTCTTTACGTTATCTCCTTCGTCTTCCGAGTTTAAATCGCTCACGCTCGACAGGTCGAAATCGATATCGCTCTCCGCGAAGCGGCGTCAGCCGACACACGCTCCTTTTCCTTGTCGCGCCATATATATCCGTCGCGCCGCGCCGTGTCTCGCACACCACGCCGAGGCCGAGGGTGTGCCTCCCGTCGATCTTCCGCGCCGCGCCGCATCCCGACTTACGCTCCGAGAAATCTCGGGTGCGCGCTTAAATAATCGAGCGTGGCGTGCATTCAATCGTTGTAGCAACTCCCCCGAACGGCCATTCCGTCCGAATAGGATTTGTTTCCTATCTGGAACTTTCCCCCCGAGAGCGCATCCTCTCGGAGAGAAATTCGCGAGGCGAACGTTTTAGTTCGTGCGACGACGCCGGAGGCTGTCGGATTCAATGTTTCCGAGGGGAAACTCGCCAACTCTGCATTAACCCTAGCAACGATGAAGTGTCGTTCTATACAACAACGTCTATGCTGCAACATCTCATCACATTTGCATGTTACATCTCGCCGTGGCAAACCAGGGCCAATCTTGTCGAAAATTTAAGGGGCATGCAGAAAATATGGGCGGATATGCGTACATTATCTTATACAGAGATTTAACGAGAAAGATATGACAATGTAAAAACTTATAATTTTTCATTCGTCTTTCATTTTCTTGTACACTTTGTACAGTATAGAAAAGTTCTTAAAGGATCTTTAAAAAGTTATAAGAATAGCATTATGATTCCATTAAAAAAAAAAAACCAGTAAAATAAATGATGTTTGCTCTATAACGACGATGCAAAAAGACAGTTGACGCTTATAAAAGCAGATATAACCGCCATTAAGCAATACAGTATCAATCTAATACGATTTCCATGCTCGTACGGCCGCAGATTTTGGCATGGATGCAGATTGCCACACGTAGTGGACGCTACTTGTCTACGATAATATGATTTATCTCATCGGGAGAGTGTCTGGTCCCCTCGGAACGTTTGCCGAACGATAAATATCGACAAGCGCGCGCGATTGAATAAATCATCAACGATAGAACAGGAACCGGGACACTCGTTCGCCGCGGCAGACGGTTTCACAAATGGCAGTTTAAACTGGAAAGGGAAATGGTCCTGTGTTAGTTCTCTGCCAGAGCAGGACAAGAATTTCCTGCGTTAAATAGCGAACGGTGGGCCCCCCTCCGTAGTCGAAACACGATTACGCAAAATTTATTTTCCGATATCGCTTCGTAACGTTTCGGGCGTAGGGCTTCGTTTAAGGGGCACACAACGAAGACAACGGCATTCGGTGAAGGTAAAGCGAGAGTGTAAAATCTAATCACACGCCCGGCGCGCGACTTTGCTTTGTCGAAATCACTTCACCGTCGCGAAAATCTCGTTCCCTATTTCCATTTGAAGAATGCAATCGGAGTTGGCGCTAATAGAATTTAAGGGCACGACGAAATCGATTTACATCCCCTTCGTTCGGATACGCTCGGTACTAATCCGTTTTATCCGCAAGTTTCGGGGATTCGAGTTGCGCGAAATGTCGAAATTCATGACAATTTAGTACCTCCAACAAAATGACAAGACCTATATACATATTTTCTTCCCGCGATCATGAATTAAACAATTTTACGTTATAGATAAATCATACGTACGATCGAGCGAGTTGAGTAATTGTTTACGCGGGTTCCGATTTTTCAAAGCGCTATGTTCTGCATGATTGACAAACTACGAACGTATTTCATGAAATAGATTTTTGCGCGCCAATCGTAATCGACAGAAATTTACATTCGTCGAGTTCTACCGCAGGATAGGTAAAAAATTAAAAAGCGAGCTAAAAAGCCCCACCCGCCACGTACGAAACGAATTGTACTTTTCCGCGTACCGCCAAATTGTGCCGATTCAGAATATCTTGAAATACCTACTATAAATTGCAAAATCGCAAAAAAGGAGGACTCGTAAATACCAGTGACGAAACGAATTTCAATTGCCTTCTGGTGAATCGAAATGCTCCGTCACAGTTGCCGCATCGTGAGTAATGGCGGTTTGATTTAAACTTTTTCGATAAATGAAATTTCTGTCTGCGTAGGGATTCGGACAATTGATGATGCCACGATTGTAAATTTGATGGACAGATGTCTATCGCGAGTATTCATTTATAATATGCAATGTTCGTTCACGATATGAACAGCACAAATGCGATTTTGTGATATTCCATTCGGTGCTCGGGACAAAAGGGATTGGTATGCACTATCCAAACTCTTAACTCTTAATAATTATTTCTATTAAAGATCAAAAACTAATTATATAAACAGGGTGTTCCAGATCAGGTCATTAAAAACTTAGCATCTTATAGGAAATTGAATTTAGAACAAAAAAGTTCCTACAAAGCATAGGTCCAAAAATGTTTTATTCAAAAATTATATAGCTAATAAACTTCGAAAAATCACGTTTTTTTATGATTTTTAAAAATAACTAGCTAATTGTTATACTAAAATGAACGCTATGAATGTAATGTTTACACAAAAATCATCAAAAGGTGGTTTTTTCAAGTTTCTACGTTTTTTGTTGTTTTGAGCTTATTTTTGAACGCCTTATCAGAATTAAATAAAATTGTTGTAATTTAGTTTGTTACTTAATTACCTATTAGATTTCACAACTTTTTTAAAATAAATGATGGGTTTTGAAGGGTTATTTTCAAACATCGCATCAAAAGAACGTGATTTTTCGAAGTTTAGCTATAACTTTTCAACGAGGCGTTTCGGGACCTATGTTTATAAGAACTTTTTTTGTTCCAAATTTAATTTCCTATAAGACTGAAATTTTATTGACCTGACCTGGAACACCCTGTACATATACATATATATATACATATACATATGTATATTAAAGCCGTAGGAGAAAATGAAAAGAATGATTGTTTGAGAGTTCAACTTTCTTCAATAAGAGTAGCAACATATATGAGACGTTAAACGTCTTGCTGGCATTGAAAACGTGATCTTGATACGCGAGATATTCATGAAACGATACACGTACGATTCTCGAGTGACAAACGGCGACCGTTTATACATTCATATATTCATTACCGACATCCAGAAACTTCCGACCTCTTTCTCTGTCGTCGTGCTGCAGAACTGGAACAAAGTGTCATACAACAGCGAGGTGAACACGCCGATATTAACAGAAATTGCGTTGGAATCTACGCTGGGAGACGTAAATAGAGATTTCAATTAAAGCTGGCGCGCTACCCTTAGATTTGCCCGATTGTAAAACTTTCCTTGCATAGACCGAAAGAGATCCACTGTGCGTTTCTATTAGCGAGATTCTAACGTTTGTCTAACTCGTCCTTCACCTGATCCACATTTAACGAATAAATTATATGATAATATGCATTCTATTTATGCGTTCTCCAAATTTATAAGAAAAAAAATTTTCGTGAGATTCTGTATAATATAGACATGTCTTCTTGATTTACATACTTATCGTACATACATTTAGGTAGTAGAGCTAATAGAAAATATTTACAATAAGGGATAAATGATATAATTAATACCTTACAATCCTTATACATGGTTCATATAAGATATGATCAAGAATAGGAAGGTGCTGCGAATGTGGTCTGCATAAAACCTGGCGTTACAAAAGAGAATACGTAATGATGCACTTAAAAGGGCGCGCAGGGTCAAAGGAAGGTTAATTAAATATATCAAGCTACGACTACGTGCGAGAAATACGTACAGAGAATTGCCAAGTACTTCGAAATCTGACTTTAATCTCCGCGCATTGTCGGCGCGATACTAATTCGATATCGCGAGAAACGTTCGAATAGCGTCAAGGAAATGCACCACATTTTTTCTCAGCTCTCTCTCCGTCTCTCTCTCTTTCTTTCCCGCAGTACTTTGAAATTGTTCGGTTGGTGTGTATGGCGGTGGACGTTATAATTGAATAATTTATCAGCGTCCGCGATGAGAAATGATTAGCTAAACTTCGGCGATACTTCTACCGGCTGCCGAGGTGCCGCTTTTAAGGTGGAAGCTTAATACGAAGCTTCATGGGACGAACTTGCGAGCTACACTTTTAAATTGCGCCGCGCAAAAGAGTTTATAATAAGGCGTACGCCGAAGATTTACCGAGGGAAGAGGCGCGCGGACTGCTGTCGATGGTGGGAAAGTGCGGAGTTGCGTTCATTAAATCATAAACGCGAAAATGGGTAGCGCGTACATCAGGATACGTCTAAGGAGGGGGGGGGGGTTAAAGTTCGACCTCTTATGGAGGAAGGCGAGAGGGAAATAGCGTAAGAGGAAGAACAAAGGCGTGAGAGAGGGTGGGAGAGAGTGCGTGGAAGGAGACGAGGGACAAAAATGAGAAAGGTGAATGATGTAAAGAGCGCGCGTGACTCTTTATTCGCGGAATATTTGCATTCATGAATCTCGTGACGCGCGGAAAAGCCGCAGACACGTGCATTCATCGCAATGCGGCGCGGATTACTAGCGCATAATGTGATTTCACCATATCGGGTGTTTTTTTCTCATTGTATCGTCGCGCCACCGTATATTGCACATCAGATAGCTCTGTTATGGATACAGATAATTGGAACCCACGCAGTTACATTAAACAAATATTATGCAAATAAAATTTGGCGAATATTTCGCGATTATATTAACAGAAATAATTATTCCTTCAACTTTCTTCAACTAATTTCCTTAAATTAAAAAAGTCATTTTGATATTTTTCTGCCCAAATTATTCTTTTAATTTTTTAAAGTTGCGAGTGTATGTTATGGTAATGTAAATTAATCGGCGTGATGTAACGTCCATGTTTCAGGAAACTCATAAAAACGTCCGCTATTTCCTACGGTATAACAATGTGGCAGTGATCGATCAAGCTGAAAAATGCCAGAAACCACCAGAAAACATATTTCGCCGCGCGACCGCACTGGAATTTCGTGAAATTTTACTACCGGAAGTTAAGCTGATCCGACCAAGACAAAGTTCGGGGCTATTACCCTTGTCGTCGGAACGTGACTTGAATAAGAACACGTGTAACTGAAAACACAGAATGTATGATTTTCCAGATCGTGTGCGTCGCACACTCTTCCTCTCTGAAAAAAAGAAGGATTATACCCCCATTGCTCTTCGTCACATGCATGCAGATTATATTAGCATCTTGAGATAAATCACTTGAGATTATTTTATAGCTGGAAGAAAAATGCGCGCGCGACACACATCCATAGGTGCGAGAAGCGTCCACATATAATTCTGAATCTCAAATCATCTGACACCTGTTATGGAAAATACATGGAAAATATTATAAGCATATTATTATAAGCATATTATTATTATATAAACATATAAATATGCGTGATAGAATATTAGAATCTTCTTCTTTCTGTTTGAAATTATTTCTTAATTTTTTAAATCGATTTCTCACAAAAAAGAATCCCAATAATGTGCACATTATTTTTCCATCAAACATGAATAATGGAACGGATTAATATAAAAATGACAAGTACCGAATTTGAATATATAAGTTGTAAATGATAATCTGGAGAATAAAGTAATTTTTCTGCATTTGTCAAATCGAAATATATCTATGTGGTGCCATCTTACGATCAAGTAGTTAAGTATTTTGTAACGATTTAGATAAGGTATCTTGGTAATTTGAGTAGGCATTTAATTAAAAAAAAAAACACGTATATAATATATATATACATAAAATAAAACAATATACCGATATATGCATAAGTAAATAGCTTTTTCATACTTCTTGAAATAATATCCTTTTAATAAAACAATTAAGAAATTTTGAATATGTTTTATATATATAAAATAGATTATTTTCTTTTTTTTTTAAATAATTTAACGTGTCTTATTTATTCAAATAATTTATGCAATAAATGTAATAAAAAAAATATATCGCACCAACAATAAAAATTACTCAAGAATTTTTTATTAAAAATAGTTAATTAAAGAGAAATTCACTTAATTTTCTTTATTACATTATTATATCTTTGTATATGATATCCCTTTCTGATCTGCCGATTATGTGTCACTCTTTCCGTTGCGTTATCTTGTTAAAAATTATGCAACGCCCACTTCTAGACTATTATCCAAAACATAAAGGCGTTAAAAAGTAAATAAAACATAAATTCTTACCTGTTAAAGATCAAAATTCACGCTTAATATTTCTGAAACGTCACTTAAATATCACTCGCGAATATACAATTAGCACAGCCCGAAGCACTATCGCGAAATACCGGTCTACGATCGAAAGTTTATCACCAGATAAATCGTGTCGCGACGCGGAAAGACTTTTTCGGCATGGACAAATCGAAATTGTTCGAAGTGTTTTTGACGTCGCGACGTCGCGTGCGCCATGGCGGTGCTGAACAGCTGTTTGTCAATCGTGGGGGTTGTTTGGTAGAAAAAGGGGTCGATCATGGTCGTTATTGCCATCTAGAGTAGGGTGCACGTAGCTGCTTTCGACTCTCTCGAAACCGCGCTGTTTAACTTCCGCAGAAAATATCAGTTTCATCACCTTACGAGTAACTAAAATTATTAAAAATTTACCTAGCCACACTAGGTAACTATTACTTTTCATTTCTATTTTATTTCTACTTATTTTTTAATTAATGCTTGATAAAATTGTTTATCTTTTTAGATCATAAATCATGCAATCATGTATAAAATCATTTACACTTGAAGAAACGATAAACAATATTAATAGCAAATTGGATTCGCTTCCAATAGATGTAAGTTTATTCGATATAATCAAGATGACAAACATTACTTAACTTTGAAGGCCATAATACCTGAGAGAGCCATCCTTGCATATCATCACGTGCGATCAACGCAATTAGATACGCGTAGAGCATCGTCCGGAACGCGTATTTAAATACTGTTGCGTTTGAAATAATGCAACCGCGAACGCGAATGTGTTTTTTCCCTCTAAAGTCTATTGTCTATGTCTATAATAAGCGCGCGTATGGAGAGTATAAATAAGAAAGGAGCATAAATAAAAATGGGCAAAATGGTAAGAAAGCATTGTTATAATTTATATTTTCACAGTATTATCTCTCACGCTAAATTAAGAGGTCCGAAGATCGAAACTGCGATAAATTAAAAGTCAGATAGACATCTAAAAGTAATCAACTAATCACAAAAAAAATTGTACATTTAAATAATTTGTTTAATGATAACAAGTGCTTCTGACAGCAACATATTGAACGCATCATATTCTAATGCAGTGGCCGCAATTCATTTTCTATGCAACGATGTTCTCTACCGCATTCTTTCGAGCTGCCTAACACGAGATCGACGTGTGACATTACAATTAGTTTCTTCTACGCATCAAGATGTATAAATTTATATTACGTGTTATTCGCCGCGATTCACCGATCCATCGTTATCATTCTTGTTCATGTATACGAGTCGCATAACCTACCGCTCCAGTGTATCAATTTTTCATCACTAATTCGTGGTAATCTCGATCTATATTATGCTTGCTTATCGCTGCGGCATGCCGTCCCGATATATATATTATCTACATAGATTTCTGCGCTCCTCCAAAAATTTTCTATTTTTTTTTTTTACGAAAAGATACGTCATGTTATTGGAATATTACATCAACTCTAATACTGAAATCTTTTATCGCAAAGATTCTTTGTTATATACCTACTTTGGATCGTTATATATATACTTTCCTGGCGCTATCTTGGACAAGGAGAATTTATGACTATTTACGGTCCTGTTTCCGTATACCCTCAGACCCTCATTCATTGTGGTTGTGTTTACTCACGCAGAAGCTCGTGCATATATGTTCACTCACCTGCACACTCGCATACCTGCACATACACGGCAACGCACAATGTGAGCGTGCGACCTTGTGAGCGCAACAGGCGTCACTCCATGCACAACCACCACTTTACAATCTAGAGACGGTGTACGATGTACAATAATGGCGGGTATACAAGTAAATCTCCCTACTTCAACGGTAACGGCCACTTTTATGACAGTACCGTACGACCGTAGTTACAAATATTGGAGTTTCAAAGCATAAAAATTTTTAGGTTAATTTTAAATTAAAAATTTTTAAATTAATTTTAACTTTAAAATTAACCATCTGACGTGATCGCGACAGAATTTAATTGCATATCAAATATATTAAGCAGAATAATACTACTAATTACATATACTTCGTACGATAAAATAAGCGAAAAAAATCTTTTAAAAAATTCGTGTGTTGTCATGCATGTATGACACACGCGAGACGGTACATGTCCTTTTTGGCGAATTTCTCACGCGCGTCGTCTGTTCTTTTATAAAATCCTGTCCGACTGGTGCCCATCGGAAGATGCCTTTGTTACGATCCGCCACTGTAAACCGGCCACGTTGGTCTCTTATAAAGGGAACCCACGCGAAAGCAAGCTGCATACCACGGCGGCGCGTCGCGCGCAAACGGAGTCGAGACGACTCTGCTGTCACGACTGCAATAACGATCGCACACGCGCGCAATCCGCTCACGAAGCCAGCCATTCATGGGGTCCCACGCATCTCGTTGACGGCTGTTGATGACCGTCCAAGGTCCAAGTTGATCCCGGTGCGTCGCAATGCGCTGCGAACGCGATTGCGGACCACGACGGCGTGTGCGGTGAAAGCCTCTCGGCAAAATTCCTCCCGGCGATCGGCGGCGACGAAGGTGGTGGTGCGTGTTTGTACACGTTCGATCGCATCCAGTGTGACCATGGTATCGCGCGTCTGACGCCGTTGGCCATCGACAGAAAGATCGTATAGCCGCGGGGCACCCTCGCCAATCACGAATCCGCCAGACGTGGCTCGACGTTAGACCGTTGTTGCCGCTCGCCGGTCGACAACGATCCTCTTCCTGCTCGCTCCGAGGATCTCGACCGACACGCTGAGAGCCGGCCGTCGCAGCAGCAGCCAGCAGCAGCAATTTGCTCCGAATCGCCGGGATCGCGATTATGGTACGTGCAAGTTTTGCTTTTCGCGGGTCGCGCGTGTGGAACAAGCTACCTGACGCGTCACCCGAGTCGGTGCATTGTAATTCGTGTCTCAGTAATTCGAAACCGCGCACGCTCGCGTCAAATTAGAGGGGAGATAACATAACGGATCGTTTTCAGATGTTTCCGATAATAACGAGAAAACGCATTGCGGCTAAGCAATTAAGGAGAATAAATAAAACAAAAAGATATTCGTTTCCGCTATACCGTTACCGTTGCTTCGCGAGAAACGCGAGGAATATGCTGTACAAAGCATTCGACATAGTTGGAGCGAAATTTCATTCAATCTATGGGCGAGACAACACGGAGGAGGAATAAGATTAGAAATTATCGCTTTTGTTTTTTTTCCTTCCTACTCCGGATGACACACCGAGCGTTGAAGTCTCTATTAAGAAGATGGGAGACGCCGAGCGTCCCTATCGCATTTGTCTCGTCAATTCTCCTTAGTTAATGATGCGATAATCGAGGTCGGTGCCGCCGCCGGGTCTCGGCAAACGCGATTTTCCTCGCGGCACTCCGGAGCGGTCGTGGCATAGCGGCGATTGCTCCGGATCGATCGACGGCGACGGCGTGGTCGCGAGGAGAGGCGAAGCTTCTTTTTTCTCGGGGAAAGTTCGATCGCGTTACAGCTCGTTTCTTCGATGCTCTCGAATGTCCTGTTCTTGCACGCGCGCGGCTTTATTGGGAGCGAAAGGGCGGCCGGGCCGGCCATTGTCGATTCAGAACAGCTGATAATCACTTGTTGGTGATGATGGAAGCATATTGTGTTTTCCGCTGAGAAGAGAAAGCACGCTGCTTTACGAGCGAAAAATTTACGATCACGCTTTACGATCGAAAGTCAAAAGAATCGCCCCGGAGCATTGTTCTAATACTTGTTTCTGGTAATAACTGTTTTGCAAACATTTGTAAGTCTGTAAAATGATTTACTCTGTTGTAAAATAACAGTAACAACGTTACATCGCGCGATATAAAATCGATCATAAAAATAATTGAGGCACTTCTCCCTATTTTTTTTATAAATAAAGTAATTTTAAGGAATTATTCCTATAAGTAAAAAATGACAAGCGCAGCTAATAAAACATTGAAGCAATTATGAAATAGGATAATATCACAATGTTTTAATAGCCGTCATTACTATATAGCTTCAAGATGATAACGATGAACATAGAAGATCTCGTTATCTGCGGAAATTCTTGTCGTTATCCACGGCAAACAATCACGCGCCGTTCCGAAAATCGTATCTCCTGGACAACCGCGAGCATGACGGCGTATTATATACATTCGTGTATTAATAGCGCACCTTTAGCGTGCGCCTGTGCAGCTAGCTTATAATAAAACGCTCACGATAGAATTTTGCAGCGTTCGCGGACAACGCTACCGAGCCCGTGGTGATCGACCGTTATCTAAACGATCGCTCGTTTGCCGATAAGCCGTAATTGAGAATTCGAAAGGACAATTGCGCGAACATGGCGCTGGCGAAGATCAGGAATTTCATCGACAACGGCCTGAAGACGGTGTCGACGCCGTTGGATCGCACGGTGAATCTGGAACCGGAAATCGGCATCAAGATCGTGCACTCGCCGAACGACAAGACACTGAACGTCACCGTGCTCGGTGCCAGGCACTTGCCACAGAACTTCGGTTTCACCAGAGTCAATAGCTACGTCGTGAAGGTAGAGTTAAACGCGAGAAAATGGCTCGAGAATGTAGATCGATCGCATTTGAGCAAACAGAAAGCGCGTATGTCATCTCGTCAACGGCTCGTATTCTCCACGCACATTTAGCGCCACGAACATATCCACAATTTAAATCAATGGATTTAATACGATAATTTAATTTAAAAAAAAATCTTTTTTTCGTACACATATAGTTAATTTTGTATGCACTAATAAGATCTGAGATGAAGTAATCAATGTCGTTCGATAAATGTGCGTCGGAGATGCCAGACGATGCCAACACTTCATCTATGCAAACTGCAAGATCGCGCTCCGCTATACGCTTCGTCGTACTCGAGCCTGAATTACGCGTGAGGCGGAGACGCTCGCAGCACTCTTGGGTGTTATCTGCGATTACGTAATTCCATATGAATGACGCGCATTATAGAAGTCCGGCATTAACTGTAGTATCCTATTGACTGGCGAGAGAATGTTCTTTACGACTTTCTTCGACGTTGTCGCGCGAGTAGGACAACTTATGTCCCGCTAAACACCTGCATATTATGTGGCAGAAATCAATTTAACGCTTCAATATATTTCGGGAGCACGCGGTATACACGGATCGTTAACGAAATGTCTGCTGCAGTGTAGTGGTGGCATAAAAATATTTCTAACTTGATTGCATTATTTACGACTGGACGTAAATTCAATCGTACAGAAAATATGAATTTTCTTCTTATACCGTTGGAATATATCGATGAATTAGAAATGAACATTTTATAATTCAAAGAATTCTTTTTAGAAAATGGATTCTCGCCACAAAATAAGTACAAGTCAGAATCTATTAATTTCTTTTACTGCTTGTGTCTCTCTCTCTCTCTCTCTCTTATTCTCGTTTTATTCTTATATATTTCCATTTTAAAACTGGCGCGATAAATCATGAATCGGAGTTTGCTATCAGATATCGAAGAAACTGACGATCGTAATTTTTCAGGTGAAGCTGATTCCTGGAAAGGAAAAGTTCGAGACCACGTCGAGGAATGAATCCTGGCCACAGTGGAACGAGGAATTTGTTTTCCTCCTGCGCAAAGAAACCAAGCAAAAGTTTGGCAAATCGAAGGTCGTGGAGGAAGAAATTAACGGATCTAGATTTATCGTCGCGACTCTCTACGCGGTTCTCGAGGACAAGCCTCTGATAGCGACTGACAAGAAGGATTCGGATAAAACGTTGCCCACTAAAGAATTGCCAAAGAAGGGCGGCAAAAAGAAGGAAGGTCAGAGCACTTCTGCCAATAATCAGGATTCTACCAAGAACTGCAAACTCCTCAGCCAGTTCTTCGGCAAGAATTCTGACAAACTCGCGGAACCCACGGTCGTGGAGAGAAGAGCCTACGACAAGAGACGAACCGTTGGCGCAACGACAATTCCACTTGACCCGAAGAATTTCGTTTGCAAACCGCCAAAGTCGAAGCACGCCAGCGATGTGTCCACAGGGGACTTGTGGAAACCACTACGACCGATCGCCAGTGGTATCTCAGGTGCCGAGGAAAGAGTAAGTTTTCGCAGTTTCGTAACGACTGGCACTGCGCGGTCGCAAAAACCACAGTTACGCCATTTCTGAGTGAGGAAGAGCTGAATACACTATTTGCAATGTACAAGCAAATTTACTCTTCAGCTAATACAACGATGTCGTACGCACTCGCAATTAATGTGTAACTGCGCAATCATACTTTTAACGTAGAAATTTTCTCAAAGATCAATCTCATTTTCCACGATAAAATCCTGATTTTTAAAATTACATCTACTTTTTTCACTTTTACAATTCTTTTGGAAATAGCTGTGGTGTCACTTTATATACATATATGTATATTAATAAAAAATGTATATAATATAGGTGCGCGTTTATTTGTTATAAATATTGAAATTTTCCTCTGTGATATACATCGCTATACTCTTTATCTAATTTTTTTTATCAAAATATATAAAATATTCTTTCAGAAAGAGAATAAGAAGGGACAAGTTGAATTGTCCTTATGTCTATCGAAGGGCGAGAAAGATGAAGACAGTGGCGGGCAGCTAATATTGTCTCTGAACCGTCTGAGATGCTCGCTTCAGACGATGCATGAGCACGAGGGTCTAAAAGGACAGATGTATCTGAAGATGTCGGTTGTTGACAACGGTCGAGTAACACATTTCTGGAAGAGCGATCGATTTGTACCGACGGTGTCCATGAAATTCTCGCCGGAGGCGGCGAGAGTCGTCGCCGACAATCCGTACAAAGGAGCGCTCAACGACGTAAGCTTCGTTGTGAAGTTCGTCTCGAAGAATAAAATGGGTAAGCTTTAAAAGTTTTACCTTTATAAAATATAAAACCGATATATATCGTATCGCTCTTATTATTATTTAGGCAAGAAGACTCCCGTAGGCCACTTTGTGATCGGGCCTGATGTCGGTGGAACTTATGGCGAACACTGGAAGCAAGCTCTAGCGAAACCGGGACAACAGATAACGAAGTGGCAGGCGTTTGAATAAAAAAATAATAATAAGGCGCGTGAGAAGTCGGTAACTTATTCAACATTACGAAAACCGCAGCCATTGAACGACTTTCCTCTTAGATATCTTATAGAGTCACAACAGCGTGAAAACGAGAGCGCTATACGCTATGCTATAAATATTTAAGAGACACCGATCGATAAGGCTATTCCAAAGAATACCATAGAAACGTATACGAATGCAAACGTCTATGTGAATATTTCTTGAGCTGAACATGCTGACGTCTATGACCCCGCTACTGATTTTATATGAGAAATTACGTGACTTCACAAGAGGAAACTATTTTTAAATGCATGAATCTAGTTACAATATTCGACTGCACATATTCTGTATGTACAAAACCTTTGCCAATTTTAACCCGTCCTTGATTCCGCAAAGGAGAAAACTCAATGTTTCTGTCTGAAATCCGATCAATGTAACCGTCCGTAAAATAAGAATAACTGTTGTCTAAGCATATAGGTATTGTCTAAGCGTATAGGTAAAATGGATAATCGTAACAAGTACAACATATCATATTTCATAAGATCACGAGAATAAATCGCCATGTTATTTTAGTATTAATTGATATTTTGTTTCGACACAGACATAATAATTTTTATATAAATTAAACGCTCATATATGTAATCGCTTACGAAAGCGTGTCGTTAAAGATGATATATCTTTTAATAATGATAAATTTGACTAGTTTTATATATATATACTTTTAATGCTCATTTTTATTACCGCGCTAGCTAGAAATAGAGTAACAGCGATCAATATTTGGAATTGATATTAACAAAAAGCTATTTCCAATTGTGATACATCGAAATATTTTTTTATCAATCATTATTTATACAAATTAACATAAAGTAT
This sequence comes from Temnothorax americanus, assembly GCF_048541705.1. Lineage (NCBI taxonomy): Eukaryota > Metazoa > Arthropoda > Insecta > Hymenoptera > Formicidae > Temnothorax > Temnothorax americanus. The sequence continues at coordinate 785,744 of NW_027509570.1, forward strand.
TTTATGTCAATATTAAGACCTCAAAAATTGCAAATTATATTGTTATATGATTGCACCGTACACACAGAAAAGCACATACTACCTGCAAGTAAATATTACTTGTTCTAAGTATTTGATAAGTTTATATATCCGCAAATCTACCATAAAGTCATCACAAGCATCATATTTACTCAAAGCATGTTCTGGATCTTAACGTGTCTTAGTACACTTCAAACAAAAATATTTAATTAATACAAGAATTTGGTTTATTTACTCATTACAGTTTACGGGGGAGAGAAGCATATATTTAAATACATAATATTCTTGAAAGAAGAGAATAAATTCTTGTTTTGAACACAAAACGATAAGCTTTTCTAAGATTTGTGCCAAGTCTATCTTAAAACTATTATTAAGAAAATATTCTTTGTTGAAGAAAACTATTACTTAAAACAAATAAAATAAAATAAGTAATTGCTTTCTTTGGCTGATGTAGAATGATATTTTTCTGTGTGTACTCTTTCAAAGCGACATTAAGTATGAATTAATTAGTATTAATATTTTCAGTGCTTTTACAGTTCAAATAAGAGAGGGAATACCACAAAAAGAAATAGTTAAGAAAATTCCAAAGTATTTATAAAATTATGTAATACCAATCAATATGTTTTCTATAACTTTCATATGATTGTTTTAATAATACATATTTTGACGGTATTTTAAGGTATATTTGTATGTTTGTAACTGCTGACACACCAAAAAGTACGCATACATTTCGTTAAAAATAATATTTTTATTTACTTCTGTATTGTATCTAAGACACTGAAACTAACTTTATTTATAAATATATCTCATATTACCTATAAATTTTATTATTCTCCTGCGACAAATAAAAAGCTCGATAAAGTTTCTCAGATTTCATATTTATCAAAATAATATCCCAGTTATTAAAAATCATTTTATTATATGAACTTCATATACAATCGTCTAACAACTTTATATAGTAAATTTTGAGCACAATATATTGAATGATATTGTGCTTTATACGAATAAAGTACGTCGGTGATACAATGTTACAGATCATGCCTTGTTTATATTGTATGGCAGTAAAAGGCTAATTATTAAGAAAATATATACAAAAATCATAAGAAAATGGCAAAATGCCGCGCTAAAACTAAATTGATTGCGATGATTAATCTGGACGGTTTTAGCAGTCTTATCCTTAATATCTGGGGTTGTAATAATCGAATAATTCGATATTAGTAAGATTCATAATTTGTACTATAGTAATATTACAATGGAAAAAATAGTACAAATATACAATTTTTTTTATAGCAGTAAAAATATATTTCTAGAAAATATGTAATTTATTGATAAAATGTAGCTTAAGTCAAGGTAAATTATTGACACTTCCTGGAAGTTATTCCTTCTTATAAATATTAAAAATTGCCATCGTTGATATTTAAAGATATAAAAAGGCATTTGATTGCGTAAAAAATTATAAAAATTGCATATAAAATTGCATAGTAAAAACTACGATATCTATATGTATATTTGATTGCTGGAGTTTGCGTCTTCTCTGACGTTCGATGTGTAAAAATGAGAGAGGAGTATTGAGTAAGTACAAGTGAATCTTGAACTGCAAAGATAGTTACGGAAATCTAAACTATCCAGTGAATCAGATCTGTTAAGAATCTTTGGCTAGACTTCTTTAAACGCCGAATACGTATCGAACGGTTGTTATCAGGCCGATTAACAAGAGGTACAAATTGCCGTATTGATAGGGCGCCGAGTTACAACCGTCTTTGCTATTGCACGTACAGTATTCCATAAATATATTGTACGTTCCAGTTCGCATTAAGCAAAATCGCTCGTCACCCGCGATCCCTGGCTCGCCCATGTAAGCGCAGCTACGAAAATATCTCCATTCCCCGTTAACTGTAAAACGAAAATAATTCATACGAAATACAGGGGTGCAATGATAAAATCGACGAACAACAGATTTATATTTTTGTATACTAGCTGGGTATGTGTGCAACTGCATAATTCTAATATAAATAAGTATAACCTTTTTGACGAATTTTACGACACATCGTTGGTTTTACGCCTGGCAGGTGCTCCAAGTCGGGTTCCTGCTTACAGTCTGTAATGGGCACTGTGGAATTGTCAAACGGATCCGCGCATTTCGGATCCGAGTCTGACCTGCATACCCAACATTTGATAGAAAGACCTAAAAGAATATGGCAAAGTTCGAAACGCTTTGCTATTTCCAACTGCAAGTATATACCCCCCAACATTCTAAACCGTCTATTTAAATACTCTCTAATGCATGCTTGTTTTTATATAAAGTTTATTTTATGAAGAGGTTAGGAATATGTTTGTGAAATAAATTTCTTATCGCAGTTACGCGCAAATCTTTCGTAAGAACACCGACGATACGCAAATGCGCGCCAAGTATTCGTAATCTCGATCCCGGAGAAGGTTACTTGAAGGTTAATATAAGAATATTAATTAATACTTAAATATTTTTTAGATATCTCTGACTTTATATACCTTCTTGGATGCAGCAAATAAAGAGCAACGCTGCCACGAGAAAGGAAAAGCGGATTCCGATGGCCATTTCGGGAAAAGTGTGAGGAACGTCTTAGCCCTCTTTGCTTTGCGAAAACTCCTCACGATAGCGAGAGATTCAATGCCTCCAAATACTCTTTATATATTCTATATGTCCACGCCTATAATTGACACAACTGACCGCGCGCTGCGCTAGCCCTCCAGTAGTTATACCGGGTGACTCAGAAAAAAACGAACCGGAGCAAGCTACTCGCTGAAAAAGCATCAGGCAACATTTATAATGAATAGTTTAATTGTCTAATATAATCAAATACCGAGGGCAATTATTACAAGATTATTGACATAAAGAGCCACAAATAGCTGTGCAAACTCCATAATATTTTTAATATTGCAAAGAACAAATTGAAGAGCTTTCTTCAATGATAAATAAAATTTCCGGAGTCATATTGCGCAATCATTATATATATATATATATAATATATATATATATATATATATGTGTTTCATACGTCGTGTTCATAATTGTTTAATTATCACAATTAATTACAATTAACGTGGTGTACTCTGACCTCTCATCCAGCTGTTTATAAAGGGTGTCTTACTAATAAGTAAATCTATATTTATTATATACTGATATATATATATATATATATACTTCGAAATCGTTTCGAAATAATTAAATATCGAAAGATAAGCGTGCGACCTAAAAAATATTGGGACGTACTGAAGTTTTAAAAAATCAAAATAATTTTTATGCTGTAAGCAAAGATCGAAAAACTCTCTCGATATATCATGTCTTTTCATATGTACGTTACTGAAGACTTCGGGTGTACTCGGGTTCTTCGGCGTTACGTCACGCGTGACTCGAGTCAACCGCGCCCGACAGATGTGATGTTCCTTGTTATATAGTGTCACGGTATACAGTGGCATGCATATTCACCATAAGAGTGAAATTATTTTATAGCGGCAAACTCAACGTAAAGAGAGTGCAAAACGGAAAATAAAGTGATTTATCCTCAAGATGAATGTAAAAAAGAATAAAAATCTGTTATCCTAAAAAAAGGCAATTTTAGAATTGCATATTTCGTCAACGTGTAAAAAAAATATTTTATCTCATATTAATTAATTTATGTCAAAACTTAGCTTTTTCTTATTATGCACATGTTAAATTATACAAATTTAAATTAAGTTATGATATTAAAATATCTCAAACATATTGTGATATGTGGAACAAATATATAAATATATACAGATATATTATGTTGCACTATATGCATATAGGCGCGCAACCAGTATTAGAAAATAAACGAGTTGCCAGTCAACTGTCTCTAAACGTCCACGAGTTTTTATCAAACGCGATCTCTCGCGCGTACCAGCACATGGAGCACGCAGTTCAATGTCCCTATACGCAGTCAACTTGTAAAAAATCATATGCCTCTGAGAAAATCGGACACGACTGTTACGACAAATGTTTGCCGCGCCGTTCAAGATTCAAAGCCCATTCGTGAAAATATCTTGTCTTTTCTTCCTAGTCGCGTTCGTGTTCAGAAATCTGCATCGTGAAATTTCGAATCGACCGGTGACGCGTCGAGCGAACTGCCCAGACTCACGTTCAGGCATCCTCCAGCTATCTGTATCAGTCTGAGAGAAGGGGGACGATCTTGGGACCCCAGACCCCACGGATCTCGTAGCCCGCAGCGAGCGGGATCGGCTCGCTTTCGCGGGTGGTCCGCGCCGACAACCGGCGATGTCCGCGCGCGCGCGCGAGCGCGAGCGCTCAGCCTCAGCCCCGTTTCGGGGGAAAAAACATTTGAATGCTATAAATAAATATAAATAAATTGATTTGCCGGCATTAGCATAAGTAGCAAAAGGGGGACACACGAAGCGACTTCGACTTCGGAGTTCGGTGTCTCGCCACCCGCGCGCGCGTCTCTCTTCCCCTCAGCTTACTCCGTTCCGTTCTCGCGCAAGTCGTCGTGCCGGCCGGACGTTGATTTATATCAGTGTCCCTTCGGTTTCTGCGGCATTCACCGTCGACTCTTCTTCCCTTTAACTTAAAAGGGCACTGGACTATGGCGTCCGGATACGCACACGGCCATCCCATCTCCTTTAGTCTCGCGCGAACTCGTGGGAATTAATTCTAAAGTAGCTCTTTATATGTTGCAATACCTATATATATGTGTACCAATAGTACCATTAATATATGTCAATAATATATTTGTATCGGATTTTAAATTTGCAGAACACATCAAAAATTTAATACTATTATACTTTTAATAAATAATAATTATTTTAAACTGTAGTCCAAGAATTCTAGAAATAATCAGTCTTAATTTTCAAAGGATTAAAAAGCAACAGATCTTAAGACATAATCTTTAAACGGTTTATTTATCGATTTATTTATAATATAAAAACTTTTAATTTTCATAATATTTTAATAAGTTTTCTTTCACAGCTCTGCTTTATTTGTTTTAATGATAAAAAGTTATGCGTAGTAGGATAGAACTGACAGTGCAATAATGTGTTTAAATATTCACTTTCTTGGAAAATTTTTTCTAAATTTCCAAGAAAGTGACCAAAGATAATCGAGCAAATTAAAATATAACGGTTCAATTATACAAAAAGTTGCATGCACTTTGAAGCTTTTATTTGACACTCAAGCCAAAGATCCATTTTTTATCCTCGATATACAAAAATCAATATATGTTAGTGGTAAAGACTAATGATCTTTAACTATTACGTGCGACGGGCGGTTATAATGTTTTTCCACGAAAAGCAATTCCCCGTAAATGTTTTAACGGAACTCATATTTCCTTCGTTAATGTATGGCCTACGTAACTATAGTTGCGCAATTGCAAGTTGCCGATATTCAATGTCGAGTTTTTCTTCGCAGTCGTCATTTCAACTACTTCCGATAACCATAGTCATTTCCTTTCGTCATCGGTGAAACAAGAATCATGTGGCGACGTTTGCTCTGGACCATCATCCTTTCTCGTCTCGTCGAAATTCAAAGCGGTCTCGTCCCGCCGAACGATCGTCCGGGCGAAGACTTTTTCACGGATATCTTGAGCAAAGTATTGCGAACGTCACGAGCTAACGATGTTCTTCTCATACTTCGAGATTCGCTATTAGACGGGCGGGCGAACGATATTCTTGGTAAAATAGCCGCGGCGACCGCTCAACGCGTACCGACGCTCTACGTAAACGCGGATCGGATGGAGCCAGAGTTTCGGGTTTCTTCTTGGGCAATGTCACGCGATCTGGTAGCGTACATCTACGTCTCGGGGCGAGGACCGGATATCGTCGAGAGCGAACTCGTGGCTGAAGACACGGAACGCTTCATTCACGACCGTGTCCGGCCCAAGGTGCTCGTGCTGATGATACTCCGTCGACCGTGTCACGATCTCGCGGCGCTCCTTCGAGCGATGTGGTCGAAGAAGATTCTCGACGCGATCGTCGTGGAATACTTCAAATCTCAGTACTCCGATAAGTACTCTACGATTGTCCATCGATACAACCCGTTCACCGACACTCATACCGAACAACCATATTCTACAGATATCACGTGGTTTACAGATGAATTTCCGAATATGCAGGGTTACCCGCTGGTGTACGCCATTACTCGTCGGCCGCCTTATAGCGACATTGTATCAACATCCAAGGGACAGGAGCTGAAAGGTGTGGACAAGTTCCTGTGTGAGGTTTTGGCGGATAAAATGAACTTCACCGGTGTGCCTAAGATAATAACAGAGGCCGTATATTTCCAGAAAATGCCTAACGGCTTTCAATATGGCATCATGCCTGACATAGCTTCCGGAAAATATGACGCTCTTCTAATTTCGATGCCGATATGGGGAAACAATTTAAAAGTACCATACGCCGTACAATACACCGATCCTCTCTTTATCGAGAATTGGTGCTTCGTAGTGCCAAAGTTGCTCGTAAAACAGAATTTCTTGACCGGCACTGCGATCCGATTGGTCGTTATGAATTTCTCGATCGTAGGAATTTTCTGGTTGTGCTCGAGATTTATGAAGTTCAATCCGGGCAGATGGCATTTTTTCAGAATCGTTGGTATCATACTGGCTGCATCTTTTCCATCGTCACCCACGAAGTTACACGAACGAATCATTTTTCTCTGTATTCTTGCTGTTTCCGCTTCCTATTCCTCAATGCTTTTCGCCGAGTTGACGAGCATCGGTTTCGAGGGCGATCGCTACGTTCAGTTCGATCACCTGCAGAATCTGACGAATTCTGATTTGGTGTTGATGGTGCATGAAAATATACTGGACATCATCAAGCTGCACAGCAACGACTTCGAATATCACGTACGCAAATCGGGCAAAACCGTCGTAAGGATTCCCTCTGCAGATATCTGTCTCAAGGATCTGGTGATGCACCAGAACGTATCCTGCTTTTTGTATGAGGATCGGGTCAAGCTGATCGCGGTCAACAACATGCGGAACGGCGAGACCGTGATGAAAATGACGAAGCTCTGCTATCTGTCGCCAGCGGTCGGTAATGTTTTTTCGGAAGGATCGCCTTACGTCAAGCGTGTCAGCGACTTACGTCTGATGCTCGCGTCGGCAGGCATTCGCGATAAATGGTATCGCGAGTACCTGAGGAACGAGACGAAGGAGACAACATTCCAAGTGAATCGAGATCATGTGGACTTTAAGTACGTTAGCGTATTCCATCCGACGATCTACGTACTTATAACGGGATATTCGATGTCTGCTTTCGTTTTCATCGGCGAACTGATTTGGAAATATTTTTACACTAATTTGTGAATCTATGTTTATTTCAATAATATATATTATCCGAACGGATAAACTTGAAGAATAATTCGAGAAAAAAAATAAGCAACGATAAACGCGAGGCTATATATATTGTCGTCAAAAATTGGTTTCTACTTTCATGATTGGAGACCGCGGGCGCCAATCAATTTGATCACGCATACGTAATTCGAGAATTGGTTCCCTCGAGGCGACATTATCGAATAGGGCAGAAACGTTGTCGCGAAACTGATGATCGCCGCGATACCAGTGGCGATAATGAGACGCGTACCTTAATCGCGTTCCGCGCGGGACTGCGGAACGCAGTTAATCTTCGTTATTGCGAGCACGTCGCGACGTCGACGCGTAATCGTCATATACGGCGCGAGATGGACGCGAGCAATTTTGATCAATGTAACAGTTTCCTCAAACGAGCGGAACGCCTCCGAACCTGCTCATGCGAGAGCGCGAGCGTATATCGTTTACGTTAGTCAGTCTCGCTTAGGTCGAAAAGCGGTCCTCGTTTCGGGAACGAAATCACCGGCCTGAAGAGCGGGCATGCTTCTTGCTCATTTTTTCCTCAAAAACAGCCAATTTCGTGTAATCTTCTTTGCGAGAGCGGGGCGTGGCTCGGACCACAGGGATACTTTGGTAGGTAACTGCGACGTGTGTCATTAACCGAATCCTTCAACCGACCGTGGTCGGCCTCTGCTTCCCCCCTTTTCCAAGTTGAATGAATAAGTTTAGAATTACGAAGGTGCGGTCCTCCTGGACTGACCGTTAATGATACGTTAATAATACGCAATAATCTCTAATATGTCTTCATATCTGTTACGAAAAACTCTAAAGAATCGTCGAAGAACGTCGCTGTACGGTTCGATTGACATTAATATTGGACACCGTAGAATTGTCGGGTGCAGCTTTTCTAGTGTCACGACGATTCTCCGGAATTCATCTTTCATCATCATCATTATCTCGCACAAGATACACGTCTGACCTAGATGACCAGTAGTACCAAAATACTAAAGATCATGTTACATAGAAGCATAAGTAGCTAATATTAAAGGCGACTCAAGAATCTCACGATCTTTTAAAATATTTTCTTTACATCTGTAACGCGTATGTGTACGTCGTACATACTCTGACGTCTTAATTGGACAAGAAATCCGCCAAGTATCTCCGTCGGCGCGATCCGAGCTGCGCAAGAACATAACAACCGGGATGCAGGGCGTAAGAGCATTTTAGTACCGCGCTATTAAGCGGCTAATCTATTTTAAAATTAATGTCGGAAAAGAGCCGATGTTATCGCGGTTGAGACCAGTCTGTCCGGTTGGCGATTGTCGACCGGTAGCAAGAGCTTTCCGCGAGCTCTCCTACCGTTTTGCCGAACACGGTATACAGATAAACAAGCACATCACATTGATGCGAATCCATCTTCGCGCGGGCATTACGCGTGATCAACCGTAAACGCGTCTTCGACTTCGATGAGGTATAGAGGTCCCATCTGCCGTCGTTACCCCACCGCCGCCGCCCGGCTCTGTTCCCGCTGCAGAATCACCCTCCACTTCCGCCTGGCTTGGCAGCCACTCCTCTCAGCAGCCTTCGTTGATACTTCCTCTCGCGTGCTTGTATCTCGTCAGTCGGCCTGGAGCCACGTGCGTGTGCTTGCCCGAGTGGCTCCCGCACGAGCGACACATCGGAACAGTGTCATTTCGCGCCGATGAATCGCGCGATCGAGCTAGCCTACATCCTCACCTCACCGCGCTTCCGATGACAGATGAACGTCTTTGCACGAAATTACCGGTGTAGAACGACGATTAGAGAGCTTCTAATGGATTAAAAAGAGATATCAGCTTGTCGATGACATACGCGAGATAGAATAATAGACGAAGAACTCGGGGGGGAAAAAGCTGAAGAGTAGCCGAATAGCAGCTCTGCTGACTTATCTGTGTCAAGATGTTGAGACTATACGCGCGATGCAATTAGGACACTAAACGTTACTCCACACCTTATCGAGAAACAAATGTATATAGGATGCTCATTCGTGCACAACAATAAATCCAAGATCCAGCAAGTCGCGAGAAACGCAATCGCGCGAATCGAACGCCGACTCAAAGGAGGATCGAAATATCTCATCGCGGGTTCATCGATCAAGCTTACCGAGACGCGGCATGATTCGCCGCCAATACCGACGTACGTGCGGGAAGAGTGCTTCGGGGAAGAACAAAGATATCACCGCGAGCTGAGAGAGCGACTAGGTATAGGCTCTCAAAGGTGAAGACAGACAGTCGGTTGGAAGTCGGGAGAACCTAAAAATATCAGCCGGTTCCGCGGTTGGCCGGCGCGGTGCGCGCCCGCAACCCCCGTCACCACCGCCACGTCGTATTCCACGCTGGACAATTTTACCGGCTGGAGAGAAGGAATGATATCTTCATGAAACAGGGCTCGCCTTTAATCCCGCGGATGGCGATTCGCGGTAAACGACTATCAGGCACGATCGTCGTTATTACAACGAGCCCGTCGACAGACCGGACATTCACGCGGAACACACGATCGCGCCCCGTCTTCATCTGCTACCGCTACTCGTCCCCAACGTTGTCCGTCGTCGTCGTCTGCTACTGCTGTGAACTCATCGAAGGTAACGTCGGAAATAGCAGTTTCCCCATTAATATCTATCGGCGTCTCCGCGACGTCTACCGATCTCGACCTTGATGCGATCGTTCTTCACAACTTCGAGCTATTTATTCTTTCGGAGATGTTGAAGCACCGGGATAAGATCTCCCCCGTTGGTGCATGTTATTTAGGGAACCGAGGTATAGAGCAACGAAAGCGCTCGTATTCTTCAAGGGGTACAAACGTCAAGTAGGATCTTTTGATCTCGTAACGATTTGCACGCGAGAATGAGACGTCAAACGCGGTTTCGTTGGTTAAAAAACAAACTGGTTAAAATGCATGAAATGTATATATATTTTTTTTTACATTATTCGTTTCTTAGCTGGCCGACTTGAACGCCGGCTGGAAGAGATATAAATCATGCTGCGCTATAATAGAAATCTTCGCGGCGCGTATAAAGTAAACGGCCGGTATATACGATTGTTGGAATATCATCACTGAAGTCCTACTTGTGATTAAACGCGCGTCGCGAACTTTTCCTATATAAAAGTAACTTCTTCAAATTCTGCAACTTTTCTCAAATAAAATTAATGCGATTCGCTTGAGTAAAATTATCTTAATAGATGCAATCATAGGTACCGCTTCTGCATAACTTCTGAGAAAGTAACCCGTAACTTTCTCCATATTAGATCCAATGTCTTTACGCTGTATATTCACCTAAAGCCAGATCTATCTATATTGGGTTTCAGATCGAGTTCGGACTTAGGACACGCAGTGTCAAGGCCAAGAGGCCTATCGTATCTCGCGACGGATTCGACGACGGTGGTACTCGGTCGGAGGAACGAGCCTCAGAGTCTGCCCGGGCTCACCGACGGTATTTCACGGCGCGGTTGTTTGAAATTCTTCGCGTGGAGTCGCGCCCGTATTTATAGACCCGCGTGTGGCGGCGCGTAGGGCCGCCGCCGCCGTAGCTGTCGTACACGAGCGTGTGGCGCGGGCACACGCGTTCATGCACGTAGGCTCTCCCTCGTGCTCCGTCCCGAGGGTGGGTAGGTTATATAGGTAGGTAGATACGTGTGGAACAGCCGTCGAGCCCGCGCCACGTCGGGCCCACGTTTGCAGGAAGCGAGCGGCAGCACGTCGCGATCATGACGCGATGCGTCCGCGACGGGAACACCACCGGCCTGTCACGCCGACGAATGCGTCCCCGTCGCCGTCGAACCGTCTACACTCGTCGCCCTGCTGGCTGCGATCCACCAATTCGCTTCCGGGCATGATCGCCGGCGACGCCACGATCTTTCGGGTCCTCGTCGTCCTGCTCGCACTCGGTTACGCAGTCGCCATCAACGGCCCGGTGAGTACACATCGACGATATAATGAAAAGTATATTGCAATTGCAAAATTGTAGTTCTTCAGATTTCTATATTAGTTTTTGTCTCGGATTATTGTTCATTAGTTGCAACAGGAACAAAATGTTAAATGCAAAATTATTGTAGTTTCATATTATATATTCTTTTAAATCATATTAAATACATAACATTGAAAAATAAATATAATTTTAAAAATATACGGTTGCAATATTGTTTATTTAGTACTGTAAACATGCCTTTTTTATTTTACCACATCTTGTATTTTATCGTTAATAATATCGAGAAATACTGATTTGAAATGATATATTTAAGTTGAGCGCAATAAAGAAAATTTTAGATTAAACCATTGTAAGAGGAAAAAATCATTATAGTTGATGGCAAAAACATGGAATGTATGAAGGCTGTAACGCAGTTTCTGCAGATTCTTGATTTGAAATCGATTATTTATCAGATTGATTATTTGAGTACACATTTTTGCGAAACTTAGAAGCTGCGTGGAATCGCGTCATTAGTCGGAGAGATTCTGGTAATTGTTAACTGCAGCGCACGGTGGGCAATAGTTTTCACGATTACGATACGTTCAGCCTCTGGGGATGTAGAAGTATCGACCTCGCATCATATTACGGAAAGCAAGGACTTTCCTGGCCGATTGATTATTGATCGTAAAATCGTTTAGTCAGGAAAAACGTGGTATTACGCGTATCTTGTACCCAGCTAATGCACTGTAATTTTGGATATTTATCGTGTACGAGTTTACTTAATTGGTTTGCCGAATCGTATATCTGGTAATATCTAGCCGCGGCGCTCAGTTAATACACACCGTAATTTCAGAAAGCGCGTGTAATCTCGCGCTTCAAATTTGATGTAGAATAAATTGATATTTTGACCTGAATAACATAAATTTGCGAAAAATTACACACACTCAATCTCGAGTTCCCGCTACACGTACATAAGCTGCATGCTACAATTTTATATGCCCGCTATTTACTCACTTATATCTTAATTAGCAAACTAGAAACTTTGAATGCGCGTAGATAAAATGCTTTTATACTTATTCAACGGAATCAAAGTCAAACGTTTTGGAAAAGGGTCTCGCTGCACTAAAACTAAAATTGTTAAATGCGCGTACTTAATACAAATAAGATAGTGTTCTCATACCAAACTCATTTTAAACAGACCCGGATTAATGTAGTCCAATTTATCAAAGGTAAATTGGTGATTAGTAGGTAGATTAAGGAAGATGGGAAGGTTCAAGAGGCCTAAAGCAACCGATAAAGCATCGCGTCAGCAGGAACCTAGCAATACTAGCGCAATTACCGACCAAAGCGGAGAAACCTCGTTTTAGTTAAGCACGTCGGGATAATTACTGTAATTTCGTTTCGTGGCCATTCTTAGACTGCAATAATCATTTACAGTTTTCGAGGTTAATATGCCGACACGTAAACCAGTTCTATCGCTAGCCGACCGGTAATAACATTGCTCGAAATCCTCATTTTACTGAAATCGCCTACGATTTAAAAAAGGAGCTACGGTCCAGGCGCGGGAATCATCGAGGTATTTATATTTCGCAAAACACAAGGTTCCGTTACGAGCAAGGTTGAGGCGCAGACGCGCCTGAAAATTACATGAACTCCGCGTAGGATGAACGTCAGTTAGACAAAATACATCTTACAAGAAAACGCGGAAGCGTGAACTCCTTAAAGCCTCAAATGGCATTTGTCAATTTATCTTACGCAATGTAGAACACGCATCGTGTTTGTTACGTAAAGTTCAAGTAAATGCGTTTTCTTTTTTTTTTTTTTAGTCGTATAAATACGACCGATGCAAATACGATCGGCGAGATCGATCGCGGTATATACTGACATCTGAAAAGTTTCGCATCGCGGTGCACATCCGGCGATCGATGATTTTGTATCGAAATTTAGCGGTGCGCGCTCGAGTGCCAATCTTCGCGCAGATAAAATCCTCGTCAGTTGTAGCAACGCGGGTTATATTTGGCCGGACGAATGCCACTCCGGCTCTTTCGATGCATGTATGTACACGTGACGTTACCGCGTGCGTGGATGATATCACGTCGTAATCGGGTATCCGCGAAATCACAACTCGTTAGGGTTATCGTGCCCCAGGCACGGTCGTTTGGTCGGTGGTGTCAAATAATTCTCCAGCTAGGCACACACAATCGATACCGGATTTCCCGTGTCTTTCCGCTAGAGACGGAAAGAAAGAGGGAAAGAGGAAGGATCAGAATTCAGAACATTCGTACGAGCATGAACGGATAGATAGAGAAACAGATAAGCGTGTATCCTGAGTCCTCTTATCCGATACGTTGAACTAATAAGCCAATTTATGACACGATCGACGTAAAGATAGACGTTACGCCAGGTACTCGGCAGATATTGGAACTTGGAGGAACGCGTACGCGCGCCGTTCCATTCTCGACTCCGCGTCAACTTGTCGATCATAAATTCGAGTTTGTTGAAAATAATCGAACGACGGGGGATATTTGTTTCTCTCTAGTTTATCTTACGGCGATATCGCGATCGCGTGGTATTTGGAACGCGAGGTGTGTTTTTAGTGGTATATCTCCGCATTCATTTTACCAAAGAAAGGTCTGTTTATTGCTATGTCGATTATAGCTGACGTTTGCGAGCTAGGTAGGAAATCTCGAGGAAACTTAACTGCGCCTTCCTTTCAGCTCATTTATTAACGTGCCCCGTCATGTAAATATTGCCGACAGGTTGGGCGCACACTTCATATGACGTTAAGTGTCTTGACTTTTCCACCAAATAAGTTTAAATATAGTGGTCATCGATCACTAAATAATATTTATGATATTCCTCGTATTTATCAAGATATATGTATTTTTTTTTCTATGTTGATCATCTCCGCGTGTACATTATGCAACTTTGCTTAGTGTCTTATCGGGCTTTGCGACGTCAGAGAAGCGACTCGTATCAATACGGTGACAGCATAATCACGCCTGCGTAGTAATTCTTCCTTTCTACTGTAAGAAAGCAAAACAAGTTTTCCTGCGCGCTCCTTGGCACCCCATGAAGAGCTCCTTGCATTCTCGCCGAGCAAGCTCTAAAGCTGAAGAAGAGAAGCGTCTTTCGCATCCCGGAGAGTTGAATCAACCACAACGGCCGATTTTCCAATTAACAGCCGCTTCTCGGCATTAAAAAGCGAGTGTAGTCGGACGTTCGTGAAGGAGACGTTGCATCAATCGCTGAACATTTCCTCCGACTTTCTAACCGCGTAGGTATCACTCGTCGACAGTTGACCCTGTTGCATGTTCAACGGGCACCCCGCGGTGAAACTTCCTGTCGCGTTATCCTCGGAGATGCTCGTGCAGTCCCCGTTATTACAACGCCGAAAGGCCCTGTCGGGGCATTCCAGCAGCTGTTTCCACTTTCCCAAAGAGGCAACCTCCGCCAGACATTACTGCGAACTTTGGCGCAAATATGCCGCGCCGGCAACGGAAGCTCGTCGATTTTCCGAATGATTTCTCCACCGTCACGCGAAGGATCATCAATCGTTCTACCGAGAAAACGTTCACCCGTGTCTTTCCGTAATTGTGCACAAAATATTACTAACGTCATATTAATCAATATTATTCAATGTTTTATTATTTAATCGAGAACCCTCTTTTGTTATTTAAATCGATAGACGGTCCGACAAATTTTATATTGTATTTATCATCATATTAGCATGAAAATATATCTATGTCTCATTGCATATTGGCAAAAATCTTTTTTCATTATTACGATATTTCTTTATATGTATGTATTGTAATTTTATAAGGTTATAGAGTCGATTCGCAGCAATCTGTGTTCGCGCTAAATTCATCGCGTTCGGCAATCAATTGTCATTTTTCGACAGCACAGCGAACGTCTCGAATACCGTGTCTCAAGAAATGAGTACTCGTAAAAAAAAGGCAAAGAAAAAAGAGCGAAGTCCATGCGTTGCGAGTTAAATCTCCTAATGGAGAAGAAGCCGGCCTTTCTTTCGCTTCATTAAGTTACGCAAAAAACGTACTGGTACTGCGCGTGCTTTTCACCGGCGCAAGAACAGCCGGGAAAGACTGGAACGTCTCGTTGGCACCCCGTGGAGAATCCTCTCTCTCTCCTGCGGGACCCTCCGGATCACTCGGCAGCTCCTTCTGGCGGATCCAGCTCGATTAGCTTCTTACTGTGTATCGTGTGACGACTACCGCGTGGAATTTCAGCCCGTTGTCCGGGCAGGAAGTATGTGAGTCCCGCGGCTGATAAAAAGTTGCCGTCATCGGGAAAAGAAACGTGGTACCACGCGGGATTGACGTGAAAGAGAGGGAAGTGCGAGGGGGGCGGGTCTCGAGAGAGGACGAAGAGAACGTAAGGAGGACGTAAAGGCAGAAGAGGAGAATGTCGCGTACGGTTCCCTTTAGCAACCTCCTGAGACTTGCAAACGCTTTCGAGATGCATTCGTTTCTCTCTCTCTTTCTCCTTTTCTCTCTTTCTCTCTCTTGTGAGATTCTCGGCGCCCGTTAGGGCCTGTCTCTCCTCCGTTCCATCCACCCCCATCCGCCTGTCGTTTCTCATCTTCTTCCTCGTGGTTTCTTTGCCAAGACGACGCGACGTTTCACGTCGTCCGTGCTAAGACCGGCGATTCCATTGTCTCGTCGTCGATGTATGCGGGGAAAAGCGGTCGCAGCGGAACGAATGATTAGAATTCAGCGATCGGCCGGGAGTTCAGTGTGTGATTGTCCAAGTCCGATATCACTGGCATCCGATACACACCACGGCTCATGACGCAAATTACTTGTCTCACGTTTAATTCACCGATAAGGGACGCATGATTCGCTCAAGCGAAGCCCTATACACGTACGTGCTGAATGGAAAATTTGCTTAATGGCATTCGTGTGTCTGTGAAAAAGAATGAAGTTTAAAGAATGAAAGATCTCTAAATTTTTCATTGTTTCACAATCAATATATTTATAATATTTCAAGCAATAAATCATCCTTGCTTCATATCGCATGTAGCAAGTTTTATCTCGTAGAAAATATTAGAATTTTTAACTCTCTTGGAAAATATTTGAATTTTTAACGTCTCCAATTATCTTGTTAACGGGTAATAACATTTATGAGTTACGCTTATAAATGGCATCTCTAAAAGTACGAGACAAGCGCGTAAAATTATGATAACCGGTTAGCACGATTGGTGCATTGCCGCACGTGACATTGTGCCTTTACTTTGGATTTAGCAATCCATGCAATGGAGTGAGTGGGAATATCTCGAAACGAGTTATTCCGGTATAACTCGTCAATGCACAAAGCACTGCCTTCATTAATATCGCACATTAACCGTTGTCCATGTAGGTTTTCTGGAAAATAAATACACCGTTTCTCCGTAAACATCCTATTCGAGAAAGCGACACCACAAATTTCACCATCGTTGAATAAATCCGCGTTAAAAAGTTAATTTCACAAAGCCCGATAACATTTAAATTAGCCTCGCGCATAAAAGATACAAGAATTTATTACTAAATTTATTACTAAAATAAAATATCTATCATGCATTTGGATGTTAATGGATAAAGATATCAAGTCAACGACTGTATATTCGCAAAAGCTGAGAATTAAGATAAAAGCACGTTTCAATTTTATCACATCTAATAAAACAAAGATAGAATGAGGAAGCGATGACCACAGCTATTGTGACAGTTCCGCATAGAGAGAGAGCGCATCAATAAAATACTCGTAAAATTAGCCGCGGGTGCTGATGTATCTCCGCGCAGGACCTCTCATGCGAGCGAATGCTAGTGCCGACGTGCCGACTGCCGAGGAACAATGAGGAATTACACTTCTAATAATATAAAACGGTGGCGTACAGTGTCGGAGACGCCGATCCGGAAATAACCGTGGCCATAAATGCAAACGCGTATATATGTGGAAGAACGAACAAAGGGAAGGAAGGAAGGAACGGCAGGTAGAAAGGATAGTTAGCGACGGTTAAAAGCGCTGCAGGTGACTCCCTTTGTTGTGTCCCTCACAAACGATCGTATAATAACCAATTTGATCATAATGATCAGTTTTACGGTCTAAACTTCCATTTGAGACGCCAATGTAAATTAACTTAGAACTCTATTATTTGGAGGATTTGCGAAATTGGATGCGTCTTCCGACATTCTTATTTTATCGCTCTCGACAATGATTATTTATATTCGCAGAAAATTAGGCGACATTTATCTACGAATCTAGTTATGAGTTTATTAATAACGTGTGTGTATATACGTAACATGTTTCCAGTGTAAACGTATGCAAGATATATAACGTATTTACGATGCGTAACGAAAATTGATACTTGATAATTGGATCCGGTCTTAGGAGAATTGCATCGCTAAGAACATTTTTAGAAAGTCAAGGTGATTGAAGGAAGGAAAATAAAATATAGAGAGAAGCGCAGTCAACCTTTCGACTTTCGACACGACGACACGAAATGACGTACTTATAAATTAAACCTGCACATATGATTAATGGATGGATAGTAAACACGATGGTGAGATTTACGCGATGATAAATAATTTTCTCAAGATGCGATCCTCCAAACGAATATCGATATTCATAACTGCGACGATATGATACTTGATTAGAATGTTATTCGCGGGAATATTCTACTTAAACTTTTATCAGTGTCACACAACGACTCGGCAAAGGTTTATAATTTATTTACGTCCACAGAATGTGTCAGATAAAAAAATTATTTTGTCGCGTTAAGTTACACATATATACATATTAAACAATGGAGATGATAAGTTAAGTGACACATTCTTACCGCAGAATTGAGAGATTACGAGAGACGTCTGCACACTCTTACTCTCGCTAGAAAGGCAACTGAGAAATTATGTAACATGTGACATATTAGACGCATAATATTACCGCAAACGGATCAGAAGAGAAGATAAAGACCAGGCTGCGGCGAGTGGTTCAGTTACATCTCGCGAGAGCTGGAAAGTGAAATGGACAAATGGTTCACGCTTCTGGAGGTTCGTCCATAAGGAAGCCGCTTTCGTTTTGGACAATGTCGTTCGCGGAATAGACGACGATTTTTCAGGGCGCGCGGACCGCGCGCGTGCGCGTTTATTGCCGCTATTAAAAATCTAATTAAAGCGGTATTTACGAGCTCTCGTAAACCTCGACTCGAAAGGATATCGAACCCTCTTATATAAAGTAAGAAGTGCGGCGCAAAAAAGAAGAGTAATGTTACGTTGTTATGCTTGGCGATGGGCGATGCGTTGCTGAACGGGCTGCATTTCAAGGAGCATGAATTGTTCTTAACAGCTATCGATGCAAACTGCACGGTATTATTGTACTTTACGACGCTGTCTATTAACTTTAATCGATTGTTGGCAGAACAGAATAAACGTTGACGCGTGATTATGAGTTGCGGCCCCGTGTTACGAGTCTAACATTATTCATGCAACCATCGTGACAGTGTTGCAATAATCATTCTGTTGGACGCGCAAGCATACTCCTGCGATCATGTCTCTCTGATTGTGAGATGGCGAACTCGAATCAAATGTCCCTCCCAAATAGCACAGCCGTAATTTCTCTTGAAAACAAATGAACGAGTGCGCATTTATGTGGTCAGATACATTAAAAAAAAAAAAATTGTACGATAATATTACATGAATAAAATAACCGTTAGAACTGTGGAAAATCATCAGCACGACACATTTTCACTAAATGTCATGCTGAACGTGAATATCAAAAATTGTTTAAAAATTATTAATTGGTGAAATATCGATCTGAAATTATATATGTGTGTGTGTGTGTGTGGAATTTGAATTAAACCTGTCGGCAACTCTTGTAAAAAATTATAATATTCAACGCGTTTTGGTATTTTAGGAGGTGTCGTGTTTGATTCGCGAAGGTAAACCACTTTTTCAATTTCGATTTTTTAATATAAGGAATGCGGAACTCTTTTTTTGTTTGTCGGGAACTGTAAAACTATACATAGAAAGCTATTAGAACTCTTAGTATTTTTTTGAAATTCGTAGAGTATTGTGCCAACTTTACAGACGCAAAAGCACGAACGTTTCCAATATAACTTTATATTATTTAACCCTTATGTGAGTGACGAGGTACGCGTAATTAAGGTGTTAAACAACTTTTGATCTCCCCCATCTTCCCTGTTAAATCAATCTGTCCAAAAATAGTGCTAAAATAATATATTTATTGATTTAGGAATTCTCACAAAGTTGCAGTTTTCTAATGCGAATAAAACATAAAAAATTTAGTTTTTTTTATGTTGTCAAAACGCAAAATGTACCTGGATATTTCGTCTCTTATACATAAGGGTTAATCTCTTTTCCATTTCTTATCTAACAAAATTCTCGTTCTCCAAGATATCGAGTAAGATTAACGAAATCTTAGAAATCATCCTCTGATCATAACAAACGCAACATAAACGGTCTTCCGATTGTACGTGTACCATAAATCAGATCGGAAACTCGCCATAGCGAGCATTCCGTTGACAGCGCGGGGAGACAACAACCGGGGCCACGAGATCCCACATTGAATTTGTAGCAACCCTTCGCTGAAGAAGTCGCAAACCATTTTCGGACATTGAGCAAACTCCAACGACGTTACCATCTAGGGATGTGTTAATTCGTGAAACGGATATATCACTCTTTCCAAATCTTGTCTCTCGTCTTCATAATTAATCCATGCAAAACTACTTGCGAAAAATTTTCAAAGCTTTATCGTAATTTTCGAGATTAATATTACTGCAAGTTATAATTTTGACGTTATATATAGTTTATTTTTTCGAATAATAATTAAAAACGAATAAGTTACAAGTTGAAATATGGAAACACATTGATTTCAGTGAAAAATTATTTATTACAGACCGTTTAATTTAAGAAACTGTAAGAGGTATAAGTGCGAAATTATGTCGATGAAAGTATCGCCAATGCGTCGATCTCGTAATATTAAAATATGCGCGGACACGGTGGGCAGACCGGCTATATACGATACCATCTAAGGTATAGCTCAGGCGTTAGCTCGTGAAGCTGCTTCCGAACCTTTCTTCGTCTACCATCCAAAACGGCCTGCATCACGTTCCTTCGTGCATTCACGATCCAGATTGGGTTAAACGATGATCTTGAATTGTCTGCCATATCTCGAATGCGCTATTGTTCTTAACCGTTTAGCATATATTTGTTATTTTTTTCAATTCTGATTTTCTTTCTCATTTTCATAATTAATCCTGTGTCGCAATGATTTTTATAGACATGTTAGAATTCTCAATTTACCAATTTGCACCACACAAATAGATCTAACAATAAGGCGAATTATTCTTCTTCGTGGAAAAAACGTAAAGATATGAACATGAAATAAACAAAAAATAGACGTGAAGATATTACATTATCTCAACGAAAGATATGAAATTGCCCGAATTGCAAGAAATATCAAAAGAAGATCAAAAAGAAGATTTAAAGATTTGATTGTATATAAACTATACTTAGCAAAGTTGATTTTTTTGCGGATATAGATTCCTTAATTGATTCCTTGATATTCGTGCCGTTCTTACATAGATCTTGTACAGGATTTTTCAAACGATGGAAGTCGCATCGCGCGCGCGCGCGGCAACAAGTAACATGCTCTTCGACTCTACCCCGCGGAATTGTTTTCCCTTTTAGCGGCACAAACTTTTTGCGCGATCGTCACCGAGATGCAAGGTACCGGCACGTCTCAGCCTAGTTTGGACACGCAGACCTTGCCGCATACAAATTTCTCTTACTCCATTTGTTGCCCTTTTCGAGCTCGCCTTTTCTTTCATTTAGCGTTTTTCTATATCTTGCGTCCCTTCTTTCGGCAAGTAATTCCGTACTAATGAATCATCATCGCCTATATTATCTATTAAACAATTTCGTTGTTTCGCGATTCGGAATTGTTACTAGACGAAATATTATTTTCACGTATATTTTTCGCGATATATATGTCTCTACGTTAGAATATCGCTTTGTTTTACGTTTGATTAATGGTAATTAAATATTCATGGGGCACGGTCGAGAAATCCGGTTCGGATACACGTGTAATTCTGTTAACCTTTCGATAATATTCAACGTGTAGGCGGTATCTCGAAATACATGAAATCAATTTAATGATCTGGTAATCGTTTCGGAATCCCCGAAATGTTTCAAGATTCCAGTTGTTCAAGATTCATCCGCGGTCGCAGTCGCAGATTTGTTTGCATATTTTGGTTAATCAATTGGGCGAGCACAATCTGAATAAAGAAATTTAACTGAAAACTCGTTCGCGCGCCTTCACAAAAATTCGCAGCGGGACACAACGGTATTAATTTTAAATATTTGTTGGAGACTAACCCGGAAGAGCGTGCATCTCATTGAAACTTGTTAAAATATTTTTATATTTAGTAAAAACATACACATTCGACTTATTTGCAGACTTATCAAATTGATACATCTATACAGTAATGTCATTCTTTTTTCTTTTAACATATTTTCTGTTCGAGATTCTCGTAGGCAGCGTAAACTTGAAAATTTTAGATAAATATTATTTTAGTTTAGATTCATCATTTTCCAAAAAAATATCACCAACAAGTACTAAATATACTTAAAAATAGTTTAATTAAGCTTTGAACTAAATAAAATATATACCAATAAAATATATCTATTTCTTTTCTTCCTTTTACGAATTCAATATTAAATTTCTTCGAAGCAGTCTCGGTTAGGTAATCGAATTTTATTATTTCGAACGTCATAGGCAGCAGTAGGCTGCTAAAAGGATGTTTCAAGTGCCATTTTGATCGCGCCTGAATTCATGAACTATAAGTAATGAATCATCGCGATTGTGATCAGTACCTATTGTTCGGAATTTCAGAGCGAGCGTAGATTTCGAGGAGCTTCAAGAAGGCGCGACGGGGAAATGACAGTAATTTTATATGCCTACGTACTCTGTCGACACGGTGACATCGTGTAACGCATGATTAGCGCCGTCGGCGATTACGTCGCGATGCTATTACTAGCAGGGCAAATTGAGTTTAATGTCGCGACTTGGGCGTTACACAGCCTTGGAACATAAATGATAAAACTAGTAGAGTGCTGGCCAGGCCGTATCTATTAAGTCTTTCGGTCTAGGACAAATAATTTCAGAGCATTTTAAGGTAATCGTATCAGCATGCAGCCGCCGTCGGCACAGGAGATGTGTCAAGTGACGAGATAATACGACGTATAATTCTCGCCGATGTTATAATCTTTTCGGCAAGGTCGAAACACATGAAACAATTACAACTTATCAATTCGTTAGAATGTCTAATCTAATGACTATCATAGATTAATAAATGTCAAGGTTCGCAATATATAACGATATGTTGATTAAATATCGCAACAGTAGCACTCGAAATAAATCGAAGAGTGTATAATGTACCATTATAAAACGAAATTTTTATTTAACCTAATAATGAAAAAAAATCTAGATATTAATATTGTTAATATTGTTAATTGTATTTGAAAATTCTAGAATGAGGATAAGACGTTCGTCTTTGGAGTTAAAGCCAATGTAAGCTGCCTCCATTCGATTAACCAGCCGCTTGCCGTAGAGCGTTTGCCAAAGAACAGTAAGTGTATGTGTGCGCCACTGTTTTTCCATAAATTTCCTCGTCCTGATCGAAAAAAGTACTTTCTTTCAATTTTCTCAAATTTACATACCTTTTTAATATTTCTGATATTATCTATTCCATTTAATATTATCTATTTTTTCTCACTGTTCTCTCTGTCTGTTTAATATTATAACTATTCTCACATGTTAATACACCTTTATACAGAAGTGACAAAGCTGTCGCATTTCACAAGCTGGAGCGAATGGTCGGTATGCGATCGACACTGCACGCAAAATCGCGTCAGGAGGTGCCGATCGAAAAACGATTGCGGGACCACTGTACTTAGAGTAAATATGCAAACTACATAATTACGCGGTATCATAAATGGATTTTCGATTAACGGTCTGTCACGATACAGGAGGAACGTGGTTGCGAACATAATAGAGAAGGTCGTCGAAGGCGATGCAAGCAACGCCAACGCCGGGGACATCGACGAAGAAACGAAAGGTTTCACGTAGTTCAAGTAAGTAATGAATCGTGATACGCGATAATATCTGATTTTCGATTGCTAATATGTGCGCGCGTTTTCAACAGGTACCTAAAGAAGCAGAACCTAGGCATGGAAAGCGAAAAGGCAAAAATACCAAGGAGCACTCTGGAAAGCATTATGGAAAATGGAGTAAATGGTCACCTTGCACGAGACTGTGCACTACTCAACGTCACAGGTATTACAGAAATTCGTAGATTAAACGCAACTAACATTATAACATGTGTATATTTGTTTTGATCAGATGGTGCAGAAAGCCGGGCATCTGCGGGCGCGACGTGATACGTGAGAGCGCCTACTGCTACGTCGAAGGTAGCTTCTGCCAAAGATGGATCCATCGGAAGATCCGTGGTAGCCACGAAGAAGACGGCGATGGTAAATATACTCCGACAACGCTGGATATTGAATACTAATAACAAAAAATAAGTATAGTTACTATTTTTTCTAGACTTGGTATTGGACGAGTTCGAACTCAATCCTAACACCGTGGATAGCTTCGCGCCGGAGAAAAATTCGAATGTTTGGAAATGCGGAGTGGCGAACACCCATAAAGGATCCAGATTATCATATTTCACGCGAATCATCGGCGGTCGTCCGGCCGCACCTGGGAGCTGGCCGTGGCAAGTGGCCGTGTTAAATCGATTTCGGGTATGCTCGTGACGATAAATATCATATTGGTACAAACAACAAATTAATTTTGGTCCAGACAATATATAAAGTCCAGACAATATATAAAATGCTTACAAATTGTCGGGGAGAAGAAAACGGTTTTATATTGTCTGGACCACAAAATTAATTGCTTTTCTTTTTCCAGGAAGCTTTTTGCGGTGGGACATTAGTATCCCCGAGGTGGGTATTGACTGCCGCGCATTGCATTAGAAAACGCCTCTACGTTCGCATTGGAGAGCACGATTTAACGGTGAAAGAAGGCACGGAATTAGAGCTTAGGGTATGTGTCGCGTACTCAGGAGCTAAGATCGACGATTTCATGCCGCTGATTAATTCTATGACCGCGTAGGTGGACTCGGTGACCATCCACCCGGAGTACGACGCCGATACCGTTGATAACGATGTGGCTCTACTTCGTTTACCAGTTACCTTGACCCCGTCTCCTTCGAGGGGAATCGCATGTCTGCCCGCGCCAAAGCAGCCCTTACCTACGAACCAGTTGTGCACCATTATCGGCTGGGGAAAGTCCAGCGTGACGGATGATTTCGGAACGGATGTCCTGCACGAAGTTAAAGTATGCAGTTTCTATTTTAAAAAATTTGATTACTTAATAATGCAATACAAATGTCAAATTAAATTCTAGGTTCCAATAGTGTCCACCGAAACTTGCCGAGAGGTTTATGTGGATTACAGAATTACGGACAATATGTTCTGCGCGGGTTATCGCCGCGGTAAGATGGATTCTTGCGCGGGTGACAGCGGGGGACCTCTGCTCTGTAGAGATCCTCGGAAACCCGATCATCCGTGGACAATTTTTGGTATCACTAGTTTCGGCGAAGGTTGTGGCAAACGCGGGAAATTCGGTATATACGCCAGACTATCCAATTACGTGCGTTGGATTACGAAGGTGATGAAGCAGACGGACGATTACACTTAGGAAACACAGCGCGTATTATATATAGTATAACTGTATTATAACTGTAATTAGTGTTCACGCATAAACGAGCATAAAAGTGAAAAATATGTAGGCAATCGAGATACAAATTTCAAGTTGTATATCAATAAGATAAAAAATGCAGAGCTACATATTTGAAAGCATTAAAAGTGAAGCATTAAGTATAATAATGCCGTAATTTGTTATTAAAAATCGCACATTTCACTTTCTTCAAAAATATGTTTGTATCGTTTTATATAAGAAATCAGGGAAGAAATATAATTTTCGCAGAAATTATCGCAGTCGATTACACGTTTTTATATTTTTCTTTATTTAGCTTGCGGTGACGCAAGGTAAACTTGCCTTGGTAGTCACATAGTCAATTAGTCATTCTCTCTTTAAAGTGATTGTCAACGTCAAGATCATCTGACATGGCACGCCGAAGATCTGTTTACTTACCTTTGGACCACATATTGATGATTACATATTAAAATGATATATTGATAAAGAAAAAAAAACAGTTATACGATTTTTATTCTCAAAGTTGTATTTCTTTCATACATTTCTAATCTATTTTTTTCCACTGAATGAGCTCGATAGATAAGAAAAGCGCAATACAAAAATTAAACCTTTATAACTGTGTGTGCAATGCATCTCTGTGATTTCTTTAAAAGTATAAAGAAAAGCAAAGAAAATGTAAAAAGAGGCGAAGAAAATAAGAGATTAATCGAAAACACCATTTCGATTGCGTTAGCAGAACTCGGTATATGGCATCGTAGTCTAACACAGTGCTGCCATCTTTGCAATCGCATGGACTTTCCTCTTCAACGATACGGGAACGTCGATCACACATTATATTATGATAATGAAAAGCGAGATGTATCTTAAAAGTATCAATGTATAGTACCGGAATATCATTAAGCGTATCGTTGAATTATTTTAATTGAATTTACATTTCGAAAAATCCATCTCGGGATGTTGTTCCATGAACCTAGAAAAATTCAGTGATTCAACAATTAGCTCAATATGTGGACATTATGTATAATATATCACGATAAGACGAGATGTTTTTTTACTTTTTGATGACGTCCTGCTTCTTCTGTTCATCGGACGTCGGAAGTCCTAGTTCCTTCTGCCTTTGATCGTACATCATTTTCTCCACGAGACCTCTCGTCTCTCCATCGAGATCAGAGAGTTTACTAGGTTCGGGATTCACTTTCTTCGTGCTAATTTCTGGCTCGCTTGTTACAACATGTGCCCACCACTGCATCTTATTCACCTGCAATCGGTTGACGTTAGTTTCATTGCCGATGATAAAAAATACTGCAATTATTACACAGATTAATAAAACTAATCAATGTATATATATATATATATATATATATATATATATTAATTATATCATTAAAACAGTATCATTATTTTTAACGCGTATATCGACATTTTCATCTTTTATTTACACTATTAAAATTGGATTATTGAATATGACATCCATGCCTCTCTCTTTCTCTCTCTCTCTCTCTCTCTCATAATGTATGCCACAGATCAATTATAATGTGGTGGTCGCGTGTGCCTCTATCAAAATGGCACCACACTAATTAACCGCGTTTTCTCGCAAGCGATCGACCGCGCCGATCGAAAGATGTAAACAAATTCGGCAACAATATTCATCAATAAGATTTGACAAAAACACTTTCGAAAATTACATGTTCGTTATAATTTTCTGCATCCATGTCCCGCCGACCGACCTCAGCAATATTATGTACCTTTCTTACTCGATTAAAACAACAATTTCTATTAATATGGCGGTGAATAAGATCTGACACAAATTTTGTCGCGGGCTCCCGGTCTATCTCAATCATCCACGATTGACATCGACATACGTACTTCCCAAAATAATATACTGTTTCATGAGATCAAGTTCTGGATAACGACAAGCAAACTTACGAAATGTTTACATAATAATCAGACACGAAAGAATTAATTGGATAAGTGCTTAATTAAATGCTACGGTTCGTATATATCAAAAGACATGTTTTGATCTGCCCGATTCGTTGTCGATCGGTCATGCGTATCTTAAATCTCTGCAACTGGGCGGATCTTAGAATCACCGTTCCGGCAAGACCGAGGATCGGCGAGGCCGCAAAAAAATGCCACACGGGTGCGGACGCTACCGCGCCTATTATGTGCCCACGACTGCGACTCACCTTTTCCAGATTAATTAGCAGTAGTTTTCCGTCCTCAATTACCCAAGTAGATTCCTCGAGCTTGACCTCGTGCGGAAAATCCCCAGCAAGAAGTGGCGGATGGCCTTTCAGTCCGCAGCTCAGATGTTTCTTTGCGATCGACACGACCACGTCTCTCGGTCTAACCGAAAAGTTTACCTTTAGCGGCACTCGAATCTGTAAAAAGCGCAACTTTTATATTGATATGCTCCCTCAAACGCGTCTGTTCACATGTGGCGCCTACGAAACTCGCATGAAAAGAAAGTTCGTCGAAATTTATTCATGGTATTATAAAAACGAGAAAGAGAATTATTTCTATTATATAAATATATATGTGTATTCGTGTGGAAAAAATTTGTCTGGAAAAAAAGATAAAGAGGAAAAATTAATTAATCAATCATCTATATGTTATACAACAAAAGTCATGAAATCTCAATTTATTTCAAAAAAAATGCATCGTTATAGATTTAATAGAAAATTACAATCTTTTTGATTGTTTTAATAATTTCATTAAAAAAATAATATATATTTATATATTTTTTTTTTTATTCTTATAATCCTTTCCTATCTTTTAATCAATGCAATGAATTTGAATCAATTTATTTTCACGTATCTTAAAATAATGACACGTAAAAGCTCAGCAGACTCTCATGTTCTAGTTGATATGTCCAAATAAAAAGAGAATGGCTAGAATGACGGGGAGGGTGAGAATTGTTCCCAGCTCGTTGTACGGGCGCGTTTTTTGTCCTTCTATAATACGATTACGATCTCGTTGCAGATCATTGTGATCCGAATCACAATGATCGTGACCTCGGATTTCGGAAACAAAAAAATCTTTTATTTTGATTTAAATGACCTCAGAAGAAGACCTTGAACGTTTGGAGGGTTCGCGGGGGTACTCGAATCTTTCGAGCGCGAACTGGAGGTTGAAAGGTGCATTGTAACGATTCACAAAGCGAAATGGCAAAGGTTCGACATTCCTGGGACACACCTCGTTAACCGCGAAGAGTGCCCGCTTTAATTGATGGCAGGCATACGCGGACCAGATCTTGGCTTTGGGTCATTGCCAGTTCGAAAGGGTCAAGAGTAGATCGATCACGAACGTGAATGTCCGCTTTATGCGAATCTAGAGTGTCGAACAATCGCTTTTCTATCGAGTCATACATTTGCACGAGTCACCTGAGTCAACGTCAAGTGAATGAGAGCCAATAATAGTCAGTAATTTCACATTCATTAAAACTTAATACCGCGTAAACGTATGCCAACTATATTAGAAACATGTTATGATCTTGAATTTCTAATTTAATTAGCTTATCGCGGACAGTGTGTGTCGTCGTATATCCATTTGGACCTTCATCCTGATGTAATTTATAAAGTGAATAGCAAAATTCATTAACATATTCATATTACTCCGTCGCGACGGAGTGGTTTCTACGCGCGTCAGACGTATACGCGTCTCTGTATTTCAATTCCAATTTGTGACGGGTAAACAATTCAAGCTGCTTAAGTTTATTACGCATGCAAATCCCGCTGCATTATCTTGAACCTTCTCTCGAAATTTATCGATCCACGTTACTCAGGTGACAAGGTAAGGTCTCACGCATTTACGTAATTTTCGCGCTCCACGGCTCGCAGCTTCGCGCAACTCGCGGCCGCGTAACCCGCCCGTCACTCGCGACACGATCTTTCGAGTTCCGTAATTAGAATTTGGGCTATCAATTGAGATTACGTATTTATTTCGTGTATTTTTACTTATAATATTTTTACGATACGTCGGTTTCCCAACAAGGAGAATATAGCGTCTCGTATACCACATCGCGATTATCCGACTCATCTCGTAGTCGCTCGTTCTTGGATTTCCAGAATGACGACGTGGCGGCGGAGCCGGGTGCACCGGTGCGTGGAAACGGATCATGGCTACCGACTTTGCGCCCGACGTTAACAAAATGGAATATCATTATAAAAGCGGCACCGCGAGCAGGCGAGGAAGAAAACGGTGTAAGGCTGCTCACTTCGCCGAGGTCTACCCTAAGTAGACTGTAATGTATACGCTTTAATAATCTTCGAGACATTTGTGGAATCCTCGCTATAAAGTTAATGTAGTAGTATAAAGTTCATAAGTTAGTGTTATAATTAAGAATTTATATGCTATTATTTATTTTTCGCAATCGCAATGATACTGCGTTTCTTCTTTAAGCTTATTTGGCAATGTTTTCACAAACAATGCTCTAAAGCAATATTGTTTTCCTATCCCAATACATCGGTTTTTGCTACAATCGAATTCTTTGACGGCGTTAAATCACATATATGCTTATAAACGCGGTTAGCTTTTTATAATTTAAAAATGAACGTGCAAAGATCAGCTGTTCTTACGTGTATTATGATTGGTAACCACAGCTGTATTGACACAGTTTGTTCCCTGGAGTTTTTGCCGAGTAAAGAATTGATCTCTGATTGCACGTAATAAAGATTAAAAGCATGCTTTGCGTTCAAATAAGATCGCTTCAAATAATCTCAGCACAAAGATCCTTGATTTCTTTCGTATATTTGCTCTCGTAAAATTATTTTATTCCAAACGCCTATAAAAAATCGGATTAAAACCGGTATTCATAGTTGGTTCTTATTTCAAGACCGTCTTAAGTAATGTCTTAAGATGCTAACGGCTCTGTGATTGGCTTATAACATATCTTAAGACTGTGCTTATAAGACGATCCTAAATATAAGATCTGATTATGAATGCCGGCCCAAGATATAAATTTTAAAAACATTACAAAAAAATATCGTTAGTTCATTGTTCACGCATTTTATCGCTGTTCTTATTTTAACCTGGCATCCTAAACAGACGTGTCGTATTGATGCTGTTTGTGACTGCAAAGACTTGCGAAACTCGTTCTTACCATCGCGTCGAGATCTCGTACATTTATTTAAACGTATATATAAGCTTTAGAAATGGCATGGAAATTGCACATTATACAGATTCAATAATCTCGAAGTAGCGGCAAAGCTACGTTCAGGACATTCGATTTGTCGCTGCGAACGAACGAACGTGACTTCGAAGGTTGTTACGGCCGCTTGGCGCCTCGTTCGTGGATAACCGATTTATTTGGCGCTTCGTCGAAATCCTTGATGCTAAAGAATCGGCTACGTTTAATTCGCTTGCGCAACCGAATAGTTCGCTCGTTACTCACGGTGTCGAATAACGTATAACGCATCTCTTTTCGACGCGCGAGATCTCGCGACGAGATCAAAATTTATAATCGCGATTCGATGTCACGATATATGAGTATACGCGACTAAGACTTTTCCATTTGTGAATTCTCAGTAGTACATCGGCGACAAAATAAAATTAATCAAGTGGCAGACAATCATAGAGACTCGACTAATGAATAAGACATCTCCTCAAGACACCAAGGACGACGCGAAACGCAAGCGAAAATATGCGTGAACAAAGTTGACATACTACTTTAATAAGTATATAAAAAACCTAGTTTGGTAAAACGTTAGGCAAACGTTGCAGCCACTCTTCAGGGCGAAGATCAAGAATACTTATTCACTTTTATATTTTAGTTTATTTTGTATATCCCGCCACCTTTTTTTTAATTAAGGAACTAACCCTTCGTTCTCTTTTTTTACTTTCATTGTAGCTTCTGACAGAGACAATGTAATGTTAAATACGTGATTAAGATAAAAAAAAAAAGAGTACAAAAATTCAATGGGTTACGCCGATTACGGTATAATTAGGAAAAAGGACACATTTTTGCTATATACTTTGTGAATAGTTATTGTATTTTCAAATTTATATCATAAAAGCGCATTGGAAAAAAATATATAATATTGAATATATATCAGTGAAGCTATCTCGGAAAGGATATGAAGTGTAACAAATTGCCGTGATTCGAGCGATAAAAAAATATCACGAAGCGGTAGTGGGATATTAAAGAAAAGACGAGACACAAGAATAACTTATATAAAGATGGCCATTTGTATTGACGGATTCCATTTATACCTATTAGCGTGAATAAAGATTGATTCGTAAATGCTCATTCTAGCGTCAAGTGAACGAGTGAAGTAAAGTAATAACGTGTGCATGCAGTAATTGATTCTACGTGAATCTTTAACGTTGGCATTAAATATTCATAGCGATGATAACAGGCAGATAAAAGAAGAACTTGTCTGACGAACATGGTGCGCGATAGAAGACTGGGGAATAAGCACGCGTCGTCGTTTAAATCAGTCTGCATTGCTTTACGCAATGTGCTACAAATTATCAATCCATGAAATTTTACTCCAGTATGTTTAATCATAATAAATTCGAAGTTTTCTGAATATCTGTTTTCAGTTCACGCAGAAAAATTTTCGTCATACCGTCACGTAATAATATCGTATTCTGTAAGTAACATGTGTCGATCGCGATTAATGCAAGATGTTTCGCACGTCGTTATTAACGGTACAAAATCTGGTATTTAAATTAGCAATTATCCATACAAGTGCCGTCTCACGCTTTTCATAATCAGTTGCAGCCTGGTACGGCAGAGGAGGATATAATTATCCTGTGACAGCCGTTTCATTTAATGCACGTTTTTCATTTAATGCAAAACTAAACACTGTTATCGCTAATCGGTCTTTTAACGATGAGACATAAAGCGGTGCAGTACCAGATAAAAGTATAATTTATGACTTCCGGTAGATGCTTTAGATAAATATATAACCAAACGGTAGCTTAATTACATTAGCAATATACTCATGTATAATAATCCATAATCATCATTAAATAGTTAACACGTATTTATAGAGCAAAACTAGCGCAACATTTTATTTCAGAGACAGAGTCACAGCATTAAAAAATACATTTGTAACTGTTTATAAAGAAAATAGGAAATAAGAAAAGTTGGAATATTTTACGACGGTTGTGATATATATATACAGGGTGTAAAACTAAAGATGTTACAGACTATTATTTCCAAATTAAGCAAAATATGAAATTTTTGTGAGTCTTTAACGACTGCACTTACGATTAGAAAAAAAATAACTTTATCATATGTTACTTTCGATACCAAACGGTTGATAAAAAAACAAAAATTTCATATTTCGCTTAGTTTTAGAAATAATAGTCAGTAACACCTTTAGCCCTATACACACATTAGTATAATATATATTAAATAAATATACGGCATACGATAATATCTCTAGATACATATATATATATATATATATATATATAATTTGTAAATAATATTATATATAATATATATACAATGTACGCACAACTGTATATACAATAATATTATATACAAATTATATTTATGTATACAGATATTACGTATGTAGTATATTTATTCAGCATGCCAATATATGAGTAGTTTAATATTCACGATTACGATAAACCGGAGCCAAGGAGTAGCAGCCACAACGCGATCGAAAGGATGCGAGAAGATCGATGAGCTTCTCTCACCGAGTGCGCTCAGATGCGCGAGTGTACAGGTGTATTTCTATGAAAGCACATGCACGTGTGCATCGTTCCGTGCCACGAGAAGAAACGGACCCGAATGGAGGAGAGATGCAGATCGAGAGAGGAGGCGAGGGAGATGCGAGGCACAGATAAATCAGCGCCTGTGTGCGAACGTGCATCCGGCTTGAGGAAAGGATTAGGATTCTCGATGCTGATTTTGTTCGTTGCAATTCGCAATAACGATCATCGGCCCAAGGGCGGGGAAAGGGACGAGACTTGCGCAGGGTGCGCAATAACACGTTAATACGCGCGAAAACGCGACGGATAATTTATACGTATATGAAAAGATGTTGCAAAAGACATGCCGCTTGCCGAGATTAAAACGGAGAAGTTGCCGTCGCAATAATAAGCGCCGACAATGATGCGCTTTTCCCGAAGCAAGAGTGTATCGGCGTCAGGGGCGTTAAGGCAAAAATTGTTACAGTCGGCGGTAGATGCGAAATTCAGGTCGCGGTGAGGAGTAAACCGGAGAGGCGGGGAGGCCATAGGTAAATATTTCTTCACACCACAATCTGGAATCGGGCTAATGTAGGTCGAGCGTTACTTTACTTCAGTCATTAATATATTTACCTCCGTAAAACGAGCGGATGTGACGCGCAATTTATATCCACGCGAAATCATAAAGAACAAGGTATCGCCAGGGATATTTGTTGAGATTAGATATTAGATATATCCAAATAATATTAAGCAATAACTATCTTATTGCAGATATACATACAGTATATGTGTATGCGTTATTATCGTAGTATGCAATATCATGCATAGTTTATTGTTGGAGAGAAATATCGCTTGAGATTAATGCATTTATCTCCATGACGCATAAAGATTTATAAAAAAAAAAAAAAATTATCTAGACACGCGCTTTCTCACGACACGCAAATATCGCGCTCAAGCAACGTTGTTAAACGGTCCGTGAGAGATATGCTGATCTCTCTCTCCCCTTGTTTTCTACGCGATCCTTGATAATCGCTGATTGACGAGGCTCGCGAGGTAGGATCCTTTCGATATTAATCGTTCGGGGCTTCGTCGCGACACCTAGGCGCGATGCGTTGTCGACGACGGGGAGAGACACACAGGTGCGGCCCCGCTATATATACCACGATGGTACCAACAACGTGTCGCCCTCGGTCCTCTCGGCGAAATCGTGGTCCGGCAACGGTGTGTGCGTCGCGCCAGTCAGAATTCCAGGGGGCCGGGTGAGGACCGGTTCCTCCCGAAAAATTGGCGCCGAGCTGACCACGTTTCGGGTCAAAGAACGGCCTTGCCTCTCGTCCGTTTCTCACTCCCGCGGCCTCCTCTCCACCACCATCACCTCTCCCTCCGTCGTGACTGCTCCTCGCGCTTTTCGCGTCCTCGCGATTCCCCACCTCGATTCGCCATCGGCAACACCACCACCGATGTCAGTGGCGTAAACAGTGATCTTATGTCAGAGAAAATAAAAAAATAAGACGACGACGATGGGAAGACGTATATAGATAATGTTGCGTGTCTCACGATGATGGTATACCCCCGCGATCGTCGCATATCGGGTGTTTCCTACTTTACGAAATCGAACATCGACGACTGTTTATCTCTGAATTAAGAAATATTTTATGGCGAAATGTTCACGGTCATACGTATCGTTTCCTTAAATGGAAAGAATCAAACGATTTTTACTAATTAACTCTTCGAACTACCGTATTTAATGGCAATATGTTAATTTCAGCCTGAAATTCTATATTGGCACAGATCAAATCGTATTTAAAGCAAACGATTAAACACGTCGTCACTTAACGATCCCCACTGCTGGTCGACATCATCCTTGACGAAGTGCGGACGGACAAGAGTAACTTTCGACAGACGTGGGCCTCTTCTTAATTTCACGATCAAATCAAATTATTGACGCAAACAGAAATTCAGTGAGTTACGACAGATCAGTTACATTATCGGACAGATAATGCTTCATACGTGATCGCGAGGGGGTAACAAAAGCGAGCAAGAGTACGCAAATAAGCACTCTATCCTACGTGCGTAAGGAACTCAGGAAATAATAAGACCGTGCACTCTACTCCAGTTTGAGAAAGCGCAAATGTTGTAATCTCAGATAATTTTGCGCGAACATACCGAACCGTAGATGGCCACTGACCAAATTGTTCGTTTTAGACGCGCGATGACTTTATCCCGCGTATCAATTACGCGTGCTTAGCTCGTAATTCACTTAAGTTCTCACCGCCTTGAGGCGATAATCATGCACGTACGATTCGGATAGCAGATGCTCCCGTCAAACTTTTTACCAATATTTATGCGAGAAGCTTGATGCCTTACGAAACTGTTGCTCCTGTTCATTATAGTAACGCGCTATTAAAATTTCAAGTGCCACGCGTGAAGAAATATACGAACAAGACGGAACAAGTGTTATCTTCAGTGCCCGTAACTGTTGCGCAATGAAATTCGTATGAATAACGCAATATGACGTTAATACGCGAGGTCGAGTTGATTGGTATACGTTAAAGTTCTCTCACGAAAGGGAGATAAAGTTTTTCGTCGTTTGAAGGATAAATATCGGTGCACGGGTAATCCTGTGGATAGGCGAATAATGCGCGCACGTGGAAAATTGTATCGCCGCTAGACGGATGGTAAGAACAATCGCTCTACTTTCGCGGATTTGCGGCGAATGCACGTTTTGCAAATTGCGCCCCGGTGTAATGGTCCTTTTCATCCGGAGGCGCGCGTGCGGTCCGGGCGCGCAGTAGATCGTCATTGCGCGCTATCGGTGCGCATATGCGCCGCTTACGCAATTACCGAGAGAAGGAGAGACCGGGAGAGGAGAAAAGGGGATACGCGCGCGCGAGCGCGCGCGGGGAGGGGAGGACTGGTGTGCCGCGACCGCCAAAAGTGAAATCGAGAGATGGAGAAGAACCAAGCGGAGATAGGGCGGCTTCGAGAGACGCGCTAAGTCAAAAAGGGAAGTGAAATTTGTGTGCAGCAGCCCCCTTGACGCGATCGGCGCGAATCTCTTGTGTCGCTTAAGCAATCGATGTGAAGCATCGATCTTGCGGTGCTGCAGTTAAAAATGTTAGTGATTCTGCTAGTCTTTACGTTTCTACTTACGTAATGTATAATGAAATTTAAGCTATGGTTTTATCAGACTTGGTATTGTACTTGCGAGTGCATCTCTCGTGCAAAGTTGTTAATTATTAATCGGTAAACTAAATACTAATCTTAAAATGTTTAATAAGTAGATATCATTTAAATTTGATAACTTTAACATAGTTTCTTATAACTGCGTACTTTATCTCATCGTTTGATATTGTATTAGAGGGTAAAAACGCAAGTACGCGCTGTGGTACATAAAGAAATATTACGGTAGCATAGATAGGCATGAGCTCGCGGGAATATTCGAGTTATCGGCGCGTAGAATCGTGAAGAATACCTTTTCCGGTCCTTTGTTAAAGGACCACCCACAGTCTGTCATAAACTACGCAAAACTGTACGAGTGATCGCAACCCCGTTAAGTAACTATGCTTGCGCAAACTGCGCTGCCGATGATCATTGTTCTCAAAGCGAACGAGTACCTATCATTGACTTCTTATAAAAATCACGCATTTTTTCACCTGGGTCCTGTTCCACGCTTATCCAGCTCCGCTGACTTGAAAAGCGGATATGAAAAGATACGACTATAAAAGGTGTAGCAATGATGAAAATTGTTAGATTATTATCAGCAAACCGACGTTTCCGGTTATTTTCAAAGGTACATTACCCAATCATAGTTTAATATAGAAGCATTTAGTAACCGTGTCCTTAATAACTTGTTTTATCTAGCAAAAATCAGTATTAATTAAATTCTAATATATATGTAATATATATATATATATATATATATATATATATATAACTAAATATATGTAAAAAACAAATATGTACATAGTATAGTAATTGTATCATTTCTCATTCTTCGATTTCTTTGATGTCGCGAGTTTTTCTTCTTCCTGTATTTCTTAGCATATATATAAACAACGATAAATAAATTTGAAATACAATTGTTCTTGTACGGAAATCTTCACTTTATAGATCTACAATGCGTCAATTAACCCATTCTTTACACGCGCCTTGCTAAATAACTCGAATTTCAATTGAGAAAAGATACAGGCGTCAATTAGTAATCTCGCGCGCGTAAAAACGTTCATTTCCGATAAAAATTAAGATAAAATTCCTAAATACCGTTGGAAATTTAGGAAAACAAATGATGCCCACGATCGAATGGCATTTTATATTTATATCGCGCTCTTGGTCTTACATCTTACGAATTATCTTCTAGGGCTTAAGACGCACTCGAGAAAGCATTAGCGTATCTGAAATACGACGAGATGAAATGTACACTTCACCGAATACGCCGTGAATATTGTTCGGTAATGCTAATTAACGGACTTGGTATCGATCTTTGTGCCATATTGCAATTTTACATTATTCGATATCGCGATTTTAACAAAATATTGAGGTGTAGAACTCGTTTTTCAAAGGCGTTAAATGCCACAACGCCTCGCGCACATTTTGTAAATATCTCCTTGACATGCTTGCGGACAAAAATGTACGTACGCGGACGGGATCGTCACGAGCGTTCGATTACGTTTAAGTGCGTCATTATATCCTGTTTTCGAAGCGATACAGCAAAATATCTCGCCGATTGGCCGCTCGGTAGTTAAACGCATAACCAATGATCCTCGTGCCCATCGGGAACGACAACATCTATTATCGTGACGCATATCGTAACCCGTCGAGCAATATCCTCGGAATGCCACCTGTTAGGGGATGATCGTAAATTTTTATGAGGCACACAAGTATTTTACTTTCGTATAACGATATCCGCCCTTGCGTAACTATTAGTATACGACAAATAACCGCAGCTCGCATACATATATATTCGCTTCTGCATCGCACTTACTTAAAAGCAATTTCATGTTGCTGATAATTACCTTCCCTTAGGTAGGACCATTATCCCGTGACGTGTTAAGCGTGGCTATCTGTTTGTCTTCTGCGATTATTCCGTGTTCCGCAAGCAGATGGAATTGGCGAATTATATGAATTTTTCGCTATCAACGTAATATCTTTCTCTCTCATAAACATTATCATCTTCTCTCTTTTTACTTTCATGCTTGTCATATATCATCGATATGACGCGTGTATATCGCTAATTACTAGCAAACTGTCACTCGGTAACTCGATCTCTCCTTGTCCCCCGCGATTAAGAACACGCTATAGTAAACGGGGGGGGGGATTAATTGCCGGTTGCTGAAGCACACTCGGATTGGGAAATAAAACTGATTATTATAACGCGCTTGATAATTATCGCTGACCGTCATTAATTTCGTAAATTATTTTAATTAAGAATGACCATACAGATAATTTTAATCCGCTTTAATTTTCCATAATCGGCGTATATATTCTCGCGATAATAAAAAAAACCTTTTATTGATTTCTCACGATAGACATCGTGATCGTCGAGCAAAGTAATTTCATCGGTTGTCGCATCAGAGAGCAAGCCGACACTTCCAAGGAGCGAAAACGTCGGCGCGTCTAAGCCGCTAGTTGAAAATCGCTCGGATCGCGCGATTATTAATCTGGGTCAGCGAGCACCTTTCACGCATCAGTCGAACGTTACTCAACGTTAATCGTTACAATTTCTTTGTTCATGCTGAATGGCGGGAAAATTACAGCCGCGTCGCAAATGTAATACATTATTATCGTACAGTTTGCGCATCCGTCTGCATAATGTCCGTTTCAAGATCAAGACGTCACCGTCAAACTTCGCGCATCGTTACCCCATGATATCACTTCGTCGCTCCAGGAAAAATTCAGAAATGTCGAACGCGCGGCGAAATAAGAAACTCTGCCGTACAAATAAGAAATTCTCGAGATTGTTGAGAAAGAGTGTCTTCCATGCTCGTCAAGGTAGCCGAGCGGAACCTCTCGCGGTCGATAACTTCTAAGGATCATTAACGTCTTTTCTAGGGGGGACTACACGTCATTGAGAGGAGTGACGCGCGCGCGGTGGATCGCTGCGGAGGAGACTATAATACACGCGTATTGGGAAACGACGCGAGGTTGATCCGGGTCGCTTCCACGACGGACGGCGAACGGTCGGCTGGCAGCCGACTCTCATTTTCCACCGCGACGACTCTCGAGCACGCAGTCGGTGACACTACGTCGGTGTCAAGGACTCCGAAGGATGAGCAGAAGTATCCATATCGAGATTTATCGGATTATTTGCGTATTTATGTTACAAGGCTGCGCGCGTCCGAACTGACACCGTAACAAATCGTACGACACGCTGCCCAATCTATGTTCCTTCTTCCGCGCGAATGCATCAATCAGTGCCATTAATGCGTAATTAATGATGGTTTGATTAGATCGGCTTGAAACAGATAAATGTTCTACCACACGCTCCAGGTGACAATGCACGATTTAAATGGATAACGTTTCTAATGACTGGCGCTATCCTATCTATTTTTTATCTTTCGTAAAAATGTCTCTCCTCGAAAGAAAAATTAACTTCAATTTATAAATTGTTTTCTTAGCATTCTTATACTGATGACTTGAATCGTGAATCGCTGGCTGTATTTTTTTGCAGGTAAGATTTAGAATCACATCTCGCAAAATCGCAACTCATCTCATGGTTCTTGAGCTTCATGAATTATTAAAGTGTTTCATATTTCCTTTGAAATGGAACGAGACCGATAACATATAAAATTTCAAGTTGGTAATTTATATAGAAAGGTGACGCAAAATAATTGTATCTTGTAGCTATTGCATTAGGTACATTGCTGCTCCTACAATTATGATCGTTAGTAATAACCGGTTCTCACTCAATTAAGCCTTGATTAACTTGGGGAAGGCTAGGCGCGATTCGTAACTGCTGCGATGTGATTGCGAGACGGATTATCTCCTTTGATTTCGGCGATTTTTTATCAACTATTGCGATCTCTCGAAGGAGCAATATAAACGCAATATAACAAAAACAAAGTATTTGTATTGTTAACAATAATATAAACTTATCATTGGTTTTCGAGCTTCTTCAAGTCTCTGATAATCAGGCATCTTGCATTTCATTAAAGTTCAAAACTTTACGAGGCCAGACACGCGCTAATGAAGGCTATAATATTTGGTTAAGGACATCTCGTTACCGCAAGAAACGAGAATACAAAGTCGCTAAGTAGTGCGGGAATCTTTCGTAACGCGACAATTCTGCCGCTGCTCGAAATATGAAGAGAAATTGCGGATCGGCTGACACGGGGACGCATGCACGGCCGTTTTTCGGCCACAATTACGCTCGTTCGTCTCAAAAGCGGGGCTTTATTACATTTTTCTCGCGAATCGGGCAACAATGTTGCAAAATTACCGGTTCTTGGCAAGGCGCGCAAACGTCGTCGATCGTCAGCCGCACATTCTCTAACTGCATAGTAATTGCCGCGATGACTCCGGCGTATTGCGCGCAGGCATTGCAATTTCTGCAGTTTCATAACTGACAAACATATATCAAAAGAGGGAGAGACCGAAGGGCGAGTTATAAAATAATTGAAATCTCTGCAAGTCTTTCTCGCCGTTCCGCTTTATAAAAGAGAATCAGAAGCGTATTTTATTTTACAAGCTACAAAAGGATATACACGAAGGCCTGGCTGTAAACTGACATTTAAGGCTAAATGTGGCACGCGTACGTTTGCAATTACGATTAAATTAGACGGGTACTTTCAAAATAACGCGCAATACGAACAGAATTTCCGCTTGTGATTGAACTCACCGCTTGCATCGAACGGAACGATCACGTTTCTATTGCCAATTATTCGGAATTACTCTCGAAACGCTTTCCGTCTGTACGAGGCCACCTTCGCAACGTTATTAAATACGATGTGCGAAATGTATATTCTAATTCCGCGGCAATTACCGCCTAGACCTCTCGTGCCTGTGCGTGACCTCACATTAAGCAATATAGGCCAAGTGGTTCGGCGCAATCGCGTTGCAGGACCGCGTGCAAGACGGTAAAACGATAATTGGCCATATAGTATATAGCATTTATTCGTTACTCCCCATACGCTGCGATCACGAGAAGAAATATCGAATCGAGTCTTATCGTTATCTTTCTGCACGTCATTCCCTTCCTGCTGCTTCATGCTTCTTTTCAGTATCTTACGCGTGTTCGTCCTTATGGCAAAACTGTTGAGAACTCATGGGGCAATAATTTCACCTCCCGCGCATATTTTAATTGCTGCAGACAATTACCGCGATGACCCTGAAGAAGCGCGATGATCTTACGAAGAGGTCTGTGAGATAATATCCCTTTTTATTTGCAATCGAGATATTGCGAAAATAAAATTTCGTTTTGCAATACAATGGTGTCTCGTGTTTAGTATACAAGGTCATACATTTAAAGTTTTCAAAGTAATAATATCATATATCAGTATATATGCGTGAAAAGATTATTATTATCTAGAAGACTATTAAATATAAACCACACACACTATTAAAAAATTTAAAAGAAACTTTAAACAAAAACATGAAATCGGGACATATCGTATAATATTGTATGTACAAGTTTTTGGTTACTATTTCTTGACCTAATGAATTCACCTCTCCCGGTTAAACAGGATTTCGGAAATGCAAATGTTCGCACGTTCTTCCAAGCGATGGGAACATAGGTTTTACATGGCCGGGCACGCTCTTTAATTGCGCGTGCGATTACCAGAATAACCCCGGGTGTCGTTGTTGACCTTTACGAGAATTTAAACTCCCCTTTTATTCCTGCATTTCGCAATTGACGGATGCCCGGCTCTACGCGTTACCGGGCACGTAGGTGAGTATAAGCAGCCGTGTCAAACGCGTTTGGGCCTTTGACGAGCGTTCATACGTGACCAAAAGGCGAGACAAAGACACATGCGCGAGCAAGCGAGATAGAATACGAGAAGGTGAAAAGAAGACACAGGCCGCCTGACCGTATGTCCGGCAGAACGCGAGACGCATACGGAAAATATGAGTTCAATGTCAGCTCGATGACGATTAGCTACCACCTCCCCCCCTCATACCCCGGAATAGTTTTTTATCCATCGTCGTGACGGTCGCGCGCGACTTGCGTAACTGCAGGCGAGGCCTAAATACCGATCGCGCCACATCCTGGCCGGATAATCGTAGATGCAACTAGATGCAGATACTCTGCCGCATCTCGCGGGAGTCGTTAACTCTCTTTCCCGCGCAAAGTTATCTCATCGTTCGGTGGCTTCGTTTTAGCACGAAGGTGCGATCTCGCGAAGGAACGAGTTCTAACGTAAAAAAAGTCTCGAGCATTACAAGATGTCAGGCTGTTCGATAGAACTTTAAGAGGCAAAGTGCAAAATGGGGAAAATAAATTTCGTTAATTACGCAAGATATAATGAATATATATTCGCGTAATTATTAATCTATAAAAATTGGTGCGTCTATGCTTCGAATGTTTTAAATTGATATACGAAGTATGTGGCGCGAGACGCAATCGCATTTAAGTAACAAACCGATCGACATCGCAGTGTGTATAACGGGGGACGTAATTAATTAAGATGAAACAAGTCGCGAAACAGGTACATCGTGTTGGAACACGTTTTGTATGCCTACATAACGTAACTTTACGTATCTATATATGCGCAGACTCGTTGAAATTGGACCGCGATTTCTCAAAGGTGAGTGGCGCCAAAATTGCAAAACCGGTTAATTTAGAATTTCGGTGCCGTGACAGCCGCGCGCCGGCAGTCTCGCGAATTCTTACGGCTCCGAGATGCAATTTCTGCTTCGGTAAACGGGCCTGCGAGATGCGTCGATTCTAAAAATACATCTTACTTAACCCCTTCCCCGTATACGCGCGCCGCGCCGATACAAACGTACGCGCGCGCGCGCCGCGCGGTTATATTAATTTATCTCCCCACATTTCCTACTTATGTCACGACTGGCTTCTCGGGTGCAATCGAATATTTTTGAGGTCTTTTTACGAGCTCGCATATAACTCATCGGCACAACCCCATTACTATACTCGCCGGCAAAAATATACGGCGCAAAAAATACTTGTACGGGATAAAAAAAAGTCGCTATATAAATAATCGCGATATTCGATCACAATGTTTAACAATCCCGTTTTACATAACATGCCCAAAGTGTTATAAAATATATCCGATTGCCATATTTTTATACCATTTTTTTCTCTCGCGAACAAACGCGAACCTCGATCCGGCGTGAAGAATGTTCCTTACGTAAAAGAGAATGTTAACACACGTTGCCGGCGGGGCTATGAAAATTGTTGTGTTACACACACACACACACAGAGTGAAGAATTCGCCTAACCTGATGTGGGCAACTTAATTAAGAACGAAACCGTAGAGGTGGGGGAGGAGAGGCGTTTATACCCGCGCTGTAATTTTACAGTTTCGCAAAGGGTGGAATTTTTAACCCGGGGACGCCCTAGAATTCGATCATGTCGGTCGATCCTTCGCGCCGACGACATGACTTCATTCAATTACACAGCCTTAAATACTTTAAGAATAAAATGCCACGGCGCGCGAAACGCGATACGCGACGCCACACCATGCGCGTGTTTAACTTGACAGGTATCGCGTAATTGATATTACGAAACGTTACGAAACAACAAGAGGGAGCGTCGTCGAACGTCTGAGGAGTTTCTTCGTTTCCAAGCGATTTCGTGCAAAATAATTAGCGATGGAGTAAAAAAAGAAAAGAAGAGAGAACGAAAGAACAAAATCGGACTCCCTCTGGTACCAATCTCCGCTGATGTCCAACAAGACGCCCTGCCCTGCCCCACCCCCTGATTGCCTTCGTATGCTTATATCAAAAACCTTGCACTTGACAGTATACTCCGAACGCTCGCATGAATTCCCCGACCTTCGACATATTGCGCTATGGAGATTTTCTGATGTTATAATTCTCTACTTTTGCGTTTAATCGAGACGCATCTTCGTCCATGACATAATTTGTTATCTTAATTATTTGGCATTTTTTAAGAAAACGGTGTATGTCCTAAAAGTAACATACAAAAATAAATCCTCAAAAATTCGTCACGGCTTAATTTCAAAATTGATTCGTATAGAAAAGTTGTTTTTTCTTTTGCAATATGTTGTTAGCACTTTCTCGTAAACCAGATGCCCCGATAGACGTTCGCGTGATCTTAAGTGCACTTAAATGCACTCCAAATACAACAATAGCGCGGAGCGATACTTTAACGTCGGATTTTTCGACACAAACACACACACACACACACACACACACACACACACACACGCATCGCGTTAGGTGAGCGATCACGAGATACGGCTTAATGGTTGGCGGACGCGATTGCTCGAAATCGATTTCGCTCCACCGCACGCTCGATCGAACGGATAAAAACATCTCCCTCGACGTCTTCGCGGTTCGCCGATTAAGGTAGTTCGATGATGAACAACTTTTGCCAAAAGTGATAGGTTTTATTTTTTATATCGAAAAAAGGAACGCTCCTGAATCGATTAAGCCCAGAAAAAAGATAATTCACCGTCCCGTTCTCAAGATATTTAATTTTAAAATTAGGTGATTTTAATATGATTTTGACATTGGTCTAATAGGAAAAGAGGTTATTTTCCTATGAATAACACGAGTTTGCGAAAAATCTTTTGCCAAAAATATCTGAACAATATATATCGATGGAAAGAGGACACTGTGAGGAAGCTTATAGTTGAAGGTGAACACGATCCACCGAACAGTTTTTTTTAAATTAATAATTAAAGTTGAAAACTAGTCAAACGACGCGTTAACACACACTTTATTTAATCTATTTCAGGCAAAATATTATTCTACAACGTAAAAATTATTTACTAAATAATTTCTTTACGTCGTTACGAAGCTTTGCGCGATGCGTTATTCTATTTTTTTATAATCATAAAAATAAAAAAATTAAACATTGTTTTGACTTCGGCCTTTCATCATCGAACTACTTTAGAAAAGGCGCACGGACGATCGTGCCTTAAATCGTGCATGATTCGCCAGCCTGGAGCAACGACGCATCTTTTCAGCGCGATTTATTGGAACCACCCGATTAATAAGAGATAAA
This sequence comes from Temnothorax americanus, assembly GCF_048541705.1. Lineage (NCBI taxonomy): Eukaryota > Metazoa > Arthropoda > Insecta > Hymenoptera > Formicidae > Temnothorax > Temnothorax americanus. The sequence goes on from NW_027509570.1 coordinate 830,619, forward strand.
TCGTAATTGAGTGCAATCTGAATTTATTATTGTGTATGCAATAATCAATACGCATAAATCTTTACTCTTCTGCAGTGTTCCAGTACAAGATATAGATTTGCATAAGAACAAACAGATAAATACAAGTTTTTTCAAAAAAAAAAAAAAAATTTTTTCACGGAGATAATTGTTCCAAGTAAATGCTAATTAATATTCATACTTTAAATACCAATATTAAAAATATAAATTAAAAATTAAAAATAAAAATATTCTACATTGATTTTAACTTTACAACAACTGATCAAATCTTTTTTTTCCGTTTGTAATGCACCTGTTTCAAATTTTGATCTCATTCGCACGTAAGTACTTCTGTGGTAGCTATTATACTTTCTCAACATCTTTCATGGAACTTTGAGTGGATGGTATTACGTGATTATAGACACAAATAAGAAAAATAAAGAGCCTATTATACTTACTCTTCACATTCATCGATTGCATTTGACTTCAAGTATCATTTGACTTCATAATAGTACAGATCGATATCTTAAAGTAACAGAAATCATATAAACTTGTTTACATTTCACAACCCGCGTTCAACGTAAAAGGACAATTGTGATAATTTACTTCATTGCCACAATGATTGTCAGAAACATGATTCTTTTATTCGCGTGGGCTCAGAAATTTACTCGAAATGTAATAAACGAAGTGATTACCGTCAATTCTGTTCTTTTCAACAAAAGGGCTTTCGTGATTCGTATCGGAAACGACACTGAAATAGCTCTTGCTGACATTGACCTGGATAGAGTGAATAGCATCTGTACAAAAAAATTTACTTTGGAAATAATCTCTAGCCATTCTCCTTATCGAAATTACGGCGTAAAAAATTGACGTTTGTGACAGAAACTCTTGACCCATGATCAATGACTGGCAAATGTGGCAGCAACGAACGTACGATAGTAAGACATTAACAAAATTTGCCAATTAGCACATTACGACAAGTAAATACATATACGATAACAAGTTAATATACTAAAGCTAAAATCAGTTTCTTAAATGGTCTTCCGATGCAACACGGATAAACTAATTGAAGAAGATAAATTAAATATGTCAAAAATTAAAAGATATCGATTCTATTTCGCAAAAATCTTTTAATAATTATAAAAGTATACGCTCTATGATATAATATATATTTTTCTGTCAACGGAACGCAAAAGCTGCGAGAAGACAATAATTTTTGATGTATTATATTTCGACATATTATGCCAGAAAAACAAGTAACGTTGCAGTGACTTAGTAATATTATTATGCAATCGCTATTTTATTTAACTGTATCTCTGCTCAATCGATGAGTTTTGCGTTAATCAATCGAAAATTATTCGCTCTGCCATTCGATTAATTGCAAATAATGTATGTGTCATACGTGTTCGTTCGTATTCGCGACGAATTCACACGTGGTACTATTCGGGCTTAGAGACAAACGAATAGAGGCCACGATAAATGCATATACGGAGGAGATTGTAACGCGAGTATCTCAAATGTCTCTTTTCGCGTCTCCCGTATGAGATCAAAAACCGTTTCCACAGACGATGTAATTCACGTGTCTTATCGTCAAAGGGGTAGAGGCATCTTCAACTCGTCTAGGCCGTCAAAACAACTTCTTGCCTGTCCCTGACCCACATGTCCGACTTGTTGCGTTTACGTATTTAAAAAAAACAAGAAGAGAGAAGCTTTTTCGGACGTTCTCTTCAGCCAATAATCACAATCCGTCACGATCCGACACTGGATATCGTCGAATCACGCATTCGCTCTCGCACGGGAGGTATCGACTTATCGATGATCACGCTGCCCGGATCGCGTATACATGACGTTACATGCCAACCGTTGTATGTACATGATAATCATACAGCGAAGTAATTACAGTGTGTTCGTATAATAAAGACAGAGAGGAGAGTACGAATGGAATTTTCGAGATATCGGAGTAACGCCGTGATTAAAACTAATTAGCGGTACCACCTCGTAAAGTGCCTCTCATTTTTACGTATCTCCTCATCTCCGCGCGCGGTGCGAACTTCTTTCTTCCTTCCATCATGGAATATTTAAATATAGCTATTTTCTTCGTTAACAATTGTCGTAAATGTAGCACAATGCGCAATTGTTCAACTGCGCTGTTTTCCTTCAATTTTCTTAATTCGCTTTCACTATTGTAAATAAAATGAATGATTTTCTCTCCCGGTTGTATGCACAGTTAACGTACACAGGATTATTTTCATAGCTTAGTAAGCATATATACGTAACAGGGCGCCCTCATCATTGTAGAACATTAAAAAAGTCCAAGTATAGAAATAATAATGCGGTTTACCAATCGAAATATCGCGTTGCCTTTAAATGCTTCTCCATAGACGTTTATATAATTCCGTTGTAGAACCGCCGCATTGACTTGTCGCTTGATTTATTTTAATAAGCATCCGTTATGTAAATGATACCCGGTGTAGACTCGCGTATCAAAGCGTCTAAAGAGGCATGGAAAAACACGAGAGAGAAATGAAAGAGACACGGAAGATAAAACGCCGGGACCAAGACTCTCAATGTATGCGTATTGTGTTTGGCTCCCTTTCGTAAATTCTCTCGCATCGCAATCTGCGTATCGCCGAGTGCAATAGCCGTTGTGGTCCCAGCCGTAAGCTCGTTATAATGTGCATTTCGTGGGATAACTTCGACATTATGTATCTCTCCGTTCTTATTAATCGCGCGCTATTTTTCCGAGTGCGATACAAATTGAGGTCCCGCTTTAACGGCAATGAACGACGGGAGCGGAGAAGTGCGTGCGCTGACGGGGAGGGGCGATCTGACCAAAATACAGCGTTGTTTTCTCAGGTGCATCCATGACCCAGATAGTGCGGATACTACGCATCCTCCGGTCGCGAAAGCAAAGCGCGCGCGCGCGCGCGCGGAAGGATTTCTTCCTCGATTCCTTCTCGTCGTGCTGGCGCAGGTCTTATTTTACGCGAGGCGGCGCCGAGCCGCGACGAGCCGCGCCGCGCGCTCACGGTTCCTCATCGACGCTCGTATTTCGTCGGATATGCGCCGGCCGCCGCGTCCGCCCACCCGTCCGTCCCCTTGCTCACCGCGTTAGCGGCGAGAGCACGCTGGATGAGCGCGAACGGCCGCACGGACTGGGACAAGGTTGCCTGGGGCCCATAACTATCGCGCGCGCTGACACACAACAATGCGCGTTTCTTACGAACGATTCACACCGTGTGGATCGCGGCGGCGGCGGCGGCGGCGGCGGCGGCGGCGGCGGCGGCGGCGGCGGCGGCGGCGGCGGCGGCGGCGGCGGCGGCGGCGGCGGCGTCTTGCGTTATCTCTCTTCTCCCCGACGACGACAACGACAACGACGACGACGACGTCTTCCTCTCCCTTTTGTTCCTCATCTCTTGCTTGCCCTCTCTATCCTTCGCTCGGTTCACCTGGGGGCCCTCTCCCCAGGCCCCTACCAACGAACTCGGGGGGTTCGGATGCCTCTGCCCCTTCCACGAAGATTGCGGGGGGGCCCTCGGTCCCCTCTCTCCGTGACAGTCCTCTCGCCCGTCTTTCCCCGTTCCTAGCGGGACGCGCCTTCCTCGGATCATTCGAGCCCCCGCGGGAGGCGACACTCGGTTTCGATCTTTGAATACTGTGGCACCGCCACCGCGATGACCAGTCTTCGAATTACGGCCGAAACCCGCATGTCTCTCCGCGCATCCGCAGCGTGCCTCTCACGTCCCCGCGTTGTGTCACGGATGATATTACAAAATAACGTTGTTCGAATCCCGATCTAAGATTTCGCATATCTACGGTTAGCTCATACCCTCATCTCGTTGTAACTCGAGCGCTTCGAATTTAGAATTTACCGAACGGGAGGAAAGTGAAATTTTGAATGACGATCGCGAAATCGGTGCGCCATCGAGAAGGTCATCTCACGCAGACTAATTGGGAAGGTGGCGATCGGTGCATCTTAAGATCCACGTGATCTTCGAGATACGTCGAATTGTCCTTGATCGAAATGTTGGTGAGTATTACGCTCGTTACGTGCCTGTTATTATGCAAGATTTACCGGACTCCATTGGAACTGGATTTATTTACGCGTACTACATTTAGTGAAACGTAAAAGCGTAAAAACTTGATTCGTGTTAATTTAAGTTTCGAATGTTCATTACTGATATATACTCGTAACGCATATTCAAAACATATATTTGAAAAAGTATTTACATTTTTTTTTTAGAAATATTATAACCAATTAATAAAGTTCGATTGATAACTATCTCCTCGAGACAGAAATGCTTTAAAAAGATTGCAAAATTGATGTTATCTTAATATTCAGAAGCAATTGCACTCCTGCTGAGTAAAATAAATCAAGACAATTAATAATTATTTTTATTTAAACGATACAATTATGTAATGATTATCTAAACTATATAACTATACCGTATAAGCTTTTGTTTTCCAAAAATGAAGATAGATTGTGGTGCTACTAGAATACATTTTAATCGAATCGAAAGTAGTTTACGTGGCTCACGCAATAACGTGAAAAGTGTTGCAATTGTTGTATGTAGGCACTTCAACCGCGACTAATGCGCTTGAATACGTGTCTTATTTCGACGTTTATAAAAACTATGGTGAAGGTGCCTGTAGGTCAATCACTCATCAAAACGCCGTTGTGCAATGAGTGTCCGTGACACTTGAGAACAATGCAAATCACGTAACATCGTTAAACGTTGATTAAGATTGTCGGGATTCACCGCAGAGTTATATCACTTTGACCGTTTTCTTCGATGATCATTACAAAGTATTGTCATTGAGGCTACAATCATCGTTATTATGACCAAATTTAAATTTCCTTTGTCAATTACTATAATATAATTCTGCAAAACACTATTTATAAATTTTATATAATAATGTAACATGCATAAAAGAGATATAAAAATAAAAAGATATAAAAATCTTAAAAATATTAAGAAATTATAAAAAAAATTACCATAGAAATATTGGCTGCAATAATGTTATTAAGTAAGAGATAATTTTTCAAAAAGAATTATTACGAGAAATTATATTATTCGTAAAATGATGATAAATTATTTCAGTTCAATTTCTCAAGCAGTTATAAATCGCCAAACAATCCAGCAATATTTTATCGGTGACAGGCTTAAAGTGCGAGAATGAAAAAGCTATATTGTCTTTACGAAGTACCTCTCGCGACAATTCGAAACCGGATTCTTAATTACATAACAGAATAACCAAGCATTGTAATTTTGGATATTTGAAATAATTACTGAATTGCATCTAAGTGCTAATCGCGCAATATCCGATAGAATCAAATTTTTATATCCCTGTGTAAAATATTACGGCGTTCAATGATGGAATTCCCTCCCTAAGAAATAAAATTGGATAAAACACAAGCAAAATTTCATGCTGCATTTATTTTATTGGCCATGACGGTTGACTATCATTATCCTTGTAGCAATGTGGTGCTAATGCGTGAAAGTTAGGTCATTAAGGTAGTTTTTCACTATGTTTCAACCCATTCGATGTTTGGTAAGGGATTACAGTTTAAAAAGCCTGACTAATTATCCGGCAACCGTAGTAACATTGGCCGATCACCTTAATCTCATTTTACTGTTCCTCGATATGATACCAAGAGCAGCGATTTCTCGATATTTCTCTTACAATTAGTATATGTTTGCTTCACATACATATAATTCGCTCATTTGCTACAACAATCGCATAGCTCAAAAATTGTCATCTTTGAACTGTTTGCAAAAGAAGGGGGAAAATTTAATACACTGAATGAAGAGCTAATATGTATCTAGATATTTTTGTTCCTCTATAATCAGTTATTGCACCAAAATTGCATTTAAAAGTATAATATTAAACACTTTAATGATTCAAAACATTCAAACTTATTTTTTGAAAAATTTTGTTTTCTGAGTTATGTCATTGTTGTAGCAAATGAGCGATATATTCTCTTCATCGAATAAGTTGTGTCTCAATAAGGAATTTTTATTGACCAATTAATATCGATTTTCATTCAATATGTAAAATTGTTTGTAATTCTTTATAATCTTTGAATTTATATAAAATTTAATGCAATTATTAATGATAAATCAAAGCTATAATAAATGTTGCAATTAAATTGGTTACGGCTGACTGTATCGTTGAATTATAGCGATAAAGACACTTATGTCAGTATAAAGCCTCAATATTAGCATTGTTGTTTCGCACGTGTGACTTTATTACCTTCACTGGCATAATATCCAGTGGCGATGTACCAGCGAACTGTCTCTAAAAATTCCATTGTATAACCGCATATCGAAAATCGTGCACAAAGAAATTCCTCCAGCGTGCTGCTTGATCTCACCTTAAAAATAAGTTTGCATTAGCTTATGCGTAACCTTCTCCTAACGTCGGATACGTTGATTCACTTTCGGAAGTGGCTTGCATTATGAAAGTGACTGTGGAAAAGTCGCATGCACGCTCCGCTGGCTCCGGTAACTGCCACGACTCCGCTCGACCATTTCAATTCGCCGCGGGATATCGGTCGAGAAGAACTGGACATTGATTTTTATTTTCTCAAAATCAAATCGAAATGTGGAATTTCCTTTGTCAGTAACGCCAGATCTCAACTACAGATTTTGTAATAACTAAACTCTTTGCACAGGTGGATAAAGAATAACAGAAGATCAGAAAAAAGATACTAGAAAAAATTAATACAAATATATAAGTATTACAATGAGTAAAGTTCGTAAATTCTCTTTCTGCATTTGGCATTATTGGCAACATTTCGAAATATGTACGAAAGGATTTTTAAATATATATTTTACATATGTATCTATTTTTCACGAGATAGAATTACGATGAAATAAAAATAGATAACAAAATAAAAAATTCCATTAAAAATTGTGGTGGAAATTATCTATAAATAGTATCGTTCCCCTTTTCAGACTCATTGGACAACTCAGAGTACAAGATTCTGAGAACTATACAGCATTGTCTATTACCTGTATTCTAATAATCTCCTACGAATGAAAAGATTATAGTGTGGTGCTTTTACGGCAACTTATTGTTGCAAAAAAGAGCAAGTTACTATCCAATAGCGAAGTGAAATAAACAATTATCGTACTACAACAAGTCCTTGGGATGTGATTACCTGTTTGATCTATTTATATAAATCCCGCAATTAGCACATAATCATTAAATTATATTCAGCGACTTGACAAATAGAATTCTCCGTCATAAAGCTAAACCGTATTATAATCTACGCGAATATATTCAGATAGAATTATCGATTGGTTATAGGATTAAGAGCAAACTGTGATAGGATTACAATGTGTATGAGCAGAATTTAAGCGCTCTTTAATTTAATTATACTACTATAATAATGGAAAGCCTCCTTTGTTTCTTGATTGCTGCAATGACCTAGATTCCATCTCACTCACAACGCACTTTCCCAAGCTGTTTCCTTTGATATTGGCCACTTTGTATCCTTCATTCTCTAACTTGAGTCATATGCTCGTATGATGAATAATACAAGGGTAGAATATAGTATGATCGAAGCTCTTTCTAATCGAGAAACCATTATTTTCTAATATATTTTATGTCGTACAACATATTTATGTGTCAGACAGTTAAAAATATGCTCGCGTATTATTATTTACTTATTTCGTTACAAGGTATACTAAAATGACCAAGGATAACATCTTCATGAATAAAAATGTCGTTGAATAATTCAAACAATAATTCCAAATATCTCTGTCTTAAGCTAGATGATGAAATAAATATAACTGACATTCTTGATTAAATTTCTAATCTTATATATTCGCTTAGATACTATATTCAAATAAAGACCTTTATGCGTGAATAAAGTAATTCTTGTACTTAACACGCTAAGAAAATTCTCTTCGAATTAATGTTACTTCATAAGAGAGGCAAATCACGTACAGAAAATATTTACGGTATCTCTCGTGAGGAAGAAATAGCACAATAGACACCGGATACTCAATAGATAATCAATAGAATAGAGCGTAGGTGTGAAGGACCTCACGCTCCTTCACTGTTCCCGCGAGTCTTTCCACGTACGCACAAGGCTTTCGAGATTCAGCTAATGGCGTGTCCTGGACGCGACTTAATGTGACTTCGATGTTTTCTCGATACGCAACGGCCAGCCGTGATCATACAAGTATACGTCTTCGCGATTCGGGTGACTTTTCATGTGCACGGTGGTCCACTTCCAAATCCGATAGTGTCGCAATAGCACCGTAAAACGTAAAACATTTATATAAACAGGCAGTAATGTATGTGTATATGTATATATGTTTACACACACATGTTCATATATATTGATATATATGTATTAATTCCTCGACGATTCCCAACAGACAGGTTAATAGGTTCTTTTATGTTAGCCATATTTCTCAGACAAATTATAAGATATAATTATACCACAGATCGTCTTTCAAGCAATATATGTTTACTATTAAGCACTATTACGATATATTTTATTGCTAATAATTAACAGAATTACATAATATAAACACTTTCTTTCGAGAGTAGTAAGTTTAACTAATAACTTTAATATATTGTCACTTCTCTATGTCCACAATTATCTTTATTTGGCTCCTGGTTTTAATGCAGTGAAATCTTACGATTAAAACTTTCGTTATATTTCGCTATACAGATTTCAATAACATCTTTCACATTACAAATATTCAAAGACGTTCCTAGAAATCTATACTTGTTAATTAATGAATAACAAATACCTTATTAGGTAGTGAAATTATGCTACCAGATGAACAACTCACATATTAATTTGGTAATCAAGAGAAACAAATGTACATTTGCACAGTATATATATTTTTGTGCATAATGAAAATGAATCTCGCGCTTTTGTCTCCTCGAAGTTTTCGTCGGCGGCGCGTACATAGAACAGATCCGTGGCATAATAAAAAGTCACGATTCGCCACTGGCCGACCACGGCTGAGAATCGTTTATTTGGCAAGATGCCATGACCAGATTATCCAGTCACGTCGTACTCGGCGACTTTTAATGTCGGTCGCTGTCTCCCTCTTCCTTTCATTCACTCGTTATTCCGAGTTATACCTTGAAATCGATTAGAAGCGTTACGAACTCTCCGCGCTCTCGGAGATAAAACGTATCTTCCATTGAATTCATTTGTCATGCAGGAATACAATGCTCTGTTTAACGCGTTTCTCCCATTTAATTGCGTCCTCTTCCGCGATTCCACTGTCAAACCGTTATTTGAAAATACTTACGGCCGAGATAAACGGAGTCTTTAGTCAGACGGAACATGAACGGCGACGTCGCAATGGCACGTCGAAGGAAGAACATGACATTTGAGCCTTATTTTTTTTTTTTTTTTAATAAGAATGCAGTGTCGCGAAAAACGATCGAAGGAATGCTGATTTTTGCGAGATGTGTGTTGATAGTTGAACGGTTGGAATGCCAATAGCGATCGATCAGCATCGGAGTAAGCGATGGGTAAAAGCTTCTTACCCAGATATGTCAAATTTAATTGCATACGGTGGATAAGACTGCGCAAGACCACGAGGGAAGAGGCAGAAGAAGAAAGTCGGGATATAGACATATCCACTGTGTCTTTCTACCTTTTGGCAATAATTGCACGTTGTGCGCATACCTATAGTATGCAAAATAGCATGTGTTTTCTCAGAGTATTTTTCATCTCCTTTAGAATTTCGCGACTGAAATTTGATGTATTACCCGCACCGTTCATTGCGGAACGTGTCAAGCTTCTTACATTGTCTGCCTTATCGGGATTTCGTAAAAACTGACGTTGCATCATGCGGGTAATTGTCCACGCACCGTGCAACACGGATTAGACCGTTATTACGCATAATGCATCGAATGCAAATCGCGAAGAGGTTTGCGTAATTCGTACATATATAAAGCGTAACGCGTGCGCGAGTAGCAGCAATTAATGGCAGCGGGTAACTTGTCGGTTCTCTTTCTCTTTCTTCTCGCGTTACGACTACGCGGCGTCTGAACATTTCGTAAGTATAATACGAAAGATTATCGAGGCGTGTGTGTTAGTTTCAGATTTTTCCGTCGTGCGTGTATCAGCACGGGATCGCGCAAAAACTCAAGAATCTTACAAAAAAAGCGTCACTTTTTAGGATTAAACTTTGCTATAGACACGGATTAATGTCTATCTTATTACATATTCTGCAAAATTTACGGATTATTTTTCGAGATATTAGATACTCGTATCATTCCTCACATCATATTTCATAGGCTGGAGCCAATTTAGCACGTCAAGCGGCTTGCGAAGAAAGTATTACGTGTGATGGTAAATCATCGTCGAACAAACAACGTATACATAAAACTATTATTGCACTTATCACAAATTAAACGCGCAATTGTGGATTAACCGTATTTTCCGTGTGTCACATAGAATTGCAATTACCCTCAAAAGGTTGACAATTAATAATTATTTTTAAGATTTTTATGGCAAGCACCATGCCGTTGAATCGTACATCGAGAAGAAAATAAAAATCCCCATCAGAATATATAAAATTCAACATAATCAACTATTTTTAGTTATTCCCTCGAACATTTAAAATATATTCGTGGAGGAAAGAAGTTCCGTTTACGATATTCTCTTGGAATTCCGCACACACGTTGGAAATCATATTTACCTACATTTTTCATTCATCAATATACGCCGTGACAGTCTTCAAAAGATGCACACTTATTGTTAGAACAGATTACCCGCAGCTTCTGCCGCAAGAAGATAAATCGACAATATCGCGACCAATCGTTTACCTACACGGACACTCGTATCGTCACTGCTAATCTAAACGTATAGTCGGCGTAACCTTTCGTGCGAGCATTAAGTGGGATGAGCTCTCGAAGGAGACCCAACGACGCGCATTATTGAGAATCGACGCGGCGCGGCGGCAATGAGCGAGCGCGCGCGCGTACCGAGCGTTCGTAGACGTTATGCAATCATCAGGCGTGCGAGTACGCGAGAAGCTCGGCGGCACGAGGCACGAGTAAGGTCTACGACCAAGGTACGTGATCCCGGGATGGGCAACGACGACGAAACCTTCGACGGTATTCCGAACGGCATTTCCCCCGCTCTCACCGGCGCATTCCCTACGCAATCACCGCGTCCTAGGATCGCTCTTCAACACTCGGTCTGTTCATTGTCCCGCGAACGTCAAACCGCGTGACGTCGACACAGTCGTTGTTACAGTCGCTATGTAAGCCGGATTTTCACGTGGGATGGTACAAGGGGAGGACGATGAGTTTCTGCCACACTGGAATTCACTGAGTAGATTTATCCAGTGGGAATATTCAGACCCGCCAATTGCATTTGGCTAGGAGGGGACCCCCGACCACTGCGGCCAGCGGCGCCGCGGCGTTTGCCTCGTTGTACTGTTACTTGATGTATTATGTGGTATATCAATATGACTCGAGTGAGAAACGGTAATTATGCAGTATAGGGGAGGCACCTCCGATGACCTTGACCTTGACATATGTTGTCAAGGTCACCCTCCTGAGTGACCTTCAGAAGGTTTCAGCCGTCGCTCGTTTTTTATTAAAAAGTTATAAACAAAAAAAGTTTCGAAAATATAGCAGTTATTTTAAGTACTGAGAGGCGTAAACGACTAATATTACGTTTTTCTTTAAAGCAGAGAATACTTTATTTCGCGAGAAAGTCGCTGCTTTACCGAAACACAACATTTAAACCAGTAAATTGTTGATAAATTGAAATTTTTTTGTTAAAGCAGAGAATACTTTATTTTGCGAAAAAGTCGCTGCTTTACCAAAACACAACATTTAAAGCAGTAAATCGTACCTATGTAGGTTAGTGACGCGCTTTAAAAGTATTTAAGTGTTTAAAGCGCATCAACTAACCTATATATGCACCTATATATGCTATATTTTCCAAACTTTTTTTGTTTATAACTTTTTAATAAAAAACGAGCGACGGCTAAAACCTTCTGAAGGTCACTCAGGAGGGTGACCTTGACAACATATGTCAAGGTCAAGGTCATCGGAGGTGCCTCCCCTATACTGCATAATTACCTGAGAAACTACGTAGCGCGGCAAAATGAATTTCGTGTTAGCATTTGGGGAAACAACGGCTGCAAATGGCTATATATATATATATATACACGCTCTTCTAGTTGCGGTTTGCAGTAATATGAGACATCTCAAAGATGTTGATATAATCCCTGTAGCCGCAAACGATTATGCATAAAAGTATCAAAGTATAAAGATTATGTAATATCACGCATAAACATTGTTTTTTTTGCGCGGTATCATGTTATGCAATTATTGATCTTATGTATTGGAATTAACTAGACGTTGCGAATAAAATAGCCTTCGTGTATCTTTTGTAACACAGCGAAAAACTGGCCAACTTTTTGTCCGAATTTCACGCTCGATAAATTTATTGTGGCAAAAAATAAAAACATCAATCTGTAACTTCTTCCCCGCTTTTTTTCGCATAATAAAAATAAGCCTATTACATCGCTCGTGTAATATTAGCACTTAAGGTGCATCACCTGATATTTCTTGCTGATAATAAATTGCCGAGAAAAGCACGGCTGATGTCACGGCTCTTCCATGTGCATTGTTCCGTTGATATAACCCGTGCCATGTGAATGCGCATACAATCTCAAGACATCGATCACAGGTAGCGGGTTCAAGACAGCAGAACAATGAATTGATTGGCGTTGACGAAGGTACAAATTTACTTTTGCACACGTGTAAATCTCGTGCCAGCTCACTGAGATACGCAATGCTCTTTTCGCTCCCGTCATGTTTTTGTAGTCGCGCACACGAACGGTACGACACGAACGGTATAAGTGGCCCTATCCGTATAATATGACTATTTTACGAAGACTTATATATAAAATTAGGTGGCGAGAGTCGAGCAACGAGCCCATCGACTGACACTGACGAGGGTGTATTTCTGAAGTAAATTACACGTAAATCCGACAAGCAGATAGCTAATCTCGTTGACATGTTTGCAAACTGCTAAGAACTTGATTTTGCATATGAAATATAAGATATATAAAGAAATGTATAACCAAATATATTCGCGGCAAAACGGACATCGCACGACGTTAAAAAAATTTCATAAATTTAAAAGTTTAAATAAATTTCAAAATACCAATCAAAAATAATTTATCGTCATTAAATCGTGCAAAACAACAAGCAAAAATATAACAGCAAGCAGAATTGATTTATTAACGATATTTAACATTCGAGTTCATCGCTTGCTATTTTATTTTGCATACCGGATGCGATTAGTTTTTTTTTCTGTAGCACACATTTATACGTGATATAATAGGTGTATCGTGTTATATATTCCAAAGATCCCTTTAAAATTCCCGTTGCCGTGTTTCAACGTAACAAAGATATGGAATTTGTCTCGCCTGCCGGCCGGTCTGTCGTTTTAATTATATCACCACGTCAACCATATAAGATCGTTCACGAGGCGATCGCTAATTACAATGACGTTATTGTGCGTGCCACCAGGACGCATGGCACTTGGAGCGGTGGCGTGCACCAAGTAACATATCGAATGGTGCACGAGCTACTGGCTGCCGCTGACACTCGCGGGCGATTAACCTCGTTTCGAGGTGACGTCCTCGCTCAGCCCAGGGCAAGGAGCGCTCGTTCGCTGAGTCTCGCGTTACGATTATTGAGGCTCGTGCAATAACCGACGCGAGTCAATTAACAAGGCGAAACGATTTCTAGCGGTGGGCCCGTATGATCGTGCTCTGCCAGTAGTATCTCCCGCGCGCGCCGCGCTCGACTCGAACGACTTCCATGCATGCATCTCGTTAAGAGATTGCCCGGGCGCATTTAAATTTATAATTTTTGCTCGTCGGTGCATACACGCGCGAGTCCCACGTGTATCCAGAAACCGGCGATCTCGTAAATGGCATGCAGAAACGACACTCGAAACACCCCCGCGTGCGTATATCGCGAGATGATAGAATCGCCTTAATTAGCGCGACTTGAATGACTGCCGTATCATTGAGCGCTCTCGAGAACGGGATAGACCCCAGTGTCGTGTTACGTAGCGCTCCGAAAGGAGACGCCGAAGGTCGGCCGCCAGGATCGAGAGGATCTCTCTCGAGATTCGCATCTTTTCCTCGAAGAAAACGGCGACGGGCATTATCGTTACACGAATGCGAGTCCTTATTATGAGAGACATCCTGCGCATTTGATTCTCCCATCAAAGTTGCTCGTGAAGCTCGTCGTGCGAGATAAAAATCCTGGATAGGACGCTTCCCCTTGTACTTAATGCAAGGTCCACCGTTATTACTGGATTATTTAGTTTAATTGCTACTGTTCTCTGCAGGGAATTTATCCTCTTAACGAATAACGGCATATATATATAAACGACGGTTAATAACGAATAAAAAGAATATTATTAATTCTACACCGTTAAATGTTAAAGGATGACATTTAAACCAATACCTTAAGTTTTTATTATTTTTAACTGTCACGTGTGTCGAAATTTATTAATTTAACACAAAACCGTATTATTTTAATTTCACTGATTTAGTTAAATTAACAACATATTAAGTAGGAGTAGTGGCGACCTATAAAAATGGTTAAAAATGACTCCGAATTGAGCATAATTTATTGACACGAATTTAACAGTGTAGTAAATGCATAAGTGTTTCCTCAATTAACCACTGTAATAATAAAGGTAAACGTCGCCGTCGGTTCGGGATGCTAAACTTCCAGACTGGGATGTAATTCTAGAACCTCTTCCACACTTAAAGTCCGACATAATAAGAAGACACTAAATAAGATATACTAAAGTTCCTGAGCCCCCCCCCCCCCTCAAGGTTTCAAGTGAACCTGCAGTCTCGTTAAATCGGTGACGAAGGAGCATTTACCTATGTCCTCGAATCTTTTGAACGAGAGAGCGATTTTCGAAGCGGACCAGAGCGCTTGTCTTTGTCTCAAGACGAGTTTCTGCGGGTTTTTGCGACCCACCTGCTTGTTGCTCCCCGCCCCTTTTGTTCCGCGGGCAGATCCGCGAATACCGTAAAAAAAACCTTGCCCTTGCGTGCATTCGCCACCGCTAAAAAAATCCACATTCCACAGACTGGTCGGGGAGGAATTTATAAACGTCCCGTATACGCACCCATACACAGGTCCAGAGAATATCTATATCCCAAGATCCGGGACGGTGGTAAAACTGATTTAATTGTCGAAGGGGGAGAGCGTGACGAACTTAAAAGGTGTGCGGCCGAGTAACCAGATTTATCTGACGAATATGAATCGATCTACGTTTGGCCTCTATGGGTAATTTTTTCGATTATATTATTCGAAGAAGAAATATATCTTATATGAAACATAATAGAGCTTCTTGCGTATATATTCAAATATACCTATATAATAATCGTTAAATAAACGTGACATAATTAATATGAAGTATGTATGCATGCAAAGCAGCTTTTTATTAAAAATCATTGTAACGAGACGCTCTCATACTAATGATCGCGACTCTCCAGAAAATTGCAAGGTATTTCCTAATCGCGTTTTAATCACTGGTTTTTCAATCTGCGCCGACTAAAACACAATTCCCAGCATTGAGTGCAACGTGGGTTCAGTGACTTTAGGCTCTTCACACGATTTATTTAGTAATTGGATTAATCGGCCGTCAGGTTGTTAACGAAACGTTGGGTACAATGTCTTCATGCCCATTCATTAGATGTACACGTAGTACAGAGGCCGTTTCTCGAGCGACGTATTAATGAACCACCGGCCTCCGAGTTCCGCGTGTTCTCTTCTCAAGACTCGCGCTATTTATACAGGCCTGAAAGTCGTAGGAAGCAGAAAAAAATTATCACGAGGAAGCGAAGTCGACCACTCTTGAGTATTGATCGCCGTAACAAGCGGTCACGTTTCTTCTTCGACTTTTTTGCTGCCTCGTCGAGAAGGCTTACGTCACACGCTACTCGCGGATCTGTTTTTTTTGCCCCGTTCTTCTTCCTCGGCGAACGTCATTTCCGTGTTACCGTACATCGCTCATTGCGTGGTATACCGGTCTATCGTGCCTAATCATCCTCCAACAAAACCGCAGTCACGACCTTGACGAATAACGTAATACTACCGCGAGATGTAACACATAATACATGTGGGACTACGTGCAACGATGACACTCGATGGCGATTTGTTTTGAAGTTAAGAAAAATGGCTTTTAAAGGGAAATCATCAGCTATTTTCATAATAAAAAAGTAATTTACGTATGAGTTATCTCGCTAAATTTAGAAGAACTCTGATCAGCCATTCTTAGTATAAGAGAATCCATTTATCTCTTTTATTTTCGGAGCATTATTAATTATGCATTTCAGATCTGGAAATTTTGCTTTTCTAATCAAATATAGTCGCAGAACTCTTGCCAATGTTTTCCATGACTGTATGCAATTTTAAATTTTTACAATCAATTATTTAAAGAGAAATGACTCTGTTATCTCTTTTTAAGTCGTCATAAAACTCATTTCGCGACGCGAATCTTATTTATAATTTGTTGAGTAACTCGTTTTGTAGAAAAACTCATTGTCAGTTATTGTACTATAAGAAATTGTTAAGAAAATGATTATTTTATGTCTAACTTTGCAAATTCCTTTGTTGCAAATATCTCAGCGCGATCATACAATAAGTATAAATATAAAATATAAGATAAGTAAATAAGAAAGTCATCTGTTTACCAATTACATATAATAAACTTCTAATTAGTATTCTAAATAATTACTTTTGCGGGTATTAGATGCAATTATAAAAATACTGAAGAAGTAAACAAGACTTAAACAAGACGTACCCAACAAACAATACGTACATCAAATTCAATTACTGATAATTAACTTTCTCGTATAACCGATATTATCACGCTAACACGTGACGTGCAGTGCAATGCTAATTACGCTCGCTTACTTAACGAAGCTCGAGCGAAAGAACGACTCGTTTCATAAGTTTAGGTAGCTCGCAAAAATACCGTCTCCAGGGTCTTACCGGCACGTGCGATTCAAAGAGGAGAAGCATTGAAAGAGGCGTACACGTAATGGACGTCACGTCGCAGTCGTCGTATGATTATGCCTTATTAATAAATCATTTTTGTTACAAAGCGATCCGACAGCTTATTGGTGAGCAATTTATGACGGCGATTCAGCGCGCGCGGCTAATAGATTTTCACCATTAACTTGTATTGAAAAACCGCGCGAGCGTCACGAGGTCGCGCGCGCGCAACAGCCGCATTAGATTAGAAATAATATTGCGCCAGATCTCACGAAGAGTATGAAAATTTGCCGAGAAACAGTGATCCATTAGGTCCGGCTCGTTATAGCCGGCACGAACGCCGAGAAGCACGTTCTCGCACGAGACATCATCTGTCGCGAGCCGACAGATATTTGTCACGACGTTATGGCATTATTTGCGTAAGATCGCCGCCTTAAGAGAGAGAGAGGATTGACGCAATTCCGCAATAAAGCACGGTATGTTGATGATTTCGAATCGTGCGGAAGACACAAGGTCTCCATCGTAATGACTTCACTTGACGTCGTGCGCGCCTAAAGCGACATAACTGCAGAACTTGACAATTGCGTGTATATCGCGTTCAGCTTATTAGCGATCCCGCAGAAGCATCTCTAGCAACTTCGCACTCGCGAAGATCTCGCACGCGAGATTCATCTGTCGTCAATTATTTACAAAGTACGAAATTTCTCTTTACCAGAAACAAACGGCGCGCGATACTCGTACTCGTGAATATCCAAAGTAACCGATCACTTCAACCGACAAAACTCTCTACCGAGTATCCTCGAGTAACCGCGATTTTTAAGTACCGAGTTCACCAGACGAATGTTGTTAGAACTCGAGACATGTAATCATTATTATAGGCTTAGATAAGATTTTGGATCGCGACTTCTCGCATATTACGTGTAATAACCGCATAATTTGTCTGCGACGTGGATATAAGCGTTGCTGAGGTTACAGGTGAAGATGAAGAACGACCTCAAAGTGGAGTCTTTCCTTCTCGATGAACGGAACCTCGAAACACGAGCAAGTATAATATACAAATATCAGTAAACAACTGAGTAAATTGAACTGGATAAGTACAAAAACAGAAATTCGTGAATCTTAGTGAATATCGGATGCCAATGGGAGCCACGTCATATGCTCAGCTAATATTTCTTGTATCCTGACGTGAGCGACGCATTCGATTTATAAATAATCGCGCATTCTTAAAAATAGAAATCGAAAAGGAAAAAAAAACAATCAAATTCCTAATTTGTAACCTAATTTGTTTCTCGATCGGAGTGATATTTTCTAAAACCGAGAAAATCTCAATAAAGAAATACAATAGAACGGTAGCGTATTCTTTAACCGTTCAGCCAAGATAAACGATAATCGAATTCTTCGCCCTAACTGTTCGAACATAGCCGTTTTGCTGATCAATTAAAATTCTAGAAAGATTCACGAGATGACCATGGTGCTCACTCAACCTAATCCGATATAAATCAAATCGTGTTTGTTCGCTCGTCCAGAACTGGCTAGATACGTCTGTTGACCGTCTCTTCAAGGTCACGGTCGATACCTTGTCACAATTGCCGAGCACGGAGTTCATCGGCGAAGGCCGTCATGAGAGAGATTTTAATGACCCTCGTAAGGGTCCCGCCGATTAGATTCTCTTTCAGGGTTGCGGGCCGTTCTTTGTTGCAACATCAACGTAAAAATTCACGACTGATGATACGCATGGCGGGCGATCGTCCACACGCGCGAAGGTCGTTCCTTCCTCGAAAGCGGAACGGAGTGGCCCGCTGATTCCACGCGGGATCCTCGCCGTTCCTCAAGGTCGGCGTGCGCTCGACCGAGGAGACGATACCCTCCGATACTCGATTTAGAGTCCGCGGCGTACGTTCCCCCGGGATTCCCACACAGGGGCCACAGGAAATCCATTTCGCGGTGACACGTGGTAGCGGAGATAATAGCGTTCGATCGCTGTTTGCCGAGTTATGCTAGGTCGGGGAGCTTCCACGGGGAGCCGTACCGAACCCCGCATCTCCACCTGTCTCCCTCGTGTGTCCCCACCTGCGTCCCTTTCACTTTTCGCTCGTGCTTTTCGTGGACCGAGCGGTTCGCCTTCGGCCTCAAACTCGTTTGAACTGGTCCGATCAGCGCGCTCATATATCCCGCTCATATTGCGCGCCCCACCCGCCTTTCTCGGCTTTAATTCCGAATGTACATCGTACACACAACCGCGCGCGAACGACTGCATCCAATGATCGCGTTCGACAGTTATCCTCCCACGTATGCATGATTACCTCCGTTTTTTACGAGGGTGTATTTTCGGAAAACAAAAAAAAACAAGAAATATCGACATGAATATGCAGAACGAGTCGGTAAAACGAGAAACGAGACTACATTTAGCCCAATCGCATTATATTGTCGATTATCAATAGGATCCCGCGAACACGATCGAGAGAGCATAATTGGTTTAAAACAGAAATAAAAAAAAAAAATGTGTGAGATATCCTTTGAAACATATATGCTTCCGTTTCATTATTTTTAACTGTCGATCGCTTGACATCGTAAAATATAAGGTCACGCGTATCCACGATGACTTTTATTCATGTACCTTCGATTAAGATCTCGTGTATCGTTATAACGAGATATAATTAGGCAGTTGAAGATGGTAACGATAACAAATATTTGCCCACTCCACCTTGTTTAACATATATTAATTTGTTATTTCAAAGTGAACAGGTATAAATGTAAAAAGGTTAATTTATTATTCCGAAATGAAATAATATTTTTTCCCCTCTTAATTTGCTTTAAAAAATTGTGGATAAAATTAGTTTCTCTTAGCTATAAATTAAGCTTTTATTATCGCAAAAACAGTGCAATTAATTATAGATTCTTAAATAATAAGCTTCCTCTTAAGAGAGAGTGACTTCATCGCGATCGGAATTCATGAACAAGAGCAGGATATACGCTTATTTTTAACGTTTCATTTACCGCCTGATGGTAATAACTGTTCAGCAGGATATAATTAATAACGTAACCAATGTTAACGCTCGCTTACGCTTTCCTATAGTGCTCGCCTTTTTTACGCGTATACATTTTAACATCTTATCCTCCTTACGTCACCGGTATTGCACGTGTTACGTCAAGCGTTCATTGTGTTCCAGATAATTAATATTTAAAAATTCCTCGGATTAGTGGCGCGCGTCGATGATTGGGTCGGACTCACCACGTTCACTGCGATCTTTTTTTTTTCTTCTCCTCACCCGGCAGGGAGTTCAAACGACGGGGGCGAGCTGTTAGCGCGTTGACGCGACCGATGATGAACGGCTCGTCGTAAAAAGTTCACAAACAAGAAGAACACGCATGATTGGGGCCGCGTAAAGAAACACCTTTGGATTTCGGCGCGCGCCTTATTTTATTTTACATAGTTATTTATGCGCTGATTACGCAATCGATAATTCGAGTTCTCGTATTTCGAGATCTATGCACTTTTTGAGAACCCCAAGGGTCGTGTCGATCCGCCGAAACGCGCACTCGATAGACGAAATCTCGAATCAAACATCATCATTCACGAAATGCAACATGAGACAAGGATATGGTTCGGTTCGGCGAAGTAGGTGAAACTTCGTCGCGACGTGCGAGAGAAACGATCGAGAAATTGAAAGATGGCGATTCTATAATGACTTTTGCATGCAAATGCAATTACTTACTTCGCAAAATAATAAATAACCGCGTGCGCAGATAAGAGGACCAATTATCATAAGTCATCGCTATCACACCACGCTACGCGCGCATCCGACCGGCCGGACGCACGCGATACAACGCGTTCCTTCGGTCGCACTTTTCTTGCAATAAATCGCTTCGTCAGCACGGAAGTTGGACCAGGCAGGGGCAGACACACCTTGGAACTGTCGTTTTTATCCGCGCGTAAAAGTAGGACCGTGCACGCGACGTCTCGGCCGGGACGTATATGGGGCACACGTCGTCGCCTAATGCCCTCAGACCGATGCTTTCGCGCATTTCCGAGACCGCGGTGATTTCAATGACACGACGGCGGCGGCGGCGCTAACTCTACGTCGGGTTTCCGTGAAAGTGGTACATACGAAATGTTCACGGCCGGAAGGTCATTGTGTCGGAGAAACAGTTGGCATTTTGTCAGTGTCAATCGTACAATCGTCGAGAATAGAGAGAATCAAGTCCTGTTCGATTATCTAAGTTATAATTAGAAAGTGGCTGTGTTGCGTAATGCTCGGTCGGCGATGATTAGTACAAAGTTCCGACTGAACGTTATTAAAATGCTAATGAGAATTAGAGATCGATTCGTGTGCCCCAAAAACGCGGAAACGTTTATTAACTGATATGAGAATATAGAATATAGATCCGCATGATTTAGCAAAAGTTAAATCGGATCTGCGCTATCATTTGCAATTATAGAGGTACCAGCAAAATGAATGTAACCCAAATATTGCTAGAATTGTGCAGTAAAATATTTCCACATTTAAGATGGGTTGAGAACCACTGATACGATATTTTGCGTCTGCCTTCTTAATATTTATGTTTGCATGATAAATGCAGATTATTGTACTACAAACGCTTGTCCCCCGAGGATTTAAATTTTACTCTGCCGTGTCTTTTTGTTATCGCATTGAGTTTGAGAATTCTATCAAGGCTGACTGTAATTGCCCTTACAAGATCACTAATTTAATTCCGCAAATAAAAGCTAAGTATATCATAATATGCATATATCTCGCTGTTTTTTTCTATCTCGGAGCTAAATAAGACCATAATGAAAGCTGGCCGAACAACCGAGTTTTATCATACTTTTTATAAGCGTTCGATTTAATCGTTTTGCTTCGGGTGCAGCGCAATATGGGTGGCGGGGTGCAACGCCCTCTGATCTTAATGCTCGCGTGCCTGCTGCCTGTGTGCCCTTGGAGAATCCTGCTCCTATGGTGTGCGAGCAAAGATTCGCGGGAAAGTGATATGAGCAAAATGATACCGGGCATCACATGCACACATCATTCCGTCGCGGCTTCGTGCCCCCTGCATATGCGTATAATCACGTTTTAGCCTTCGTCATGCGCGATGATGCCGATGATGCAGCGCGTCGCGCGCGGGCCTGCATTAAAATCCGGCGGTGCATTCCGAAAGTTATACGCGCGGACGCACAAAAGACGGACGGAATATGAATAGCATCAAGCATGAGAGAGAGAGGAGTAATGCAATGACGAAAACGAGGTGTTGTGTGTTGCCGCCGCTTTCACCATTTCTTAGACGCGAATGCAAGAAATGTTTGCGCCACGTAACGAGCTAATAAACCGATGCATGTTTACATAAGCTCGTCCTTATCAATCTCCTTTTTTTCTCTTACTTGCGGATTATTACGGGAGCTGCAACGAAATTACATTATGTAAATATTATTCTGCCCGTGAATGAAATCACGTGCCAGGCGTTACAATATCGAATTGCAAAACAATGAGCTCTCGCGGCGGAGAGAAACTCCTGAAGAAAATAGATAACATTTCTCGCACTTGCTCAAGCGACAAGATATAAAAATATCGAGTAGAGAAATGGTCTAAATATAAATTAACATTCGTGATGCATAATCGATAGAAACTAATCCGCTAAATTTATTAAAAACAAATAGATTTAATTTATTTGCATTAAAAACAGAAACGTAGTTATAAATAAAATGTTAGGTATGTAACAAATGCTGCAGCTTATTACATATATTCGCGCGTTCACTTTCTTCTTATCTGTTCACGTATATTACGTGGGTGCTTTTCACGGTCACAAAATACGTGAGAGAGCGTTACAAATCTGATATTACGTTCACGCCAAAAAGTACGAAAAATATTTCGCCGTACTGAATGGAAATCGGAGTGCATTGATCGACAAATAGCGCGAGTAACTTCATTGGAATATATGTATAAAATGAAAACCGATAACAACTTATAAAATCGTTCGATGAAAAGAATTCGAGGTGAAGCTTAATACTCGCCAAGACATAACTGTCATCTTTTCGCTAATTAGCAATCTTTTAGCAATCAAGTATTTTCTTTTAAGTAATTCATATATGTATATATATATACATATATATATATGTCTATAAATAAAGAAGCAATTAGATACACGAAAGAATGATAAACCTATCATTCCACTGCATCCCGTTAAACGTTCTGCTATAGAATATTATCCCATAATAATTTGTTACATAAAGAAAACGTAACAAACCACATAGAAAGGCCTATAATCTTGTAATATTTTGCGCGATCAACGTACGATAATGATTATGCGATCGTTTCAACGCGCAAACATCCTCGCTTCGTATAAATCCCGAGATCGTAATCGGCGTGTGCTACCTATAAGACGATTAAAATCAAAGAATCGCGGCGGCAATTTCTTTAAATTTAAAATAAAAGACAGTTTCTCACATCGCGCGTTTTTTTCAATGCCTCCGCTGCTCTCGTTTTAGCATTGTCATAAAATTTTCTTCTTGCCGCGAGTTATTTAATGCCTCTGTTTTAAAAATATATAATGCACCGCAACCTTGCTTGCTGTTTATTACTTCCTTATGCGATATACCACAAAAGCCTAAGCCTGGATCGGTGTAAATATTTCTTGTAATAAAATCTCGCATGTTCGTGCATCATTCTACGAGCTTCCGTATTTCATGAAAACTTCCTGATATAAGCACCACAAGCATAAACAATAACGCTCCACAGTCTTGTTAGTATTATTCATTGCCGCATTTATATTCATCAGTACTTACTATACTTTTATTAGATTTATATTCAGCATTTGTTCGAAACTAGAAAAACAATTATTGAATTAAATGTGATCCAATGTTACGTGAGATATTTTATGATAAAACATTATTAATTTATATTACTTGTTATACCCCTATGATCGTACGTTAAATATATAATTATACATTTGACGTTCGATAATAAAAATGTAAAATAATGCGTGCTTCGTTCCGCCAGATCTCAATCTTGAACTTATGATGTATAGCTCAACGGTTATGACAGTATTTGATAAATTGATGCGGGTTAAACGCATATAGATAAAGTATGACCTTTTCCTTTAAGGAAGGATACGTTTAAGGACGGAGTTTCCTTTCACAAACTGTCGTGCAGGCGCTTTTAACGCAGCGAGGCGTTATTAACGGCTTCTGTCGTCGGCTCCTTTCGCGATGATGCCCTTATGAGAAGGCGAAGGTGATTTGTGATCCCCGTGTAAGGGCGACGGTCATCTTATACTTTCGTTCCGCACTGGCATTACCGATAAAATCGTGCGGGCGACAGCCCACCTTCGCTGGATATAATAGAGCAATGCATAATTTTTATAACAAGTTCCGGGTTCTGGGGACACAGCCGGTGACTAATCACATAATGTATATATGTATCGCGACGATAAAACGCCTTCGGCAAGAGCGAGTGTGCCGCGAAAGCAGTAGTCGAGTGCCGCGACCGGTACGTCATATAAATTAATGGATATGCAACTAGGGATTCTCCACTGGACAAAAAAACTCAAGTCGTTGAGGGAAACGCCACTTCGCGCCGCAAGAATTAATTAATCGGTTACGCACCGACGCGATTATCCGTTACGCGTCGGGGCTCATCCGTAATCCGGTCTATTAAGCCCCCTTATTTCTTGATCGTTTCATCGGTTTAACGGATCTCCGCGCCGTGCTCGGCAAGTATATGCTCGCGATGAATCACGCTAACCGTGTACGCGGTGACGCTGCTGGATCTCTCGCCGTGTATTTGCTTTATCTCTCATCGCGATTTTTCACGCGTAATTGGATTTACGTCGGATAAACGTTCGGAGACACGATCCTTTTGTCTACCATTTGCGGCGCGACCGTGATCGCCGCGCGCGCACACCCTCTTGGCAATATTTTACCCTTCGATCCTGCTCGCGGACACAGGAGGTAGCGAACGAAAAACCTGTTCGCGCGCGACCTTGGATACGGCGAATCATTACTGAATAATACCCGACCGGGGATAAAAGAATCTTAAAGCGGGGTGGTGCGCGGTTGAAGGAAAAGGCGCGTATACACGCGTGAGGCTTATCGTTAAGCGGACAGGTTTGCCCGCGTATACATCTCTCTTTCTCTCTCACTCGTCGTAGGGGAGGCAGCCTGAATAAAACAAAGAGAGGTAGAGAAATGCGATCCCATCGCATACCGGACGGATCGTAGACAGTCGCACACACCCGCGTTGCAATTAGACATTTTTCCAGTCTCGCAGACAGCGAGAGACGGCGAGATAGGCAGACGGGACAATGAGGCAGAGGGAACGAAGAAAAATCGAGAAGCTGCAGCTCTCCGCCGGGATCTGCAGAATGGAAGTTCATGGCTATACGGGTGTGTATCGGCGAGTAATTCGAATCACGTCCTTGTCGCGAATTGTGCCGAAGTATGTCCACCGCGTCCGCAATGTACAAGAAAATACCATCAAGTATAAGAAAATTGCGCGTACGAGCGTATAAATACATTAATTTAATGACATCCACATAAAAAGCTAATAGTTCAGAAACTTAATAAGTATTATATATAGTATATACAATGATTGATTGAAACGTATATGTGTCGCAGAGATTTGCAAAAACCTTAAAGAATCCATAAAAAACCGGGATATTGTGGAATGAATAAAAATTATTAACATAAATATAAATATAATTTGTATAATATATATTTATAAATATAGATTAATAAAAATTGCAATTCACGATTTTACTCACAGAACCTAGGATTTTACAAAATCACTAGTAAAATTGTGTAATTTTTATTCCACACATTTCGGTTTTTTGTGGATTTCCTTTGAAATTTTGCAAAAAAAACGAATTACACGAAATCTCTGCGATACATGTACGTTTGTCGTATTTCCAAACAGTAAAAAATCTCTGGATGCGATTTAAATAAATATTTTGACAAAAAATTCTATATATATATACGTTTTTGTGAATATTAACAATATGAATAATCATATAAAATCACCGTAAAATTCACATCGTGACATTTAAATTTTTGCCAAGCCTCTAAGATTTCGTAAAGAATTTGCGCGGTGAAATTTAATAATTAGTACGCCCATTTTCGTCATCTTTGTATCAACGAGGTAATTGTCGGGTTTTCAAAGAGCGACTGTGAGAGCAGAAAAACATCGCAGCCGTAATAGACAAAAAGAGGAACGAAGAAAGGATGAAAATTTCTACGCACAGTGAGATGTGGTAAAACACTTGACGCGCCCGTTCACCTTGCGACGACGAATAGCAACCGCTTCTTCGTGAAGTGATGCGACAACCTCGCGTTTTAGGGCAACAAGCGTCAACAGCATAAAAAATGGCGAATCGTTTCGTACATGGATCCTCCTCTCGAGTATTGGGGGGTTGTGGAATTCTTTTTCTTGCAGTCCGCGCGGGTCAAAGAACTTATAAAAACGAATTCCAAGGAAATGCTAACCAAGTGGTGTGCCTGGAGGGCAATGCTCTTCGAACTTTGTCATCTTCCTCGCATAATTGAATTTTTTTGTCGGCCCCGCTATTGTGCTGAATCTTTTCTGAGTCGACTGAATCTTTTCTGAGCTCAACTGAACAAACCATAAGTTCTTTTTTCTTTTATGGCGACTGTATTAAGTATATAGAAATCTTGATTGCCTTATACAGCATACAACAGTCAATGACGTGGCAAATTCTAATTTACTTTGTGACTCTTACAATCAGAATAGGCCGATAGTATAAAAAGTCAAATCCGGATGTGTACCGGGATCCACATGTATAACGTCAGTGTGGTGATGAATATTTAATATCAACCTACGAGCAATCGAGCAATTAAACTTTATTCAAGCAAATACAAACTGTTCCGACAAAATTCCAAAGATGAATTTTTCACAGTCTTGTCGGCGCCGAGAATAAATTTTGTACCATAAAAAGTGATATCAGAATACCATCGGAATGTTCTACAAATTTATGCGTCATATATTTACGCCTCACGTGTATAATCGCGAAATAATTCTTAAAAATCAGAAACTAATAATACATTTATCCGGGTTGTGGCTAAAGACATACGCAATCCACAATTAGCATAAACATATGATTATTCATAAACATATGAATATGATTAAGCAAAGTCTTTCAAAATATTAAATGCAATACTTTGACTAATACATATAAGTGAAACTGTGGGTAAAAAAAGTGAAGAAACAACACTTCCTTACAACTCGTTACCAAATTCGCAAAAGAAACCAATTATCTTTAACTCGAGTGTTTTTGGTTAGGCCATTTGTGATATTATTTCACCAGTTTCATAACGAAATTTTGCAACTCTCATTAAAGACATTTCGCGTAAACGAGCCAAAGCGAGAGTGAATCAGAAGGTTCATGTGGCTAATTTGTTTCACGGGTTAAAGAAACATCATTCAGTCGTTTAATGTCCATTTCTACCAATGTAGATTAACTTTAATCTCGATTTAACTCTTACTCTTAGGTCCAGTTTCACAAGTGTCGGTTAACTTTTAACTTAGATTAACTCACTCTTCGTCTCCTTCTAACGTCCCCCTTAGAAAGAGACGAAGAGTGAGTTAATCTAAGATTAAAAGTTAACCGACACTTGTGAAACTGGGCCTTAGTAATCCTTTTCCAATTCTTAAAACTAGAAAAAGATAACAAATCAACTAAATCTAGATTAAAGTTAATCCACATTGGTAGAAATGGACATAAATCTCGGATACACACCGTTACTCGAGACCGTTACTCGAGACAATTGCGAAGCCGGCGGGACGCAAACGCGTAGGTGTCACGATATTTCGCGGCGACACAACATCGAAATGACGTGCGCGGAATTCGTAGCACGTCACGAATTCTGGCCGAACGCAAGGAGGCGATACCGAACGTGAAGAAGAAAGAGGGGAGAAAAAGGAGGATCGATATTGCACCGCTGGACTTCCTTTCTCTCAATCTTTGTTTGAAGAGGTCGTAATCGCCCACACGGAGTGTTTCGCATATTCTCGTCTTCGTTTCGACAAAGTTGGACTGACGCCGACCGGCATTTCCAACGTGCCCGTCGTTGCGCGTTTTACAATATTAATGTTGAAGTTTCGGGACAATCGGACTTCGGGAACATCGTGGGCTGACCAGGCGTTGTACGGGGCGCGGAAGGTCCAGACGAGTCGCAAACGAATTGTGAAATCGCGCAGACGGTCAGCAAATTAGAGATCGGCCGTGTAACCGATCGCGCGCCTCGTCCCATTTTGCTACTCGTGTTACGTTACGAGAATCGTGCGTGTATGCGCCGCGTGCGCGCTCGTAAGTGCCGGCGAATTCTTTTCTCCTTTTTTATTTCTTCTTCGAGTTAAGAGTTATCGCGGTAAAAACGACCGCAACTACTCGCGAAGAAAAGATGCTCTATCTCTATCTCTCTCTCCCTTATTCTCTCGGAGTACATACGGGGAGTATATACTGCACGCTTATAAGCACGTATGCATCCATACGCGTGCGAGAAGAAAATCGAGGCTCTTGCCTTCGCTGTAAAAACTGTGATGATTCACGTGAGAAGACACGTTTTTATGAAACGAGTAGTGTTATGCGCTGAATTCCAACAGATGGGACAATGTTACGGAGTGTCAAAGTGATTTACGGACGGGTACGATATGGTCTCTTAATTTTCGATATGCGACAACCGCGAAATTGTGAGCCATAAAATTATAAGCAAAAATTGACGTTACACAAAAAAAGTGTTATTTTCTCAATGGAGAAATGTTACATTGCATGAATAATATTTGCGATATATGATTCTAAATCATAGCACATCATCTGGTGTTTAAATAAAATCTGCTCCAAAGTTTGTTCCATAATATTGGTACCTTTTTATAATACAAAAATTAAAAGATTGTAAAAAAATATACGATAAATTTAAAGACGTTTGAAAATAAATTAAGAATATGTGTTAGACGTCGCATTTTATTAAATCATTTCATTAAATAATGACTTGGGCAATCGTAAATGTAATGCAAAGTTAATGCGATGGTCGTAATAATACAGTTGCCAGCGTGTGTGTCCCAAAGGAATGCTAGAAGTAACGATTGATAAAGAGTGAAAATGACAACACTATATACAAGATCGCGTGAGTGCTCGGCAGTAGGTCGTGTAAACGAAGTCTTGCAAATTCCCATCGTGATCGTATACGGAAGAAAAGTGGTGTCTGACCGCGTGTTTGTGCATAAATTACAATTTGCAACTTTTTTTCCGAGAAAATGCTGTAACCACGTAAGCTGATAGCACATAATAGCTCGGAACGCACAGCACATAATGGTTGGTACGTATTATCAAGTACGGACAGTTTCCAACATTACATTCATTTTAAAGTGAAGTAAAATTAGACAAAGACATGATTACATAATTGAATGGTATAAATAGGCACTTTTAAGATTAAGTGTATATTAGGTAAGAACCAAATATATTAAATAATCGCTTTCATTTCTCGAAATAATCATAGTGATTCTTATGGAAAGTTTCAATCCTAGAGAGATTCTGTTAATAAAATTCACAGGCTAAATTTCTATTTAATTTTTTATCGAAAAACATATCACGCCAAGATTTCACTTTCCGCGTACTTTCCTCTATGGTGGGACTGGTATTTTAAAGTGTCTTTAACAATGTTTGTCTTATTTAAGAGCTTCAAAACAAGATTTTAGAAGTACATATGTAAATATTGTATTTTGGCTGCTGCCTCGCGCTGTATAATAGATACCTAGCCGTGAACTTGAAGAGCTGCATTTCGACGTGAGCATTCCTGCATATCTAGTGGTCATCGGGAATCCCCAAATTCCGGCGGGTAAGATAGAACGTTCTTATTCGCTCGCCGTCGGTCGCTAGCAGGATCTGACGTTAGCCAGTACCCACAGTGTTATAAATTTACAACCAGGAACCGGATAGATCGGTTCGGACAGAATTGGTTTATCACCGTCATGATTGACCTTGGCTTATAGATCGTTGACTTGCCGGCGGTGTCAGACACTTGAGAAATTACATACAGTCACGTTTATAATATAGAGAAGAATTTCATCAGTAACGTGCGAAATACCAGACCTATGATGCAAGTATTTGCGGAAATCTTTAATGAAATCTTTAACCTATCGCTTAGGGACTGACGGAGATAACCTTTGGAATAACAGTACATCAACTTGCAACTATTTCGCTCCGCACGAGTGTCTTAATGACGTTCCATGTTATAAACACACCTATAAAGTATTCACGATAAAATATTAAACTTCCATCCAAGCTATCTCGATCTTGCAATCGATGTAAACGTATCTTCGTTTTTTCGGGCGACTATCGCATTAATATACTTCAAGGTCCGGTCGATTATCTTCAGCATTGATTCAAGCGCAATTTTAAAATGCAATCGCTGCGGTCGACTGAGAAATGTCCGAGAAGACTTACGAGGATTTAAATCGTTTTACGACCAAAATGCATTTTCTTCGACGTTTGTCGCCTACTCGGGAACGTAAGTACACGTCCGAACGAACGAACTCGTTAATCATCGACTTGTGAAGGTTTGAGAAGCTGAAAGCGCGTTTACGCCTAGTATCCGTCATTCACGAGACGACGTATCGCTCGCGCGAGCACGTATCCCGCAAAACTTTAATTGCATCGCGCTTCGACGGCGGCGACGGAGTTGCTCACGAATCGCTACGCCCCGGCATAATTATAATTCGCTACCGAAGGTCAGGCAGCAGAATTGCTGCTACGGCAATTGTAATTTATAAAGACAGCGCTGTCGAACTTACAGAGATATAAAATATATGTATAGGTCGTAACTTGGGCGTTACTTACGGTAACGCGCTATGCATCGCATTGTTAATTATATGCCTGTATATTTATCGTAATTGACTATTATAAAAACCGGCTTCGCAACCGCGTATCGAATTACGTTTCAATGCAGTTTGGAGGTGAAGCCGGTAGTAAACAATCGTACTTCGCCCAGAGATAAGATACAATGTTGCGAATTTAAAAAGATACGAAGAACTTAATACCCTAAGGTTAAAGGTGGAATTACATTAGTTACTATAAGAAAATATTATATTCAAAAATACGCAGTCCCCTTTTATGTAATTTATTCAATATGGTGTAATCTACATTCGTTAAAATCGAGAAACGGATTCGCAAAGATTTACTCGTCACAGTTATATGTCATCTCTCCTTATCAACATGGCGTGATTGAGGCAGTTTCTGTTCCTCGATTATCGCGTCTCATTTTCTTCCTCGGCGAGTTTCTCGCCTTCGTCTTCGAATAATAAACGCCGATATCTTCGATCGCTAGTAACTACCGGAGTCTCGGGGCTATTACGCAATGAACTTCCTCAAACAGCACGTGAAGAGTTAACGCCGACGTTAAGTCACGTGCGCACGCATATAAAGACGACGCGCCTTCTTACGAAGGCGCGCCCCTCCTGCCAATAGCCACTTTCTTTTCGACTTACCTAATCCGCACAAATCGTTCACGTGGTCCGCGACACGTAGGAGATAGCGGAGATTTCCTCGCCGCGACTTGCATAATTTCGCGTCCTTCCTTCCCCGATTTAACGAGCGACAAACGGCGAGGTAGTCGCGTAGTCGCGAGAAGAGGATGAGTACGGCGCAAAAAGGTATATACGCGGAGATATAAATGAGGCACGAGCAGGACTAATTACGCGAGACCGTAACAAACTCAAACGAAAGTATGAACATAATGTATTCATAAAATTATGACGTAATTACATAATGCGGGATACTGCGACGTCTTTATGTAGCTATGAATTTTAGTTAGCAGTGACGTAACGAGCATTTTAAACGCCGGAACAGATGTCGGAACTTGCTTAGAGTCGCGAATAAATTCCAGGATCTCGCGTAACATTTAAAACGTATAATTTTTCGATGAGCAAGTAACGAGCACAGCACGAATGAATGATTTCTCGATGAATCGCCAATATCTGCTCGTCCCGATGGATTTTTCTCTCCGATTAAATGACAACATCCATGTACAGTAAAAACCGTGTATTTTCTCCATGACGCGTAGGTGTGAAAGCGATGTAGAAAATTCAAGCCGTAAATTCGAGCGCGATATCGGTTAAGTATTCCTAAAACTATTGAGCAAGATAATGCGAACAAGAGTTGGGAAAATCGTTACGTGGATTTTGATTCATGGCCCGGATGTGGGTTGCACGTTTACGCGGCGCATTCGCGAGAATATAATAATAAAATAATAAATATTGCGCGCCGATCAAATTGCACGAGAAAATTATAACAGTTCGTAGCGGTAAGGGAGACCGGGGCTCGTTGGCACAAGAGGCAAGTTGGCAATGCGTTCCGTTTATGTATTTATAGCGAAAAAAACAATGGAAAAGTTATCACAAAATATTTCTTATATGACATAGGTACTTTTCACAAAGTTTTATTTTAACCAGACAAGTATTACAATAGAAAAAGAGAAAAGTTTGATTCAAGAGGTGACAAGTAAATTTTCGAGCGTTTCAAAATATCGTATTAATGTTCTTCAGCTTGAGAAGTAAATCAAAGTGACGTATCATTAGTTAAAAGAAAAGTTTCTGTTACTATACGACATGTTATTTTGACTAACAATAGTAATTTATTGTAATAAAACGACTGAAATAAAACGTATGTAGGGATGGGGTATGTTGGCTCATATCAAGACACGCTTAGCTCGACTTGTTGTTGCCGTGCGCGTGAGACCTGTTTAAGCACGTGATTTACTATATCTACAATGCTGATAGAAGCTAAATATATATTTATATTAATATTTTTATGATGAAGAAAGCACTACATCTAAAATAGTTCACAATTATTTTTCTGCAACAACGTTTTGATATTCGATCATTACAAAATAACTTTAAAAGATACAATCTTTATCAAGAAGTGCGTATGTGTTACCCGTTTTGTGTTTCTATTACGTATTAATTAATTTAACGTGGACTTTTGTCGCATAGCCAACTTACCCTACTATCAGGGAAAGTTGGCCACAATGCAGCATGTTCATATTTCATTTATTACAAAAAAAACTATACGGTATACAGGAACGTTCCTAGCATAAAAATGTAAAGAAAGGTTCTCTCTATCATATTAGTACTGTTTAATCATGATAATTAGTTGTATAAAAACTCAAATGCCGAAATTGTTAAAACGGTGCCAACGAGCCCCGGTCTCCCCTACAATACTTCGACACAAACTCGCGATAATTTGAACAGATTAATCATAACTATTCCCAGTTGCATCACATATCGAGAACAAACAATTAATCGATATCGTTGAACATGTTAATATCGATAATAATTAATAGAACAGAATGACGGTAGCCAGAGCGTAGAGATTATAAATTGTCTACGGCGAATCGACGTCTAAATTGTGGAGTATTATCGCAAGTACGAAATCACCGCGCATTTTCTCCACTGCACATAAATAATCGCAAATGTTTCCTGTTTCTTCGCGTGTGCCTACGCGTATGACATAATCAATCAACCAGGTGGCCCAAACGTGTATTTTCCTTATCGGAATTATTATGGATTAATCTAACGCGTAATATCAATCAAAAGTGTTCGCTATGCTGTGGTGCTAATTGTGACACAGTACGGGGCTTTAATGAAAAGTCTCGCATCTGTGCAGTTTAATCAATGTCGTGCTATTTGTCGATTCTTCTTTTATACCGTTTCTAATTTGTCGACATCGCACCGGTGATATCCATCATGTATCCTGAAATATTTGTTCGCATCTAAAGTGCTTACTTCGCGCGCGCGTAAAGATCAAACACACGAGAGAATAAAACACACGAGTCAGCAATAGAATTTCAATTCCGCAAATACAGTAGGAGGCTTGCACAGGCGGATATCAATTATCACGAGGCTCTGTTAATTGGTTGTTACGTATGTTTACTTTCGGGAAAGTCTCTTCTCTCTATAGATACTGATACGTTTCCTGCACGTCGCGATAACTTTCTTTGTTGCATCTCCGTGTGAAATAGTTAGATCTTCAATAATATAATATTTGATTTAATTTGTTTATTTAATAATTTATTTAATTATAGTAATTTATGCTTTTAGAAAGAGACCGATATCATAAAAATCCAATATTTAAAAGAAGAAAATATTCTATAATACTAGAACTACCAGAGATTACTCTATATTTATTTCTATTATCGAAGAAATCTCTTACAAAAAAAGAGAAAAAAAGAAAACAAATTAATAAAAATAATCGTCTAGGTAATTTCAATAAAAGTCAAATAAAATTTCAGAAATTAAGATGTTTTAAAAATGAGTAATAAATTATTAAAAAATGTCAAACGGGTCATTTTGAGTTCTAGTGTTAAATATTTAATAACAGCAATGATTTACACGCGATTTATTTGTATAATCATTCAATGGATCTGTTTTCTATTGCTGAACTGGCTGCACTAGTTCAGAGTTTATCTTCTTTACTCCACATTGGAAGGAAAAAGATAAACTCTAAACCTCTAAACTAGTGCAGCCAGTTCAGCAATATAGAAAACAGACCCGATATCGAATCCAATCGCTCGAGTTCATCGTACAAAAACGTTCGCGATTTCAACGAGAAACCAGCAGCAAATATATCGTATCGCATGTCTCGCGCGTTCACGGGCACGGATATACCGTTCTGCGCCGATGAGATAAACGGATTGGGAGATCGAATCGGGAGCAACGTGGCAATAACGTAATGCGCGCGAGAGCGAAAGAACCGTGTCCGGGTTCGTGCGCAGACCCCTGTTTCTGTCCCGGCTTCTCTCACACGGAACACCATTCACGAACCTCCACGAAGTTGATGAAGGGTTCTACATTCCGTGATTGTAAGAATGTCTGAACTCGCGCTCACTTCGGCTCGCCGTTAATCGCAGGTGTCGTAAACCTCGATTTTTGGCTTTCGTACGGACATGCGGATCTATTAGCGATCCCGCCGATTTGATTCCCACAGGCAAGTACGTCCAAATACGGACACGCGCGAGTACATTCCGGAATTAATTACCTTACCTTACGGTATAGGTGTCCGACGCTTTTAATCTTAGTATAGTTTACTACGAAGACATATTCGATTGTGCCGGCACCATCGTGTCGGCATGCTAATCAGGAAGTCGAGCCGGAATTCTTTCACGATATATGACATAATAACAACTCATGCCCAACACGTAACCTAGTATTAAACCCCGTTTAGAGCGAATGATGTGATACCAGTGACATTGTACAAAGACGTCTTGTATGCAATGCTACGCATGCATTAAATAACAAGCCTGCTACACATTGTTACAAGAATCTTTTAATAAGCACTTCAAATGCAACAGGCTCAAAATCATAGAAATTATTCACACAAATAGGTCCAAAGCCCTTTATATTCTATAGTTTATTTCAGATTAAAAGTCACTGAGTTTTTTTTTCTTTATTCCTCGGCAATCGTTCGCGCCAGGCTAGGTGACCGATCACCGAAGGCGACGGGCGTCTAAATGTCGCGGAGATTTCACACTTTACGAATGATTCAAGCGGCGTTAGCTTGATACCCGCCCATGATCGTTTCGTCATCTACTGTCTTCGGCACGAACCATAGGGGAAAGTTCGGCATCGTATAATGGCGCGGTACCGGTGGCGTGAATTCTTGCGCAGCATACAGTCACGCGTCGCGTTACATGCATCATCATGACATATACCGTCTGCTCCGCCGGCAAAAATGTAATTAGGGACAGCAATTAGCGTGTACGGCAAGTTTAGCGATTGCGCGGACAAGTTAACGGAGACGCATGATTACGGTCAGCAATGTTAACTAGATCGCGTTTCTCCGTCTTAACAAGACACTTTGTAGTTGACACATAGCCATTGGCTATGTTTACCAAGTCAATCATTCGTACTAAACTACAACTATACAATTGTTAACGCTTCCGCTATTATGGGAATAGTCTACCTATGCGACCGACGCGACGTTCTCGCAGACAGCAGAATATTCATTCCGATCATCGACGATTAAATATTCATGCGCATCATTGTCGCACGCACTTTGTCATGCACGCAACTCCATCGAATGAGCAAATAGAATTTACATAATCTGCATAAGCCATAGAGTTCACCGTCGAATTTATCGAGGAATCAAGCTGGCAGACGTGAACAAATATCAGGGTGTAGGATTAAGTCGAGGTAGAACGTTTGTCGGTCAAGTTAGGACGTAAAAGGCATATTTTTAAGCTTTCTATCGTTAACCGACACTTCGTATTCACTCTCGAGCGAACCTTTTTGCTGAGTCCATCCCGGAAAATCCTCGCGCAAACGTATCTCACAAGCTCGCTCACAAGTGGCCCGGCCCCGCAGTCACGCATTCATCGTCATGAGAGATACGCGTACGTGCATTAAGCGTCGTAGCATCCAACGATCGACCCGCCTGGACTGTTGAGCAAGTCGAGAAGAGGCACGGGGAGGTGGTGCGCAGCAGGGACAGGTAGACGGGCGCGCAATTAATTTCTCGAAGCGAAGGTTCGCATATCGACGCAGAGTGGGCGAAACGACGAAATACGCTACGCGAGAAGAGAAACGACATGAGGCGAAACGAAGACGGCAAAGCGGGTAGCGCGACGTATGTAACGCCGTAGAGGAGGAAGAGCGAGGTAAAACCAATCCCTTTTGACCTTGCTCGCGATCAAAAAAGATCGATATATCATTGAACGTACAGTGTTTTTAGCGCGTATATGCGGGGCCACGTACGCACGCACATTTCTCCCGGCAGCGGTGCGCGACATGGATCAGGAAGCCGTCGAAAAAGTGACCTTGCCTCATAGAAAGCACCTGATAGATTCGTGAGACAAAACCGAGCCAAAAGCAGAAAAAATTTCAGAGGCGTGTGTCCATTTTTGTCAACGAAAAATTTTAAAATTTAAATAAAAATGTCGTGTCACATAGTGAACTACGTAAGAAATTAATAAAATACATTTTTTTAAATATTTTCCAACGTTTCATGGATAATCGAAAAGAAAGGAAGAAAAAAAGAAATATATCGATCAGAGACACTGATTCAAGGTATACGATTACTAATAATGTATTTTAAAAATTAACTGCATAGTTTAAGTTATCACGATGTGTTAGGAATGATCAACGCTTTCAGTCAGAACTATAAATATGGTAATACATAATTGCGGAATACGATGGGCGTTGATTACGCCGCGACTCGAGTGGAATAAAAGGCATCGGAGAAGTCCGGTCTATAAAGTATACTTTTCGCCAAGGAAAAAAATCTCGCGCGATAAAGGGTTAAGAGGAATTCTCCGACACGCAATCAATCGTGATAGACACGAGCGCGAGTCGTTAAATCGCGCGATGAGGTAGCGTAGGTGCGTCGCGCGCGCGGTAACTCGCAGTCACATTTAAATTTCAATCGCGGCGCAATCGCCATTAATGGAAACCGTACAAATTGCACGTGAGGATGTACTCGTTTTTTCCCCCGACGACGAGCATATAACGACGATCTCTCAGGACTTGTCGGCGACGATGCCGACGATTAATGTCCGCTTGCGAAACACGGCTAATAACTTTAATCGACTCGCACGCAAAGACTTTGTCCTCTGGTATATACTTAAGAAAATGGGTAGCAGACAACTGTAGAAATGGCTAATTGTATGGCGAGCATAATCGTAAGTGTACAGTGTAAATATCCCTGCTTTGCTGCACTTCCTTTCATATACCTACATATAATCTTCAGACCAATTAAAGTCAATTTTTTCCTCTTGACACAAATATATAATATATATAAGATCGAAAATTAATTGACGATGTATATATAAAGGCCGGACGTTATCTAATAAATTACCGATATTTGACGATGACGGCGGAGGCACGCGCCGATGTTTAAACAGCACCTTTTGCGAGATGTCCGTGATGCCAACTCACGAGAGATCGGGCTATATAAGCCACGTAACTTTTCGCCTTGGGGCGACCGAGCGACCGGAGGTCGGCCGAGAAGGGACGGTGCACTTGACTCCCCGACGATCGAGATCGTTCCGTGAGATCACGACCTCGTAGATTTCTCCCGCGGACCGCGAACTGAACGACGCGACGCGACGTGAGAAAAGGAGTCGGGGTAGGAAGAAAGCGGTCCGAGAAGGAAGCCTCGTGCGTTAAGTCCTTGCCTGAAATAGAGCGCCTACGTATGCGCGCGCGAGACTCCTGAGCGGAATATTTAATTTGCGCGGAAAGAGCCGAACGTAGTGATTAGGTCTAATTTGTGAGATATGCATTAACGCGCGCCTTGTCCTCGCGAACCTCGCGAGCAAACGCGCGCGTGAGTCAGTCGGTCCGATCGAGGTTGAGACACGTCAGGGAGCTTCCCAGAATCGATCGGAGTATGGTATTTTTATGCTGGATTAACTGAATGCCGATGATGCTACCTTTGGTCAGCAAAATTCAAGGTTACGAGACGATTGCTACTGGTAATCCGGATAAAGCATTGCGTAAGGACCGCCGTTTCGTCGCGGTTACGCTGACTTTCGTCAGGTGGCGATGATTCGGAAGTCACGTACCGCTGTCATCAGGTGTAAGCCCACATCGTGTAATTTCTATTTATGGCCTTATATACTCAACCGAATGAGTACCGCCGACCGAGATCTTTCGGAAAATTTCGTATTTCGCGAAATCTCGTCATCTTTATCGCGATGCGATTGCCGCAAAACTGGCTATATGGGTGTACGAGCCTCCCACGCGATCGTCGAGTATCTGTTACAACATTTCTGTAATACTCGGTCAACGGTAGTCACGGTCGGTGTTTTTCATTTTATCCGGTATGATCGGACAAAAGAAAACGCGCGATTCACACGCCTCGGCGCGCCTTATTGACGTTGCATAAAATGGAGCGCGCGATTGTTCCCGACGGCACAGATGTAACACGATAGTGCGGATATGCCGTCGCGTCAAGTGCACTTTCTTCAAATGTGCCGCATTCATGAATAGAGCGAACTAAATCGTCGAGTATCTTACTTCTCTCATCGCATCGTTACTTACGCGAATTTGTATTGAGGATGGAGCTTGGAGACTCCCAATGGAATGTTTTTGTTCTCTCTTTTTTAGTTGTATCAATATCGCTGTCATGCCATATTCTCGTAGAAAATTACGCGTTCGTGCGTGGCGACGGTCCGACGACGAGCAATGTGCGAGTCAATGAAAGACGAGGTCCAGATTACGCGGATCGGCATAAAAATCAGGTAAATCGAGGAACATGCGATAAGTCGGAACTCCCTTCCGGTCATTGGTCTTACTTACGACCGACAAACGCACCCGAAGGACGGTGTGAATTAC
This sequence comes from Temnothorax americanus, assembly GCF_048541705.1. Lineage (NCBI taxonomy): Eukaryota > Metazoa > Arthropoda > Insecta > Hymenoptera > Formicidae > Temnothorax > Temnothorax americanus. The sequence goes on from NW_027509570.1 coordinate 869,996, forward strand.
GAAGTACAAGATACAAGAATAAAAAGAGCAGATATTTCGTTGCACGTTAAAGTACGAGACAGATATTTAATGACAGCAAGAGTTAACGTTTAATTTAACGATAATGTAAGGCCATTTAATAATTCACCAACGAAATTTTTCATCAACAATCTCATATCTGCTCTAAAAGCGATTGTATCAACATTAATTAAAATTTCCTTATTACATTTATTAATAAAATATCGATTAAGTTAACGAAACGAGCGATCATTGAGCATTTATATTATCATGTAATTCGTAAAAAGTTACTTGTCGTCGTCATTCATCATTTGAAGCAATCTGCACAGTAGAGAAAACAAGTGTCTTACATTGCCAAAGAATGATATGGCGAACGTATGCCAACCTATCCACAATATTAAAACCATTGTCGGAAGTCGAGATAAAAATGAGGATACGCCCCTTTCCCCACGTCTACATTCGAGAATAAAATTCGCGCGTCGAGGCGTGCCGCGGTTACATACGGAATCCGCGAGATAAGAGCGAGCCCGTGCACACTTCCTAGACCTCGTTACGCGGTCGTTAAAAGATAACGCGCCTCGGTGTCTGCGCTCACCGCATTTCCTGTATCCGCGAGACAGGGAAAAACGAAATCGATCGCGATCCGGTCCGGCATACGTCAACCGGACTTAGGGCACGGTGGTGGACCCTTCCCTCGACCTCCCGTTCGTCCTTGCGCCTAGAACCACCCACGGATAGTGTCCCCTGGCATGGACAAGGCGCGACGCATGGGCCCTGCCGCCGGACCACATACGTGCGTCTGGGAAGGAAGAAAAAAAAAAGATCGATCCTCTCGGCCGTGGTGGAACTGCCTGCGTGCAGGACCGACGACGACGACGTGCCGCGCGGTGCGAGCAAGCGAGCGAGCGAGCACGAGTGCGCTCGCACGTCCACGAGAGTGGGAGATACCGAAGGTATAAAACCGATCTGGTAGACTGGTGCCAGCCAGTCCAAAGGCCAGATACGGCAACGGCTCTAGTCGCACGCGTGCGAGAGAGACGATCACGATACTCGGCGTGCGGTACTCCTCTTAACGGACGCGAGACGCGCGCGTCACACACATACATACACATACATATATGTAACAGTGACCAGCGCACTACCGGTCATCCCTCGATGGTGATTCCGTGCGAGATTTTCGCGAAGGGATCGAAAGCGAGTTTACGCGCTTGTGCACATCCGAAGGGAAATTTAAGTTGACGAGACGACGAGGCATTGTCCTGCTCCGAAGGGAGAGAAAGGACGGCGAGCTCCGATTTCGGCTCTGTCTTCGAAAACACGTTCCCTGGGATACACGCGCTTCGTAGCGATCTCTTCCTCCCCAAGTATCGAGGAGAAGACGAAGATCTCAAATTATAGACGTCGATACGTCACGCACGGAGCACTCGCGCGAGAAATCGATTCGTTGTTCGAGGGTGACCGACAGTGGGTTTCTTGTGGAATCCGTGGATTAGTATAAGGGAGATCACCAGCCGCGACACAACGAGGAGTGGTGATCTGGTTGAGGACGCGCGTTTTTGACGAGTTGAACGACTCCCGGATAATACTGATGAGAATCCAGGAAGCATCATCGACTTTCGACAACGATCTAGAAGAGAGTATCCTATCAGGGTGGCTTCGCGAGGGATCGACGCCTCGTAGCATGTCGGCTATTCGTATCAACGTGGAGGAGGCTTCCAACAGCGGCGAGGATATCGTTAGAGACGTAAGTGTGTTGCGCGACAGCTGCTACTCGATAATCCAGTCCTCGATGTAGTAACGTCTTACCTCGTCGGAAATCCTCAGCGTGGCGGAGGGGGAATGTGGAATAGAAGTCGCAGCATCGCGGAAATCACACACGTGTCCCCCCGCCGCTTTTTATCGGCTCGCCGACTTTCTATTTCACCGTTCCTTCCGCCACTCAGGTGGCTGCTGCTCATCCACGTTTCGATCTCCACATCGGAGATCAACGTGCCTCGCGAGACCCCGGAGGCACTTTCACGGTTGCGCGACGAACGGTTGTCTCTTGGTTCGGCGGGAAAACGCGTCGCGGAACAAAGGGAACCGCGAGCGTAATCACGAATCGCGTCGCGATCCAGTGAAACGATCGGAGCTAACTGATGAGCTAATAGGTCGCGCGCATTTACAACCAAATATAGCTCTAGCACGGCTCTAAAAAAGCGAGAATATATCTACGCTATTAATTATACCTGTGTTTATCGATGGCTTCTTTCCATCGTAAAATGGTCAATGAGACGTGCAGCTAATCTCGATTCTATTCATCGGCAACGAACTTCGTCTAGTAGAGATTCGAGAAGTGTCGTACGCGCGCGCGCGCGCGCGCGTACATGTCAGCATTAGATCTATTTTAGTCACGGACTTCGCTGGATGATTTATGACGGCAAACCGTTGACGCTCGAAAGATATCTGTTACTCAGAACTACGGTCATGTACACGAACTATTCGGTGTGAGGAACAAGTTCAACGCACGAGCGCGTATATGGCGAGCCTTAACGGGCGACGCGGTCTTAATAATCGAGGCATTCCGGTAAAAGGCGTCGAATGCATTAGGTTCACGGGCAACGTGTACAAGCTACAACACTTTAATACCGCTCACCGCGAATACTTAATAAGCTTGATAGCCGTTCAAGTTTTATGTAACGCGAAGACGGAGTTCTATAACCTCGCTACCAGTTGGGAAACGAAGGGCAGTATTGTTCCCAGATAATATGCGTGTCGAGAGTAATTGTGGAAAGTATTCTGCGTTAGATAAAAAAAAATCTTCCCGAACGCTCGCGAGCTACGCGTTAATATATTCTATGTTAACTGTGTAGTAATTGTTATAGCTCTGAGAATTCCTGCGCACCCTGAGATAGAAAACGTCAACTTTACCTGACGTTTAAAGGAAGATGTAGCTCAACAATAGCGCGCGTCACGCATAATTATACACAATTTCTCCGATACGGAAGTATCGCTCGACGTCTCTCTCGTTTAAGAAAAGAAAATCTACTCTCGAAAGATGATAAGAATCTATCATTAACAGATCACAGTTTTCAGGATACCCTATGTATGTTTGATTATTCCGGTTTTTGCAGAGCCGTTCAAGTGTACGGCGGTATCATTTTCCTTCGAGTTCGATTTATGTTCGACAGACCGCGGTGCGCGGTGCTCCGTAACTGGAAAACGATCCGACTCGCTCCTTCGTTTACGTTTGCGACGCCAGGCTTTGCCTTAGTATTAATAGCAACGACTAATTAGAATAACGTCGCGTGCATAATGACGCGACTTTTACCAAAGTCCGCGCAACAGCCGCGAAAACACACGAGTCATTGATTTATTCATGGTAAAAGATTCAGTTTCACTTATATCCTACCGATACTTTAAACTTTCACGCTCGGAGCAATCGGCAGGATATATATCAGCCTCATCGCGTATGCGTATATCATAAAAATGCAAAACGACATACGTTTCCTAGAAAATTCTAATTCCGGTTTGATAATGAATAAAATTCTCCTAATTATCGCCTTCTTCCGCAAAACGCCGCGCGCCGGATATTTTCCTCGCCGATCTAATTCTGAGTTTCGTTCGCAATTTACGAGCGTCCGTACATTAGTCTTCGTAACGATTCGACGTTAAAATCAAAGAAATAAAGCGCGGATGCGGGTGCTGTCGCAAGAGAACAATCTACGTATTTAAACTTGCCGCGGGTTGAACAAGAGATTTCAACAAGGCGGTGAGCAGACACCTGCGAGTCATTAATCATCTTACGAGTAAGTTCCATAATTCTCGTAATTTTAATGTTTACGACTTCACTCGCGTGATTACGCGTACAGGTGAGGCGCACGTGAGGCGTAAGCACCGTAAAACGCTTATCGCGACGAACCTCCGCTTTTGTCCGACGTAAATTCCTGGAGGGATTTTAATTTACGACCGAAGAACATTTTAATGACTAACGAAAACTTTACAGCGTATTCCGAGTCCTACGCTTTTAAAGATATTCATCTAGATTTTATTACAAGAATTTTTCGAGTGATGCTTTATGCGCGAAGAAATAAGAATTTTGACGTTCCAATAATACACCCAATTGTCATAAATTTTAATTCCCCCGACACTTTGTCCGATATATTTTTTTTAAATCTCAATTTATGCCTCGCCTGACCATCCCGTCCCACGTTTTAGCTTCTGCTGCAGAACGAAAAGTAACTGCAGAGTGATTTATCACTTCGTCCGTTTTCTGCATCGTACTGTGCATGTATAATTTGCGCAAGCATCGAGCTAAATATTTTTAAATGGCAAGACCGATGAGTAAACAAAACGCCTAAAATGACAGCTAAATAATGATTGAATGTTAACGCCTACGCCTATTTTGCGATTGTATCTCGCAATAATGTCGATCGAAAAAAGATAAAGGACGATTGCCAAATGGATTCGAAGGTCGCGATATCAATCATTTTACATGACAGCGCAATGACTCCCTAGGAATGAAAAATTCGGTCACACGAGCGCCTCTTATCAGAATCTGATCTCTTTTTCTAAGATGTGCTATAAATATATTATTTATAATAAACGAGTAGAAAATGTTAACTGTTTGCTTGATTGTACGTGTCTCGGACCGTCAAGAGGTACGGACGGAAGGAATGCATGCGTAAAACGAGTGTCGTTTGCTGACCGACTAGTCATGCAAGGTATAATCTCGCTCTTTTTTGCCTCATGGCACGCCTCGAAAGCGCAAAAGTGGCTGCGAAGTGCTCAAAGGCGAACGTTAACTTTGGTACTTAACGTCATTGTGAGATGACGGTGAGAGGAAAAAGAAAGGCTCACGACAAAAAATACCTTACGCGTCATTCGCGTCTATATAGAACGAACGAACGAACAAACGAACGAAAATACAATATTCGATCGTTATGGTGCACAAGTGAATTCACGGTACAAATTAGCCATGTGTACGAAATTAGCAACGTATTAACCTATCACCTTGTTTAGCATGCAAACTGCAGCGGCGTGTCAGAAACGATCGCTTCCTTGGCGTTTACGTGTTGAAAACAACTTTCAAGCGCGAACGTCGAACCGGCAAAAATTACGAATAATTTTACTGAGTGATAAAGTTTCAGCTGTCGTATGGAAATTATTCATTAAAGAATTGCCATAATTAAATCATTATCGGCATTATCGAGCTCATTAACGAGTGATCAGTTCGCTAACCTCAAGCGACGAGGTCAGTGAGAAATCTGTCGACGATAATATAAAAAATATCGCGTTAAATGTTCATATAGTAAAAGTGCTCAATTGGATATTTAAATTTTAAAGTATATATATGAAATAATTTCGCTTGCTAGTCATACTTTTAAAAGTTCATGAATCCTTTTAGGAAATTCTCGCGAGTTACAGATTCTCTTAGCTTTATGCAAAAACGTGATCGATACGATGATACGAGGATTTCACTTTCCACACGATTCGCCTCGCGGTCGAACCCCATCAACAGAATTATTTGACTGATTGCAATATGTCGATTAGGGAAGTTCCATGACATTAACATCCGACTGCGAGGATAAAAGAGAAACTATTCACTATTTGAATTCTCCGTTTGAGACGCGATTTTATTATTAACGCGAATCTTCCCTTCCGCCGTCGATCGAATTATCTGCACACAATGAAGTATAATTGCGCGACGCGTTAGCTCCGCGTGACAGGAGAAAAAAATCGCTACACGGCAGATTCCAAATTGGATTTATGTTAGACCTGGTTGCAATTCATTTTGGACGCGAGTTCGCTTGAGAAAAGGATCTTTCGGTAGGACAAATAATTTTTTTATCCGTACGCGGCAAGATACAAATTAACACCTAAGCGGCTTACTTCATATTTCTCTTTTTAATTGTCACAGAAAACGCGGAAAGCCCCAGAGATTTCGTCATTTGGAGAATCAAAACATTTGGAGAATTGATTTAGAGAATTTAAACAAAGATCTCGTCAAACTAAAAAATAAATTGGATCGAATCAATATTATTAACGATATCTTTTCAAGCAAAAATAGATATTTTGAAAAATGATTTTTCTACTAATGTTGATCACTGCAAACAATATAATCACAGCAGGAAAGTTTAAATAAAACAGAAATCGATTAATAATACTTTCTTGTTTATGAGATGCAGCATGCAACTTAAACTTTAATTTTAATATTATAATAATATAATATTGTTTTGTTTATTTAATCGAATTTACGTGTGAGACAATAGTTGGCTTTTGTGAATTAAATTAACGATTTCAATTAACTGTTTTCGCCACTTGAGTAATAAAAATACTATAACATGTGGCATCAGCTTTGATGGATAACATACATAAAAAAAAATCACTTTTCAAAGTAAAAGCCCTCAACCTGATCACTTCAATCTGCTTTATCTGTAACTGTGTGCGTCTACCATTTGTATATTTCTTATGTAATGACTTACATAATACAAACTACTTTGTGTATCACAAGGCTTTAAAAGCTTTTATTTATAACATATACAGTCCGTCCAAGTTGCATACCGGCTGTCACTCGACACGATTTCGGGAACCGATTTCGATAGCCACGGTGGAGCATGTCAAGGCGGTACATATTCAATGAAAAGAACCGAAAACGATGACGAAGTGATGTTATCACGTCGAACCGCTAAACGTTACATCGCGTTTACAGCACAATTATATAACACCGTCTGTGGAGTGTCGAATTCTTTGAGGAAACATTTCGTTAGATTGCGTGATCGGGAAGATGTGTACCGAACTTTCTTCCGACCTTTGAGTCACATCTTCGGAATATTCCGATATTTACACGTCGGAAATCTTAATGGAAAAAAGCGATACCGTCAAGAGAGGAACGTTCGATTACGTTAAAGCATAGTGCACATTTTGCAACCCAAAGTTTGCTTCGGAATTAGCGTCTTCGTCCGCACGAGCTGTGAGGTCTCATCGATTTTTAATTCTCGCGAACACGTATAGATCGCGTAAAATCACAAGTTTCGACATCAAACGGTCTTCTCCCAAAGCTTTCCAAAACGTCCTTTGTTTCGATAAACAACTGACTGCACATTCTAATTTACGAGCGGCCTTCACGAGACCAAGTGTAATACGTCACGTGTTACCTGTATAAGGACTATGATGGATTACGACACGACCGATCGACTTCGAGAGCGATTGATGACCGAATTCGGCAATATCTGAGCTATTAGACTCGTATCGGGATTCGGGACAGAAATGAGGGACAAGAAAAGAACACAACATGAAGCCGGCTTTAAACGTCCTGTATGGCACGCGAGTCGGACATAATCTTTACGATTTATAGGGCGCCATTCTGTCGGGCATTTTTTCTTTACATTGTAAATGCAAATCAATTTAGAATCCATGACCTAGGGGGAGATCCAAGCCGACACCGATTAAGCAGTACACAAATTCCGAGTCTGTCGGAATATGCCAGTGATATTTCGTGGCGTGACGGTTACGATTAATAAAATCCGCGTATTTTGTTCACCGATATTGTCCTTCACCGACCGCCGCCGCGCCGCTCGTTTTAATAAGCAGTCTCGCCGCGCGTAGCACGGAAGACTATATTAAACCGATATATACGGTCTTACGACATTCTCCACCAACCGTGACCGTTAAATCTTACGTGTGGGAAAGAAGAAAGCGGCCGTAACGACGTCGAATTTATATAGATGGCAATTCTTGGCGTTGATATATACCTCGTCAGAATCGCTTAATCACTGGAATTTCTAGCAATAATAGCAAATATCGAGTTCAGGACACGCAATTTCCCAATCAGCGCACCCAAATGGTTATACGGCAACGTACTCTATCTTATCGAAATTACCGCTGATTACCCATTCAAACGACGAAATTTCTCGATTGCCCTTGGGCAAGGAAAGAAAGTGATCGAAAGCAGAGGAAGGTAGGCGGGCGTTGAGTATCACTCGCCCAGGTACACATACATCTTGTGCCATCTGTCGAATCCTCGTGGTTAGACTATACGGAAAAAAGAAAGTTGTTGAGATTTGTAAACGTCATATAAGAAAGTATTTGCATTACGTTACTCAGCTCAGCTACGTGAGGAAAGAAGCGGCGGTCGTAAAAACGATTAGCTCTCTTCCTGCTCGCTCATTCGCGAGCATCAAGGACGGACGGGTATCGAAAAGTTGCAAAATCCGCGAAATTATCGGAGGACACCCGTAAAAGGTGTCGAGGATGTTGTGAATTATAGGCATCGGAAACTTACGGTGCGAAATTAACTTCTATCGCGTGCTAAGCCCCTACTTACGGCTTGACAAATCGCCACGGGCCGAGCCACGGGCCATGCCGAAGGTCTAGATGGATATTAACGAAGATAAACGGCCGGTTGTATGTCAGCACGGGTAGAAAAAAAAGTGCGATAGATATTTAGTCTACGCTAAATGCCGATAGCTGGGGTTAATTAAATTATAAGTAATCTACGAGAGAGAAGAAATATATATAACACAATACTACTCGAAGCATCTCTAGATAAATTACGGATTCTTGTGGTTAGTTAATAAAAATTATTACATATACTATTCGATATAATTGCAAATTAGGAAATAATTTTTTTTACTATGTACAATATATTTATACAGATATATTAAATTGTTTACTTGGTCGCGCACGCACATCACATGTATCATTGTAGATAATCTGTCGAGATTATCGCGCAGGCTTTATTTACGATCCAATTAATTCGTTACGCATACCGGTGTGCGTAACGTTAGAAAATGATACATACAACTTGCTTTGTTGTCGGATCGTTACAGGAAGTCGTGTAATCCTTACGTCGTCTTCGCGTCTTCGTCACAGCGATGAAATTACTATGATTGGACATTCGCTACGAGAAAATGAATTATGGCAGGAGGAACAGAACGGTGAAAACTCTCGAGGTCCATATGCCGTATGGTTTGCGTGCGTTCAACGCGCAAATACGCATTGTCCGTTTCAGGAAATGGTTTTCTTCCTACTCTTTGAACGCTTGTCGAATGTGAACTTAGAGCACGTGTTTGCGTGTAACGGCGACTTTCATCTTCCCATAACAATCGCTTATGTTAAACATTTAACTACGTCTCGAGCCTTTCGAGAGAATCAACCGCGTGTTTTCTCAAGTTATACTGTCTCTCATATCGTATGCGAACGCACACACAAAATTTCTATAACCATTTAAGGATATAATTACAAAACCGTTCGATTTTCCAATTTTAAATAAATCTACGACTTTAAAAATCATATTCTGTATTAATAAACCATCGCGCGTCAATTTTAATCAGCACACAGGTATTCATAATAACGAATAATTATCCAATAAGGACTCGGCACATAGTTCTCATTTAGAATCATCTCTCAATCTTTCCTCATATACATTGACGTGTCGCGACGACCTTTTTTTCTTGCAAATCGATTTGGTATTTACTAATTGGCAATCAGGTTGACCTCGGGGTCGACCATCCGAGATACGAGATACGTAGAAAAAAGGAAGGCGGTAAGGACAGATAGGCAAAATCGATTTACATCACGTTTCTCGCGTTTCTTCGGTGATACGCGTCCTCGAAAATAAGATCGGTCTTAATGCCAGCATTTCATAAAAACGATAATAGGAATAATTAATAAATTATCTCTCAATGTACGTGAAAGAAAAAAGATTATGATACTGGCGCATTATATGTTTCTAATTAAACCTGTCACAAGTTAACGAAGGACTGAAAAGCAATATATTGAACGTATCAGTTATCAGTTATAGGTATACTCTGCGAAGTCCGCGATGAATTAAAGCGCGCGAGAACTAGAGTATTACGGAATCAAGAAAACATTTCACGCACAATTATATAATCAAATTTTGCAACGAGTGTGTAATCCCATCTGATAATGCGCGACGACCGTCGACAAAAATAAGGCTTTGTTCTCGGCACGAAAACTCAAGTTTATCGCTTACCGTTCTCATTTCACGCGTGTATCTCCGTGTCTCGTTGCATTTAGGTAAGCACAAGTTTTCTTGCCAGTGACGGAAGATGAAAGCGATTCTTTTCCTCGAGGGAAATTCTCACCTCAATAACTATCTCGCGTTCTCAGCGTGTTTCTTAGGCGTGAAACACAACGATCGATGCGCGACGCACGCGAAATAGTTACATCGGAGCAAAAACTCGTAATCGTAAGCCCGTTTCATAATCATCTACGTAATGCGCTCAGGTGCCTTTATTAGTTTACAAACATGTTACAAAGCGGACTCGAATGTCCAAGGACTCGATAATGATAATCCCACCAAACGCGATAGTATCGTCGAATGATAGTCTCTCAATTGATGCATCTCGAATTACAGAATGCCGCAAGAAATTGGTAAGTTTGTTTTCTTTAGCAACGATCGTAAATCCGCATTGGGATTCTCGAAGTGATGTGGTGTTGCAAAATATATGATAAATTACGCAAGAGATGCTGAAGAGCACTTCTCATGTATACCTTGAAAAGCTACAGGCACCACATGACGCTACTTTAAATATCTGTTGAGTTTCTTGGACCATAAAATTATTAAATTATGCCTAACTAATTTTCTATAGGTTAGGTTATTTACGTGATGGCACCGTTCCAAGTAATACGTTTATTAACTTTTAATGTGAGAAGAAAATGCATTTTTAATACGTTCTCTAATAACATTTGGATAGTTCTTTATGAGATAAACAAAAATTAAGGCCAAACGGATTTAACTGCACAACAAGCAGACTAATGAAATTTTAATCATTAGCTGATGGCGTTCTAATGAAGATATAGAAGCTCAAGAGATAAATGGTGTGCTAGATTCGTGATAAAACGTAATGTCTTACTCGCTTTAAAATATATCCTTCAATAATGCTTGAGGAAGAAAGGTAGCCTGCAATGCAAAGTACGGAACTGATCATGCCGATAACTTTTCACTCGCACTTGGCAATAAGTAATGAAATATGCTAATTCACGGAGTTCCAGTCTTAACTTCTTGTCTACAGTGGAAAAAAATCTTTAATTCTTAATTCTAACAATAAGAGGATTCCACAGCGTACAACACACGTTGTGCTAAATATACTTTGACATATTATTTCCTTAGAGCCTTATCGCTCTAGACATATACGTGTTGCATATTTTATTAAAATTCCAATTATTTATTCAAAGAATCGCTTCTTTCTAACTATTATTTATTTCTACCAACGTAGATTAACTTTAATCTCGATTTAACTTACTGTTTATCTTCTTCTAATTTTCAGAACTAAGAAAAGATAAAAAGTAAGTTAAACCGAGATTAAAGTTAATCTATACGTTGGTGGAAATAAACATATATCGATAAAACTGTTGATCCCTTTAGTCCCGAAACAATTCAATCTTGGATACTAAATTGTGTGTTTATATACATATAAGCCTACGTGAATCATTCTTAGAGCGCATGTTAAGGTGTTATATGAATATTCAAATATTGTAGAAGGAAAAAAATATTACTGACAGCAGAGGACACCAGAAGATCAATGCAATACTACTCGAATATGAGAAATGTTCAACATTTTTATATGGGTGAAGTTTTTATTGCAAGGTGATGTTACATGTCGTCATGGAAAGAAATGAGTCTGAATTTGCTATATCTCAATCACGTTTTAAACAAGTTTTGTCATCAATCCTCCGTGATATATTTTTTCCCCTCGAAGACATTTCGTAATTTATTTATCGCATTCGCACGTATATTGGAAAGTGTGGCTAATTTTACGATGCGGTGGGCTCGCGAGTGTATAGTGAAACGCGCATATAAATGAAAAAATATATACATATACGTGTCGACGTATAATTAATAATGCCAGGAAAAGTTACGGCTGTGAAGTGCGTTTCTGCGTGGTGGCTAAGTTGTCGCTTCCGCGAGTCTGCCAATCGGTTCGATAGATCGGAAATCGATCGACGCGCAAGTGTAAAGTAATCCGTTTCAAGATGCACAAGGTTACACGGCGATCGATGTTTGTGTTATTTCGCTACCTTGTAACATATATCTTTTTACGCTCATTAGCGTTCACGCATCCGGCGAGGTGACGCTCGTTCGCTACTTAGGAAGCGAAATGGACTATCGGGGGTCACCGATAACGAGGAAATATACCCTTAGGTGCAGAATGACGTAGAGATCCGCATCTTCAATATCGGAAGTTTCGCCCGTAAACGTGCAACGTGCCGTCGATTAATAAGTCAATCTACATGCCCTATGGCGATATTGAATTCCAACTTGTGCGCTGTCGCGGCTTCTTCTTACAAGCCCTTACATAATAAGAAGGAAAACGGCAACGCGATATAATCGCGAAGGAAACTCGTGGGCCGCTTGGGGTTTTGCTTACATTAACGAAATGTCAAAAGGAACGGCGTGCACACAACGGTAAAATGTCAGTGGATTATTCATAGATGCACGAACTGCGGACAGAAAAAAATGTAATGTAACGTTCATTACGGACACTACCGTTCCGCTGTGACAGGATGTAATGGTTAGGGATCTTCGTTAATGACAAGTACACCGAGCGCCGTTTTTTAATGAGGACGTTTACATTAGAGGTGGACAATAACGATGATTACGACGGTGCCATATGCGGCATTGACGTTATAACCATCTTTATTAGCCATTTAATACTGCGCAAGCAGTTTTATGGCATTTGACATTTGTCCTGTGATCACGCATTCCCACAGATGCCCGATGAAGAACGGAAAGATTCTTTTTTCTACATCAGCGAATAGCCTTGCTCCAAATAGTGCAAATAACGCTCCACTGATAATTATTCACTTTTGCCGCATTAATAGACAAAAGCTCACCTCGAGGATCGTATTTATTACATTTCCAGAAGGTTGGAACGACAAGTTTGCACGATGACAGCATAATTATCCGAGGAAATGGCGGAAATGAGGAGCAGCGCCGCCTTAAAAGATTGGCGACGCAATTAATGGGACATTGCGAGCTGCGCGTGCATTTTTATAATGTCCGACATATGCACCGTATCCAACTTAATGTCGTACCTTAATCACACGGACACCAAGGACATTCCGAGCAAAATTTCTCTGCGCGCGCGGTATTACTCTTTTCGACTACCAATGAGATGGGACACGTTACTGTTGTTCTTTTCGAACGTTACGCAAATTCAGTTAATATTATCTTAATGTCTCTGAGAAAGTGTCAGCACTTTATTTTCGGAATTTCGACACTGACTCTTTTCTAAAAAATTCCAATTACGTTACCAATTACATTTGGAAACGTAAAAATAAAGTGTAAATTTTATATTTTCCTAATATAAAATTTAAATCTAACATTTTTTTTTAATTAGAATTAATTTACATTCTAATACTTTTCGATATAATTTTTAGAGCACTATTCTGAATTCTCTACAGAATATCAGATTTTTTTTCTTTTTTTTTTTTTTCAGAAAAAATTTACTTATGAAGATTTAGAACTTTAAAAAATAAAAAATTCAGATTTTTAAAGATACTAAAGTTTTTTTGTCCAGATTTCTACAAAAAATTATTCATGCAATGATTGATCAACCATTGGAACTTTTTATCATTTCAACCTATTAATCGCGAAAAATCTTGAAACGTATCAAGAATCGTAAATGTATATTACACATTATAAATGCAAATGTAAATGTGAATGGATGCGAATGTGGATGTAAATGTAGACGTAAGCGTGAATGCTAACTTCGTAGAGATTTATATCTCATTGGACTTTGTCATAAACATAACATTATTCTTATATTCAAAAGTAGAAAAATAGCTCATCAGAATTAATTTTTTTATAATATGGATAATTTTTTATGTCAAATGTACATACAACTCTCAAAATTCTCTGAGAAAACTGTTGACATTTCTTACTTTATTTCAATATAACACATGTGTATTGATATATCGAAGCAGGCAATTCTTTTTTCGAAAAAGATTGCATTTGACACCTTCTAGAGACAAACTTCACATCATACGGAGTTCAAAATCCGTTTCAGAGTATCATGTTACATGGGTATGACACAGGTGCGGCGCTTCGAGGCTGACCGGTATATTGAGTTCCACAAAAATTCCTAACGACGCCTCACCGTAAATGTCATTCTCCCTATCTCTTTTTCATCTTCTTATTCTGTCATTTGCATATAGCCGTTCAGAATCAGCGTTAAACTGTAGGTTGTGTATATACAATGTGTATAATCCACGTGCGCAACGCATGCAGTATACGAAGAGAAGTCACCACGCTCAAGCACGAGTAATAGGAGAACCCGGTTATCCGTCAGTATAGTAAAAAATTCTTTGTCAGACGTACGCATTGGCAAAGTTGTACTCACTTGCGGTTCAACAAGCAAATTTTGCTACTGTAGGATACACAGCGACCATCATAAATTCTGGAGATCAGATCAAATTCCGCAAAGCCTGATAGCTGACGAACATGCACTGTCTTGCCATAAACGCGTATAGTCTGGCGATACCACCGTTGGGGTAGATGTTGAACCGCAAGTGAGTACAACTTGGCCAATCCGTACGTCTGACAAAGAATTTTTTACTAACTGACGGATAACCAAGTTCTCCTATTACTCGTGCCCAAGCGTGGTGACTTCTCTTCATATATACATGTGTTGCGCACGTGGATTATACAGTTTAACGCTGATTCTGAACGGCTATATTTTTTTAGAAAAGTTATCTTATGGCAATACACACTCTCGGTGGTTTGCCATTGCCTTCCGAGAGAAGAACGAGCGAATATAATTTTTCTAGCTCTATCCGGGGAATCGAACCCGGGACCTTTGGCTCAATAAATTAGTGCGCTGCCTACTAGGTCACGCTCGTCCTCCTATCTTTCGCTCTCGCACGATGGGGGATTTTTGAGACATCGACTCGCAAAGATATTACATCTGCCACTCTGTCATGACTTCGATAATTTCATAAAATCGCGCTTTGTTCGACACTTTTGTAAATATTCTTTTTACACGCTAAACATTTACAATTTTACACAGATATTTATATTACTCAATTTTGTATCTAGCTTTATTACAAAGACATCTATTCCACCGAAATTTTTATTTGCTAAATTTATTTGTATAAAATTTTATTTCTCTGCAAGGGCGTGTTAAATATAGGTAACAGACGAGTTTACTATTCCAATTATAATGATGATGGGCATTATTACAGAGGAATGATGTGCATTTGACGCGGGTGCAATAAATCAATCACATATCGGATCGTAATTTGCCTCTTGTTATCGTACTCCTAATTTGGCACGATCGTTTGTATAGCGAGCAATGACTTGAGATAAATTGGAATAATCTGTGTATAATTAAAGTCAATATCATTAAACTGCGCGATGCAAATTCAATAGGCGAGCACGTAAAAGGAAAAAAAAACGCTACAGATCATTAAGAAGATTTAATATCTTTCCCTGTGGCCTTTGAACTGCGTTCTTAATGTACCATTTCTAAAGACAAGGTAAGCATTTTTTCACGGGAATAATAATCGACGCTGTAAATAAATATACAAGTCTTACATTGATTTCTCTCCGCTGTGTATGACTTAGCGCCTTACTGGCCCCCAGCGCGGTTCAATTAAGTCTTCTTTATTCGCTCGAGAATGTACATTACGCAGAACCGCAAGTACGAAACACGGTGTTTCATTATAGAGTTACCGTACCGGTCGGGACGAAGCGCGCGAGTGCGCGTCTGAAAAACCGACGTCGGAGACGAAAAGGAACGCGCAAACTCTCTCGTTCAGTGCAAAACTCTTGCAGCGAGCGCAGTCCTTGGGCGGCGCCCGGTCGCGAAGGTAGGCCACACCGATGCGAAATGCACTTGATTTACGTGCAAAAATAGCCAATTAACTGGCGTAATCGGCACGCGTCCCGTCGCGTCGCGTCTTCTCGACGCGAAGTCGCGGAAATATCCAACATCCAACTGCGCGTACGATCTATCGAGGTATAATGGGTACTGCACGCGCGAAAGTCCAGGCGCATTAACACGTAAAAAGGAAGCGAGAGAAGAACGACGATGACGGTGACGACGAATTTCTTCGCATCTCTCTGCGCGAAGGACGAGAACGGTGCAAAAACAACGGCGGCAGACTTGACGCGCGAAGCAACGGCGCGGCGCGGCGGCGCGCGGAATTCGAGAGCGCAACGAGCGTTGTGCAACGATCAAACCGGAATGTCGAGGTGCTCCACGCCCCCGGGAGATGCCGAAAATTCTCGTCAATCTTCCTCTCGTAGGAAAGAAGAGTGGGAGCAGAAGATGTGCTTTCGCGATGCCCACCGCTCTGCTTTGATGTCGCGCGCTTTAAACGCCCGCTCGATAAAAAAAATTTGGAACGACAGATTTTTGAATGAGGACCCCCTCACAGTAAAATCATGCATTGTCTGACGATAAAGATATAGATGCGCGGAGGCGGCATACTCATCGCTTAATTAATCGATTAATAGTAAGCACGTATCGCATATATCTCGGCCGAGATTGTACAACTGCACGAAATGCGCGAAACTTGGAATCGACTAACACTAGCTTTAGTACCAAAGAAATTATAGAGATTTTAACATTGACATTCGAACGCGACAGTTTCCCAGTTCGGTCTGCTGATGCAACAGTAAAAATGATATGATCACTCGCACGTGTGGAAACATCAAATCGGATAAGTACGATCCGGATAATAAACTGAGAAAGCAGGTATTTGCACAGAAAATGTAAAATTAAAATTGGTAACGCGTGTATGTAGCAAGTCAATCCCGATTTGGTGCTAGAAATTACGTCACGTCGGCTTTTCTTTCGCGCCAAGATATATACACAGGTATAAACATATTTAATCGTGCAATAAAACAATCTCCATGGCTTGTTAAATTTTATCGTTGTCTAAATGCCCCCGTTTAAATGCGCGTTTAATGCGTTCACCGATGCGGTGCCTCGCGTAGCTATATGTAGAGTAATGTTTTCTGGCGACAGATAAACGGCACGCGGTCGCAGGTGGAGGACATGCGGGCGAGAGAGTAGAACAGCAATCGGCATGGCATTATCGCTTATGCAATCGAAGCTTCACGTCGATTTACGTTGGTTTCAGATCGAGACGACGGCGGCGGCGGTGGCAACGACAACAGCGGTAGCTGCCGCCAACCCGCTTTCCTGGCACATCCCAAGGCCGTCCTTGGTCGGGCGCAGCGAGAGGGACAGCGAAAATGGTAGCTGGGCTCATCACTTGCATCCGAACTCCCCCTCGAGAGGGTCGACGTCGTCTCAAGGATCCACCGCCAGTACACACGTAAATTTCGCTTCTTTAAACACGACTACTCGTGCAGAAATATCGAAATTGGCCTGATTTTAAATTTAATTAAAATTAAAACTAGCTTTTCGATTAACTTGAAAGCCCTGGGATTAAAATTCCAATGTAAATCCGATGAAAAGCTGTTTTATTTCGTCAAGTCCCTCGTCCGATGGACGCCAATGATAAAATTCTGCGAATAATTTTAAATTACGCACAGAAGTCGCACGATAAATTTGCCAGTCGGTCCTGATATCAAAATGATAAGTCCAGCTTTCTACTTTACGTGCTTGAAGAAGTTTTGCGGCGATTGCATCGTCGCACACTTCCAGCCGCCGAGAACACTTCAACGCTCACGAACACATTGAAACATAGATGCAAAAATGTTCATAAACAGACAGAATGTTCATAAACGAACAAAAATGTTCATAAACATCTTGATGGTGTAAACAAAGATCGCAGTTCGGTTAAGGTCCCAACTTGCCTTATTTTCGCGGAATCTCAAGTTTAATTTCTTTTCGCGACGCGACGCGATGCACATTGCAGACAGTATAGCATCCGACGTCCGCTGGTCACGATGGGAACAACGATCGGCAAATAATAAGCGTGGGAAGACTCTTCTCGAAAGTTCGAGCTGAGTTTTCTCGGATTTTATAATCGAATTTTCCGGTGATTATATGGTTTGCAGAGCGCCGCGTCGGGAACGTTGCTACTCACGGCCGCGAATCTGGCGAATCTCGCCGCTATACATCCGCCCACGGTGACGGCGCCGAAGCAGATAGACACCGCCTCGGTGGCCAGCAGCACCCACTTCACGGTCGTGAACGGTCTCGGCAGACCGGCCACCGTCTACAGGAAGTCCTGGTGCGCGCGAAATCAACTCACCGTTCTCGTGTGCACCATGAGTTTTCTGTTCATGGTCGGTCTGCTCGCCGGGATCCTTTACATGGAAAGTGAGTATCTGCCGCAGCGGCAGCGGCTATTGCCACATCCATTGCATTTCAACACCGCGTGCGATCTCCGCGGATTCACCATCCACGAACTTCCTCGCTGATGTTCACCTCTGATTGCAGTGAGGGCTCGCGACAAGTACAACTAGGCCGAGGGTAAGAGCGGGAGGAGGAGGAGGAAACGGCACGTGACCATGAACGATGATCATCGTGATAGAAACGGGCGATGAAGAAAATGACTACTGCGGAGAGAATGGAGCTGGGAAAAACGTTTGACGAGAGGGAGAGAGAGAGAGAGAGAAAGAGAGAAAAAGAGAAAAACGCAAGATCCAGTCACGATATTAATTTGACTTACTCATATTTACACGTATATGTACATCTGCGTTGTAAGCCTGTTCAGACCACCTTCGGTCCGTAGACGTTCCCGGCGGTTAGAATTTTAAATATATATGTATACATACTGTATTGCACCGCGACAAACGTGTGGTACGTGAAAATCAGTAATTACATTTGTGTAATGAGCAACGTACTGTTAAGGGGTTGACGAGATCCTCGCGATGGGATACTCTTGCGTATTTATGCTGGAATTTAACGAAATTCGTCGGATCGTCCCGCGAGATACGATCCGACGAATAACATAATATATTTTATGTTAATCAACTTCTTACCGCGTAGCGCGTGTCATGTAGAGCACAAGCAAACTTTCTCTAAAATTTCTTCACTGTTTTACGTGTGTGACTTATGACACCTCTCTGCACGCCGCATATTTTTTCGCATGGAAAGATACATGTGGTAAGGGGTTACGGACGATATATAGTGACACACGATAGTGATCCGCGATTGCTCCAAATAAAAAGCATAACTTTTCGCGTAGCGAATAAAAACGGAAAAACTTCTCCTATTTAGTTCTCAATCGATTTATCGTTCATAAATCGCGTGTCGACATTATCGAGAGCCGATGTAGAGAAGAGGTATACGATAAAATGTCACTCGAGTGTCACTAATCCTAGTCGTCCAACGCAAATCTCGAATCTAATAGTATTTTGAATAACGAGTACCGACGGACAGTTCGAAGCAATCGACGAGATGGGACCAAGATAGCGAATATCTATTTAGGGCCTGTAATTTAATTTTTACTAACAAGCTGCCTTAATCATATCTGGATTTCCGTCGGATTGTTATTCCGGGAGCAAATGTAAACGGAAAAGCAATGAAGGGCGGTCGCGTCGATCGCTTTTCGCGTCTGTGATATTACTTGCGTATTAATCGTCGATTCAACAAGAAACTGTCAAATATACTAAACGTCGTTTCATTTCCACCTGCCTTTTGCAGCATGTTGATATAATATTCACATAACAGCTGGAAAATGATATGATATCCCGAGGTAAGCATCCTAATCTATTAGATTTCTTGTTTATTTGCCACAACTTCGATATTTATTTATTTGGATATATATTTTTAATACACTGAAAAAAAAAAATATTTAGATCCATTTTATTTAGATTGCTCTGTGCCAATAGGATATTTACTTAATATAATACACATATTTATTTAGAATTAAATATTTTTATTTAAATTAAGTAAAAATATCTAATTCTAAATAAAAATTGTGTATTATATTAAGTAAATGAGTTATTGGCAGCAATCTAAATAAATATTTTCTTTGACCTAAATATTTTTTCTCAGTGTATAAATATTCAATATTTTCAGTTAAAAACTCAACTACTATAATAAATAAATTAAAATAAAACTAAATGTTGTATGCTTAGGGGCATAAAGAATAATAGAAAATTAATATATTAAAAAATATTTCTTTAAATCTCTATTTTCTTTAAAATTTTCTTTAAAAAGATGTTTTGGCGCCACATGTGTATTAAACGTATATAAAGTACGACATAAAGCACTTACCTCAACTTCTCCAAGAGTCTGCGTCCATCTGTAATTCGGCATGTCTGCACCGTTACCGCTGTTAGGCTTCAGCTTATTTTTCTCCTTTTCATCTTCTTCGTCCTCATCGTTGTCATTCTTAGAATCGGTATTTTTGCACTCATCATTCTTAGCACTGTCGTTATCGCTGCTAGATCCCGCGACAGCAAAGTCATTTGCTAATTTCTGTATAACAAAAAATTATTTAATTGAGCATTATAATTTGTATAATTTAAAGAAAAATATAAAATTATTAGGCCATGGAACCTAATGTATTAAAAATTCATAACTAAGTTCTAAATAGTATATCGCGGTATATTGTGCAAACATGTTATAAAACGCTTGGTTGCAATGCTGTTTTTGCAACCTACGTGAATCTGGCACCCGACTTTAAAAAAATTAATTTTTCGATACGGAAAAAGTTAGCATTTCGTTTGTAGTTGTTTGTAGTAACAAAAATTTCATTTGTAGTTAAATAGGTACATTAAAAATTACAAAAAAAAATTTTAACTAACTCGCACCCAACATTGAGATATCTCAAATCCGCTTGAGACTGCACAAGCGGATTTCAGATATCTCGAGAAATAGTAAAATTATAGGTCTTGGCCATTTGTTTAAATTGTCACTTTTGAACGGAGAGAATGTTCCCAGCAAACACAGAATACACCTTTGATAGCAAATTGTCGCCAAGATGGCATCAAATTCGGAATTTTATGTAACACTGAGAATCTCAATCGAAACGTTTAGGTTACGATCTAGATAATAGATTACCATCTTAATAATAAATGAACTATTTTTATCTAATATCTGACAATTAAATTTTTATGTTTTGACAATATACTATTTAAAACGAGATTTAAAACTTAGTTATGAATTTAATACAGCAGGCTCTGTGGCCCAACAACTTTATATTTTCCCTTGAATTTGATTTAGAGCAAGCCTCTTTATCATAGTTTAATTTTAATTGATTTTAGTTAATTTGTACAATGTCTTCCATATCTTAACCCTTCGCAGAACATGTGTAATTTTTGCGTCGAATACGCGGGTCTTTTAGGCCAGTTAAGATTTTCAAGCTGTAATAGTGCTATAAAAAATGTGAAAAAATTCAAGTATACTTTCAGAGGCTTTAAGAATCTATTTATACCGTTATATATGCCTGACGCTTGTTTGGGTTTTTTTCATGAGTTCGTAGTCTCCGAAAAATTCAAAACTGAAATATCGACCGAATCTTTAAAGCCCCACTTGTTCTGCGAAGGGTTAAAGAAATCATAAAATAACATGGAATAAAAATTATGACCGGTATTCATGGTCGGATCTTATATGTATGTAATATAGATCTTACATATCGTCTTAAGTTCATCTTTAGATACTCCATAGCCAATGAAACGAGTCGTACAGGATCTAAAGATAAACTTGAAACGATCTTAAATATAAGATCCGACTATGAATACCGGCCTGTATAACAACTATTTCACTATATAGATACCTTGTTCTCTATTTCTTCCTGTAATTTAACAGCCTGTTCGTCAGTTAATTCAACTATTCTAGAATCGTTATCTATTTTCTCTTCCTCCACTTGTTCCTCTTTTCTCTTCTTCTCGAGTCTTTCCTTACGCCTTCTCTCTTGCTCTGCTCTTTCCGCTTTTTCGGATGCAGCTTTGGCGAGAGCACCGGCTTCGTGTTTCTTGAATTTGCTCATGACAAGCTGCACATAAAGAAACAAATCTAGTTAATTTAGAACTTTTTAGAATAATAATATAAAGAAATTACTCCACGTTACTTTTCACACACGCAGTTACCTTTTCAGCTGCCCCTTCGCCACCTCCGGTATAAAAGTCTGTTTTTCTCGCCAGAAAACTGAAGAAGGTGTCCAGCAACTAAAAAAAAAAAAAAAGAGCAAAAAAATCGCATCTTCCGGACAGTTTCGTGAAATTGCAAATATTTTATCGCGCGAGTTAACCTCAACGGCCGAGAAAACGATACTTACGTCCTGCACACCGCCCTCGTGTTGCTGTGCCAATGCCAGCAACATTCCATCAAATTGGTCCTCGGTCTTCGTCATTGTTCCTCGATATTCGAGCGTGTCACAATTTACTTTGCGAGAAAAAGGCCGCTATAAATCGTTGAACGTGGTCAAACGTTCGCTAAGCGTAGCAACGGTACGCAGCAAACGCAGCACGCACCACGCACCGCAGCTTTGTTGCTTGATTCCGACTTCCGACACCCGACTGACCTGACACCACGTTAGGAAACATCTAGAATTATCGACCGGATTGAAACGGCGCGACCAACTGAGCGATACCGGTAACGTACTCTGACGACAGAGCAGCAGAAACAGTTTCGAGTCAGTTATCGATAGTCAATATATTTTTATGTTATTCGATCTTTTAAATTTTTATTTTAGAAAACAGAATAATTGCAACATTGCAAGAAGCAATTCTTGAATATTATCTTGAATAAAAAAGATAATTGCAAGAGATGAGATTCCTGAATATATCTTGAATAAAAAACGATAATTGCGCGCAAGAGGTAATTCTATGAAGATAACTGCATTTATCTTCGATATAATGTTCGTTACTATAAAATATTTTAAATGTTCTTATGGACGCACGCGCACCATTATATTAATACATATGCTTTCGTGTTCAGCATTCTTTTACAAGATTGTTTTCATTCAGAAAGATTTTATCGTATTTATCGATTTTACAGTATTATCGCATTATTGATTATTTTTTTGTATAATAAAATTTTACCGTAAACCCAGGCAGAACAAAAAGTCGCAATGAAGTAAAAATGATGTTAAAATCATGGCAAAATGGTCTAAAAATCGTCATTTTGCCTTCCATTTCGGTTTTATTGTGACTTCCTGTTCTACCCGATGGAAACTGCATGTGCGTGAATTTTATGGCACGCATATTACGTTGTAAATATTACAGATATTCCCTGGGTTTCGTAAAGCGCATATGCACGCATTTTACATATATAGTAAAAACGTTACGTATGCTATATTAGATAAATGCGCCCATATGCGCTTTTACGGAACTCAGGGTTTGACATTCACGTTAATGGAATGATTATTACGTAATCTAGACGTAATAAAAATTTGTATAAATTCCGTCATATTCTGAATTACATATATTAAAAAAATTATTATTAAACACACATAATCTAATTAATCTCGTTGTACTCCACTTGATGCTCTAAAAAATTGAATTCTACCTTAATTAAATTATTTTGTATAGTATTATACTATGCTTCCGTGTAGTTACCGTACATTTAACTAAACTAAAATAATGCTTCCATTAAAAAAAAAAAAAATCACTTTACTACACTGAGCGTCACGTCTACTTCGAAAATAATTTATAATAGATTATTATATACATTCCTATTTTCTTTTTTCTTCTGGCAATGAGTATTGATTAAATTTTTATGAGAGAGAATGTCGTTGTAATAAAGAATAAAGAATAAAATATCTCCCTCCAGGGAGATAAAGGGAAGGTCCTATTGTAATTGACTAAATATTTATTACAATATTTTTTAACTCACAGGCCCGTGACTTGTTACGGGATTTTTCGTGCCGATCACATTTCGCCGAAATCAGATAAAGGGCGCGCGGGTTGTTTTTATACTTAACATCGCCCGAGCGCTCTCGAGCGACGAGAGGCGGAAGGAGGGCGGCGGGGGGAGAACAGGGGGCACGACGCGGCCTTTGCCGACAATTCTAGGCAATTCGGAGAAACGTGCAGCAAAACAACATGCGATGGAAAAACCCAAGAAATAGTCGAACGAAAAACAGCATGGGAAGACTCACCGGCCGGCAGCTGAACGCCAATCGATCCATCTTCCGATTAATCCTCTACTCCGTCAATTCTTTTATTCCTCCGTTGTTTAACGCAGACTTTTATGCACTTAATATATACATTTATGCACATCACTGACACCTTTACACAGACACTACTACAGGCCTTTTTCGCGCGCGTGGCGAACGAATCCATATCTCGGCACACCTTGACCGTGGAAAAATCTCGAGAAAGCACACCCGGGGTATAATCGCGACGGCTGCGACCACTCACCTGTCGCCATTAATCAACCAGGATGCTCCACACCGACGCTCCCGTCATTGCTCCTCAATGCTCCTGACGATGCTCCTCCAGCTCCTCGATACTCCGAACACCAAACGGCACTCGCGACTCGCGACTCGCGACACTCTCATCGGACGAACGAGTGCCGTAAGATAGATATAGGTATACGCGAGACAAGCTTCCTGGAAAACGCGCGAACGCGGGATGCCGTGACGCGGATGCCGGTCGCGAATATGTCCGAGATACGCGTTGATCGCGGTCACGGGGACCGATTGTCACGCCGCGCCGCGACGATTATCCGTTGCCGAATCCGGCACTTCGGACGTACCTACACTTGTTCGCACGCGAAATTCGACCGGGACGTATACTACGTTTACGCGCGAGCGTTACTTCTGTAGTAACTTACGATATATCACTCGTTTAATCGTAGGTTACTACAGAAGTAACGCTCGCGTAAACGTAGTATAGTAGTAAAAAGACGGCGGAAACGATCGCTTTCAACTATACTCGATTAAGGAGGTTCGACGGCTTCATCGGAGGGAGTAGTGGGACGCGGGGGTTGAGGTTCTGGAAACAGCGCACCAGCGTTTGAAGTAGTGGGAATGAAGGGGATTGCTCTGATTGGTCGCCTCGTGCGTATAATGCGTGCTGCTGTTCACGTCGTTCACGACCGTGGCAGTCTAGCAGACGAAAAATCAAGCGCGTTATGCTTTAATAATTAATTTTTCTACGAAATGTGCGGTAACCTTCCCCTCTCTTTCGCTCATTTATTTGTAAATTATTAAGTTACACGTGCATATTTTTCTTTCCTTATCATTTGCATTTTTTCTTGCACTTATTTCATTCTGAAGGTATATGCAATATATCATTTCCCATAAAAACCTATGTTAAAAATGCAGCCAGTTCCATGAAATTTTAATATGTTGTTTTGAAATGCAAAATAGAATTATGTGAATTTTTTGGGAATTTTTTACCGTCCCGTTTTGAAAAAAATCTAATCCAAAAATTGTACTTTTTAAGTTTTTGGGAGTAGATTTTTTTCAAAACGGTACGGTGAAAAATTCCTAAAAAAATTCACATAATTCTATTTTGCATTCCAAAACAACATATTAAAATTTCATGAAACTCTCCGCATTTTTTTGTAGCCATCGAACCTCCTTAAACGAAGCGCGATGTTGATTGGCCGACAGTTACCAGATTTCGGTCACTTTTTTTGAATTTACAAAATAATTTACGTTTACTTGGCGCCTTTTTTTACCTTCCTTGAAAAAGGTTACTATAACGTGAGCTTTATTTTTTCGATACTGGGATGTAAAATTTACTCCAGGCGCCCGTTCTCGGATTAATATCGTTAAAATGATTATGGATTA
This sequence comes from Temnothorax americanus, assembly GCF_048541705.1. Classification (NCBI taxonomy): domain Eukaryota; kingdom Metazoa; phylum Arthropoda; class Insecta; order Hymenoptera; family Formicidae; genus Temnothorax; species Temnothorax americanus. The sequence goes on from NW_027509570.1 coordinate 895,613, forward strand.
TGAAAGAAGTCGGAATTATACTTTATTTCAAATCGTTCCACATTGGATTAAAATATATATAGAAAAAAATTTGAAACACAAGTTTTATCGTTTCTTTTAACGCACACAATCGTTTCTTTTAAAAATATCATTTCCTACCGCCTCTTCTTTTCTCCAGCACAGTAGAATATACGGCAAAACGTTTCAAATTAATCCTTCGTCGTTGCTAAATATTACATTGTGGTTGTATTTGTAAAATAAACAGCATTTTCCTCTCCAATTACGTATGAGATTACAGATGCAAAAGTTCGAAATATCTTGTAGATGCAAAAACGCGATAAAAAATATTCATATGCGCTATAACTTTAGTTGACAATTAAAAGAAAAGAATCAAACGAATAAAAACTATTTGATTCTACGTTGTTTTACAATTTACATTTTTCAATCGCGACATGCTCTCAAATATGAATTTACATCCGTTCAGGTTATAAATCGCGTATGCTTTAAACATTCTCCTTTCTCGATCGTGCAAACGAAAGCCGACGCATGGCGTTTGACAGAACGAAAAGATTCGCGGAAGTAGCCACGTCGACTCCCGCTCAAGTGGGCCCGGGGACTTACGACGTATCGGAACCATCAAAGCCAGCACGAGATCCGGGTAACTCGCGATACGCAACGTCCGCGAATTTTTTTTCCCGTGCAGAAACTTGCACTCGCACGCGTCGCGTATATCATTACGTTACACAGAGTATACGTTCCACAGACAACGCTTATCCATTTTTGAGCGGAGCCGGCAGGCAGACACTCGGCATACCAAAAGACGCGCATAAGTTCCCGGGTCCTGGCTCTTACAATATAGAAGCACCGCGGAAACATATACCAGAACGTGCATTTTCCCCTATTCATGCCTCATTTATTTGCAATTCTTCCGCATCGTCGTATACGCCGGATATTCGATATCCTCTCTCTTTCTGAGATTCTCAATAATTTACAGGGCGGCGTTAGTCTCGATTACACCGATGTTAGATTTAAAGAAAAGGTGTGTGAGGAACCGGGTCCAACGGAGTATATCTTGCCGAGCGATTTGTTTAAGGAAACGCCTCGAAAAATAAGATCCCATTCGGGCACTTGGCACGGTTCCGCAGGCAAAGTAAAGTATTTTCTTGATTTGTGTATTTCCATACTAATTTCCTGCAAATAATTGTGCTAACGTTTTTTAAATCTATTTTAACGCGTTTGTGTAACTTGTTTGTGTAGTTGCATCAAATTAAATAAAATTTAAATTTAAATTTAAATTAAATTAAAAATAAAATGAAAATTATATATTGCAAAGGGAAATATTTCGCTCTCGTGTAAAATTTTAAATCAAGTTACTAACATTGTACATATAAAAACTGCTGTATAATATTACAAAAATAAGTCGTTAATTATTATCACTTAAAAAAATACATGTATCTTTTTGGCGATCTGATATTTAATTTCAATGTGCAATAAAATATTTCTGATTTCAATCATAATGACATATTTAACATAACTATCTGTTAGCTATGGCTGATTCGTCCTCCGCGACCGCTTACGACCGGCCTTTCCGTTCCTTCGAAACGTGACGTCGGCGGATACGACTACGATGAACGAGGTGTACTTGTAAAAAATTCGGTCATCGAGCATAAGCCAACCGACTTCTACAATGTTCCCCGAGGGGTATGTACAAGATGCCGTAGTTCTCATTTGTAAAATATCTCACGAACGATTATTTATACCGTAGGAGACAAACTTTACCGCTCTGAGGTACAAAGGAAACTTTTGGAGCAGAATGAAGGGTAGAGATGACAAACGGACTTCCGTGACCCCGGGTCCCGGAGACTACGAGCACGAAACAAAGAAAAGTCCCGCCCAAATCCGCAACGAGAGAACTAGGGAAGCGAAAAGAGCCGCCGCTAAGCAGCCGCGTTTCTTGGAAGCTTTGTACCAGCAAAAATTACGCCAAGTAATTTTAAGAACATACTTTGTAACTTTCGCAGTCGCCGGGTCTTTCGCCGAGAAACTCCGAGAGAGCCGGGAAACTGCCTTTGTATCTGTGAATCGCCTTATGGAAATTTGCTTTTCCCACAAAGAACTTTCCAGCTCCCAATCATTACGACCTGCCTAAAGGCGTGTTCGATAGGCGCTCGGATAAGCGCAAACGTGTTCCGTGTAAATGGGACCCTCTTACGGTAGAACTGCCGCCGTTCAATCATACCGCGAAGGTATGTCTCTACATATTTGTGTCGATTGTTATACGCACAATTATGATTTATTCTTCTTCTTTTAAGAGATTCGAAGAGAATTTTCAATTAGATACACCCGGGCCTGGAACGTATGAAATCACGGCCCCGCAAATTTGTTACGGTTCTATTCTGCGTGCACCTTTTGGCGCTTTCGACGATCGTTTCAAGAGAACTATTGATGTGATACCAGGTATCTATATGATGCGTAACTAAGTTTTTGTACGTGATATGTGCACATTACGTGCAAATTTGTATTAAAACTGCATAAATTTACGTTGCAGGTCCTGCAGATTACTATACGGAGGTCGGAACTTTGGCTTTTGAATCCGCAAAACGTTTTAAAAATAAATGTCAAAAAATGTTTGATTACCCAAAACTTTGCAAAACATTAACATCGATAGGCGACGATGATGAATTTATGGTAATCGATGAATATAAAGCAGTAAAGGAAGTAGACGAAGAAAAATGTCCGGCATATCATGCAGTCTTCAAATCAAGAGTGGATAGATTTCCAAAAATTCGTAAACATGTGAGTATTACAAGAATTTTGTATGCATGCATAATGTAGCATATTATTTATTTCAATTCGATTAATGCAATTGGAGTAATTTGTTCGTACGCTTAATTAATACTTTGACGAACGGAAACTTGTTTCAATCTTATATGCAATGTTAATTTTATACTCACTTTATCGGTATTCTGCAATGAAAATACCTGCGATCAACTCAATACGCTAAGAGATGTCAGCACCGCTACAAAAATATGATACATACATACATTATACATTTATTTATAAATCAATATATTTTATTCATCGTATTAATTTTCTATAAGGATGTTATATTCCAATCGATATATAAATTATTTTTAAAAGACAATCTTTCTTATATATAGGAATAATTCTAAAGATTATAAAAAGCATACGAAATAATACATTAACAGTAATTTGCATTATTAAGCTTTGTTTAAGTAACAATAAAATTAATTATAATACATGCAATAAATAAATTTAATTTTTTTAAATTGACTTCAAGACTTCGAATCTTGTGTTTTTGTTGTGAAGAAAATTATATTAGTTTTCTATTAGTTTCTCATCTATACTATTATTATAAAGCAACTTGTTATAAAGACCCTAACAACAACAGTTTTGAAAAACTCTGAAAGTTATATTTAGAATATTACATAATAAATATATTTTTATATATTTTTTATATTTATCAAATTAACCAATTTGTAATCGCTGCTGCAAATAAGGCAATCCAAGTTGCTCCAGCAACGTTACGAGCGTAAAGATTAAAACGCGCGAGAAACTCGAGCCAGTAGTCACAATAAGTCTGTGGTCAGACCGAACGTCCGAAGATTCTTTCGGCTTGCTCGGGATCTGTGGGCTCGATGGAGCCGAGTAATCCGGGAAGCGCAAGGTAATCAGGTGAGCTGGAGACGAAATTAATGGCAGCGGATCGAACCGATGCATCTGTACCCGGGACCCGGGGCGATTCGGGGCTAGGATCCAATCTGGCCGTTAATCGAGAGCGTCGGAACGAGATTCGATGCCGCAGCCCGTAGATAGGCCAGAATAGAGTCGTCAGTGCCAAGCGACTTGCTGCTGATTCCGCCGTATTCGACGAGTTCGTGTAGTTTAGATTAGCTGGCGCACTTAAACAGTCGAAACATCTTGCAAAATTGTCAGTGTGTATGTGATGCCGGTGCACGACGTTGATTGATAAATTAACGTTATTTATTAACTGTCACAGTTTCTTTTTGCTGAACTATCATATTACTTCGTGATGACTGATGACTGACGGTCAATATCCTTCTTTTCGTTGAATATTTTCTCGTTGACGACAAATCATTGGGAATAACGTCCCGATTCGAGGAAGCCGTATTTACATAACGTAGGGAAGAATGGTGACCGTGTATGCCGGAAATGACATTTTGCTGCGCTCTGCAGGTCATTTCCACGTAGAGGCGCGTGGCTGATGTTTGCCCGGAGAAATCACTTCCGGCTCGTTGAGCCGGAAATTCGAGCCAATCCCTGCTTGGTGTCTCTGTCTCTGTAGTGCGAATTGTGGATGGCCGGAAACATCGGCGCTTAGGTTTGCGCCCAAATCGGCATCCATCCTAAATGATTAAATTATAAAGAAGAGAAAGGCGAAATCTCTCTCTCTTACTCTCTTCGAATCACTTAATTTTATCAGCAATATGTCTCAGAATATAAAAATACGAATACTTGCGATATGAATTTTATCTCGCAATCATAATATTTAAAATAAGATGAAGTGGTACGTTAGTATTCATTCCGATCATTTATCGTTCAATTTTCATAGGATGATGTGCCGGATTCAGGTGCTTACGAAGTTTTATCAGCCTTCAAAGCTAATCGTGATAGATGTGATTTTCTTTGTCGACGATTAACTCCACCCTTCGGTTCACGCGCCAGCCGGTTTCCGATGATACCAGAAGACGATTTCCATGTACCAGGTATAAAGTGAAGTAAATGTCAAAAGAGATCGTCTAGGAAGACTTTTTCATTATTGGTATGCGTGCACAGGTCCAGCACACTACGATCTCAGAAGAGATATATCAAAGAACGTGAAGAATGGCGTGATATATTCAGCTCCTCGTGAAAAAAAGAAAGACGTCAAAGGACCAGGGCCACTGCATTATCACGTAAGATTCTTTCAATTTATGAGGAATCGATGATATATTTTATAAAATATAATTCGTGAAATTTTATATTATTCAATTACACGTACGTGCAGTAAAAATTTTGTAACAAATAAAAATTGTATTAAGTTACTTAGAATATTAGATGTTTAAAAAATTGCTTAACAAATAATAGCAAAAATTATGCAATACGCTTTTAATGGACGTCATCAATACGATATGCGCACAATTATATAATTTCCTGCACATATATATTTTCCTGGTGGATCTTATATCATGGTTCAATTTTGTATCGAAAAATTTTTTAATTACAAGCGAGTGATCGCTTTCGATCGGTTACATTTTTTTTCAATCTTCGAACTCGTAAAAGCATTCGATAGTATTTACTTAGTTGTAACATGGCAGGATATTGCGTGCTCACAGCATATGAGAGTAATACCGGATGCTTCAGATGGTGATGTATGAGGCACAGTTATATACTACGAGATGGTTCGAGAGAGAGAGAGAGAGAGAGAGAGAGAGGGGGGTGGGGAGGGAAGAGAGAGAGCATCCTGCATTTTATTCTATCTTCTATAATAATTTCACCATATCGATGCGTAAAGTGACGTAAATCGCAGATAAAATATAAATTTGTTATTATAAATATTATAATGTACCGCTTAAAAAAATTGTTTAATTAAATATATCGATTAAATAAAGTCAGTTAAATATATATATATATATATATATATATAACTAATGTTGATATATTTAATTAGTAATGTTAATATATTTAATGGTTTTTATAGATACATCCATATATCGCATCATCCGTTTTGAAGAAGTCATTTAACGTCACTCTCGGTAAACCGAAAACCATTGAAAGAATAAATAAAATTCAAACTCCTTGGCACTGTCGACGATCGAAGAAAGCTCTTCGTTGGTTCGCTGTACCTCGTGAAAGATATCAACATTGTGTCCCTCTCTGATATTTATTGCTTGGTAAATTAATAAAATAAGGTTTTGTGAATCTCTGGGCAAAAAATATTAAATATAATTATTGAGAATATGTAAAAGCTTTTTTATACATCTTTTGAGGACATTTGTATTCTTAATATAGATAATAATAAATTATACGTTCTTATTATAGAAGTAAATTATTTCAATTTTATATATATATGACTGTCTTAAGTTTCTATAAATCATTTATCTCGATCGTAAATGTACGGAAAAGATGTAAACATTTTATAAATATTCAAACAAAGAAAAGAGCATGCAATACAATAAATTTTTTTATACCTTCATAGAAGATCACAACCAGGATCAATACAGAGAAATGCTCGGTAGAAGACGTTTACTGAACTGTGATGGGCGAGTGTAATGACACGTAAAGAAAAGCAAATGTTTCTCAAATATGAGATTAAGCGGTTGAAGTTCAACCGTACTTATTGCCTATAATATAATATTTATAATATATTGAAATTTAACGTCCTCCGATAAACTTCGATAAGTCCTAATATTCGGTACCCTAACATTCGCTGCACACAAATAATATTAAATTATCAAAGAATATATAAAAAAATGTTTGTAAAGTTCAAAATTTTACACTAAAATTTAAAATTCACAAATACTGTATTAAATGTATAATCTAAAATTGTTAAAATTTAATATACACGCATAAATAGCTAAAATTTAAAATTATACTTTTGACTGTAATCTATTAAAAATATATAACATCGGGAAGTCATATGTTTATTAGTATAATTAAATTACACATGTATAAAATATGTATGCTACTGAGAAGGAAATGCACAAACCGCTGTTACTGTTTGAAATTAATTGTAATCAGTAATTTATAGGCAATCTATTTAGGATTACATGACGTACGTGAATCCGGTTATCAAGCAATGCAATGCTGTAGCAACATTAGTTACTGATCTGTATCATAAATATAAGAAGAATATTCAATTTGCAAGAAATCTGAGAGCAAAAATAATTAATGTTTAATAAAAAATAAATACTACGTTTATGTGACTAAAACGAATATCATTTTATTTTTATTCCATTTAATAAACTATATTTATACATAAAAACTATTTGATATATCTTTATTCATAGTACGTAAAGAAAGTCACAAAAATATTCACACACACATTTCGTCTGCAATGAAATATATGTATCCCATTGTTTTAGTCAAAAATTTTATCTCTCTTATTTTTTTCAAATAAGTAAGAAAAGATATATTATTATCCGTTACTCTATTGTATTATAATAATATAATTAATATAAGAATAAAATACGGCTCACACTTATAATACTGTGTGATCTTTCATATATTTTGCAATAATTGAACGATTGAATTAATCTGGTAATATCAAACTTTTTTGACGATTATGTTAGAATCGTTTTAACTGTTCTCAGAAATAAAATGTGATTTCTATACAGACTTCTATATTTTTTACACTGAATAAAAAATATAATTGGATAATGCGAGTATCATATTTGAATTAGAAATAAAATTCATATATAATTTAAAAAAATGGTAATTTTTTGCAACGTTTATTAAAATTCTTTTTTTATTGTTTTTGCGCGTGTTTTGATATTCTCTTCGAAAGATATATTAATATTTAATTCTTGATTTTCATCAAGTCAAATATTGGATAATCTCAAACAAACCGATCAATATCTATATCTTTGATTATGCAACAAATTATGCGTCCGCATTGAATCAATCAAGCATTGCGGATTATCTCTGTGGTCATAATCTGCTTTTGGCACATGTCCAGGTTTATAATATGTATGATCGTGAGTTTCAACATCAGAAAGTTGAGATCTAACATGCAATATTTTACAATTTAAAATTTATCACAGAAAAGACTTCTACAATGTCCATGACGAGTCAATTTAACTCAATTATCTAAATTAACTCGTTTATCTAATGAGATATTTTTCTTTGGTAAAAAGAAACTACTTACTTTTTGAATATATATAAAATAAGATATATATATATATATATATATATATATATATATCTTTTTTTTATATCTTTAAACCACAAAATGAAATATCAAAGGAAGATATTGTTGTGATGAAAAGATTACATAGGTAAATGGTTTAATTCTTTTTTTTTAGTTCTTTTATCTTTTTACTCAACGAAACCAGCGATTATCCCGAAATAAATCAAGTTAGCCAACAAAATGCAAACATATATTTTTATTAGTTATTATATTTTACTTTTTTTTTAATATACCATAGAAATTAGAAAAATGTTGGGATCAATCGAAAAAAAATTATTTCTTACCCGATTATAATTACAGAAAACAACTATGCTAATATGAGAAGCATAATTGACATAGATAGGATTATTTTCCATCAACATATACGTGAAGTACTAAGTGCCACATGCAAAAAGCTATCAATATCACGCTATATATGATTCGGTCTCTATAATCGATAATGTCGAATCGAGGTCAGATTATTTATAGATCAATATCATTTTAATATCTCATTTTTAAAGATTCTATTTTTATTTAATTATAAGCATTAATTATAAAATATCAGGTTTTCATAGTTACAGATTTAAATTTTATCACATGAATTTTGCATATAAAGATTAGCGAATTCAACTAAAAATATTTTTTATAATTATACTAAAAATGCATAAAACATAAATTATTCAGGATATTTTCCTAAATATATCAAATAGTTAAACAATATTTCAATTAGATTAATAATATACATACAGGTTAGATATATTCTTTATTTTATTTATATTATATTTATTTCAATAATATTAATGTAACATAAAATAATAAATAATATAAATTTGATGAATACATCATCTTTATTTTTTACAAAAAACAATTTTTTATTTACGTATTATTATTTATATTTTAGTATTATTTTTATACTTTATTTCATTATTATCAAAAAATCAGGTTATATCTGTTCCTTATTATATGTATATTATCTGAAAAACAATCTATAGGTTAGAGGACAATCCATATAGGATTATATGACTCATGCGAATCCGAGACTAATACGGGACTGGAATAACGCGGATGTTGCAAATGATTTTTATCATAAATACAAAGAGGATCTACGTCGGACAAGCAACATCTAGATCCTCTTTGCATCTGGATGTTTTGAATATCTCTTAATACCTTCCTGCTACCGTTTTTCTTTTTTTCCTTTTTTAAGTAAGCACGAAAGATTCGGTTCGCATATATAAAAGAAGAATTCTATCTGTTTGAATTATAGAAATAATTTATTGATCATAATGTTTTTAACAAGATAATATAAAAATATTATTTTGTATTAAACAATTTATATAACCAAAAAGTGTTAATTTTATAAATATATGTATAAATTAATTATTATCTTTGAATGGGATATTGATTTTTATAAACTAATACTATTAAGTAGAAATTTACGTATATCACATATCTTTTAAAATGTTTAGTTAAACAATGATGTATTATCCTTTGTATATAATATACAATAGCAGATATATCAGAGATTAATATTGGAATAAATAAAAATTTAGATTTTTAGGTAAAATTAAAAAATATTCAATTATCTATAAAACTACAATCCATATTTATAAATTGCATATTCCACAAAACAAATTTTAATAAAACTTTTATATATTATAAATCTTTGTTATTTTTTTTATTATAAAACAAATTAATATACTAAAAAAAATGAAATAAATATGCTTTTCTCTTATAAAAGAGTCACATTGTATGATACATGAAAACTAGAATGTATATTTTGAATAATTTCCACGGAAAAAAAAAATGTATCAACAGCATCATTTTTTGTATCAATAGCATCGAGATAAGATTTATTGATGCAATATCAATATATTAGTGAACAAAAAACATCAGATAATTGTTTTAATAATTTAAATATTTGGTCCAATAATATCCAATTGAATTAACAATTTATGCTTGAGACAGCCCGTGACGTTGACGTTTAATTGAAACAACATTTTTTTCCGTGTAGAATATACAAATTTTGATTCTATCATTATAAGAAGGATATCCTACTCACAAAAAGCATTGGTGCGAGTGTGCTAGGAATATTGTTGCAGAAATATTGTAATATAATGATGCTCTTCTTGTGATGTCGTCTAAGAAGTTTGCTCATTTGTAGACTAAAATGTTTAAGATGTCCTCATCACACACGGGTAAGAATTTAGCTGCACAGCTTCAGAAACTTCGTTAACGAAGACGCTATACGACACTATAACGACGTTATTAATGAAATTATAACGAGAGAATGATTTGACGCCCACCGTTACTCTGTTTGACTGGAATTTACCGCTCAATTTATAACTTTTGGATGAATGTACAAATTCCATGCTAGCGGAACGATTACAGAATTACATTAAAATAATATTTTTGAATCCTTTGAAAACAAGATGTAGACAGAAAACTCTTGATTATACATCTTAATATATAAAACAAAGTCGGGTTAGTAACACCACTTATAACTCAAGAACGGCTGGACCGAATTTTTATCACAAGTATATGAAATAGGGGTAGAATTTTCCGGAATAGCAGAATAACTATTAAAAAAAACGTTTTCACGTAAAAAAAAATTAATTCTAGAAAAATATCCAAATACATAAAAAAAATACATAGAAGGAGGAAGAGAAGAAGAGAGAGAAGAGGAAAAGGGGGAAAGGAAGGGAAAAAGGAAGGGAAAGAGGGGAGGGAGAGGGGTGAGAGAGAGAGACTATTTGCGTGTCTTAATACACATGTTCTCTGGGGCGAAGCCCGGCGGGGCATGTTAGTTTCTCATAAATTTATATTTTCAAGTGTGCAATTTCGTATACAAACTAGAAAGAAAAAACAAAAAAAACAGAGAAAAGAAAAAAAGATTATATTTTCTAAAACTTTATAGTTAAAAATTTTTTTAATTTTTAGAGATCTATCTATGCTCTCATTTTGATTCTGTTTTTGAGTGAAATTTCGAGTTACCATAAACGAGGCGAATTTGATGGCATATTCTAACCACAATATGCGTACAGCGGCAATTAATCAATTTTGCATTACAGATTATCATTGCGGTCATCATATGCTATTAGCGTACGCGAAAGTGTATAACATGTATAATGAAAATTTTCACCAGTTACAAAATGGTATGTATCAGTAATATGTGTAACGGCAAAACCGTACTGTTTGTTTAAATTGCAAGCATTCAAGCTGCCTTTTTCTAAATTTGAAAGGTTTCTTCGTACATCAAAACTGCATTTTTATTAAAAAGTGTATTTTATCGCAGTCGGCAATAAGAAAAATTGAAATTATTATATTTCGTATGTAAAATTGTAAAAAATATATGAAATTGTAAACCAATGAATTCAACATTTGTGGTCTAATTTATTCAACTTATTTTATTTAACTTATTTTTATTTATATATATATTTATTAAGAAAACTCTCAAACAGAACAATGGCCAGTTTATTCATCCAATTTTCAGTAAAAGTAGCGATTATTTGAAACTTTAGAAATGGAACAGAAATATCTTGAAAAACCTTTTTCAAGGATTCTTTCATTCGCGACTGTTTTACTTACAAATAAAAAAGTGCGACTTATCAAGAATTCTACTGAAAAACTTCTTTGAAATTAATTGTGAAATATAGATAAAAAAGGAATATAAAACTCTGATATTGACTGGATTCAGCAGAGGAAAACTGCTTTGCAATTGCTGTAAAATTTGATTGGTGTATACTCTTAGCTTCGGTTAAAATTAAAAGAATTCATCAATCAGATTCACAAATTGTACAAAGCAGCTTTCTCTGTTGAACGCAGCCAAAGCTTTCGTTTTAGGAAACAAGAATACACATACATGCACAAATACAAATTCAAAAAATTTGTAGATTATCACAGAATATAATACCATATATGTCACGTGTTATGCATGAAAATATATATGTCTCACAATTATATGATTTTAATTGCAGATTACAGCATCGGCGCACTCAGCAAATTATATATTGGAGTGGTTTAATAACCATTATATATTATCCGAAGTTTATATAACTGAAAACGCTTACGCCGATATTGGGAAAATTGCGAATAACGGAGAAATAGTAGATGTAAACGGAATAATTTACCTTCGACAGTCACACATCGCAAGTTGTGAAAGCTATGCAAAAAGGCATCAATATTTGCGGTTATTTGATTTGATCGTTAATCGGCAATTTTTCACAGTATGTGAAATCCTTTGTAATTAATTGAAATTACAATATGTCAAAAAGCTATATTGAAATCAAAATGGTAAAAGTATACTGTATGTCTAGATATTATACAATTTTATAATATTACACAATATTATGTACACTTAACAATCAATCCAATATGTAACGTATTAATGTAAAATTTGAGAGAAATAATTTATATATAAAGAAAACGTTTAGCCTCTCTTATATGGATTTCAGTGACAATAACTTTATTAGAATACTAAAAGCTTTAAAATAACTACTAATATTTTTAAAACCAAATTATATATTCAATATAATAAAACTTGCAAAAATCACTAAAAAATTAGATTTGATCGACATTGTGACAAGTAACATGTATTATACCATTTACATTTAAAAAATAAGATATATAAAATGTGTACGGAGGGGTATCAATTCCTCCAAAGGCGGAAAGGCGAATAAATACGAGAAACTAAATATATGTATAAAGGCAACGCACACCAAACAATATGTGTATATGAATAACTTAAATAAAATTCGCTCATCACGTCGATAGAAATCTAGTGTTACATAAAACATTACAATAAATTTTTAGATTCACGATCGCGCGTAACAGAGCTGCCTGATGTGCGTTACTCGCTTCGTGCCAGCAGCGTGTGCGTAGATCGATAAAGTCTTTCCGCGGTGTAATTCGCGTTATAAACGGTGCTTTGTGCACGATTAAAACGGCACTCACGCGAATTCAGGCAATGCCCGCGGCACGACATCGACGCGACGCGACGCCGATGACAAGGAGCTACATACTTATAGGCAACGACCCGCTAATTTCCACGCCGAATCGTCACGCACGGCTTGCCGGCTTGCGTCCGGAAAGCAATTCCGCAGATTCTTGCCTGCGAGGAATGTCGCCTTTGATCGTCTCTCGCGAATGTCACTTTAACAAGAAGCGACGGATGCGACGGATGCGACGGATAACTCCGCAACGGCGTATCCGTGCGGGTCCGCCCTTTTGCCGCCATCCGGGGAAAGCCCTTTGAAACGTCGCGTCACCACTCGCGTCGGCTCCAATCCGAAGGGAATGACATTTATCACAAGTTCGAACCGGAAGCGCGGCAATACCGATCGTCGCTCGACGGAAATAGTGCTGCCACGCTTCAACGTGTCCTCTGGCCAAGTTGATGTGCCGTTACATGCATAAAATAAAGACACACCGTGCCGTATCGTGCGAGCGCTCCATCGTGTAAAGTTTTATCCGAAAAAGTGGCTTTTCAAGATTCCATATTTTCAGAAAAATATTGTTATATTAAAAGAACGTGTCGAGATAAAGGACACTATAAAGACCTCTTACATTTTTTATAAAAATGCGATTATATTAAAATATATTTATTAATCCTCGGTTGTCACACCTCTTTTTTGAACATTTTTTAAATAATTTTTTTGAACATGATACCACTCGAAAAGTTAATTTTTTATCATGAGAATACATTCTATAATGTTTAAACGTTTGAAAATTGGTTGGGGTCACTTTAACCCCGTGTGACAACCGAGGATTAAAAGTTATTATAAAGAATGATTTTTTTTTTCATGTAATAATAAAGTAGAATATGTATGCCTCGCTACGTGCACTGATTCAATAATATACACGACACGATAAAAATTCATGTAACATGATAATAGCGTATATCTTTGTGCGAGCGTCTACTTCGCCAGAGACGTGGAAACGGCGCCGGCGCGACGGGCGCGCGATTCGACATTTTCGGCAATGTCGAGCATCGAGCGTTTGGTTAATCGGCACATCTCGAGCCTGGCGTTGATAATGTGACCGTACGCGAGACTGGCAACGAGGGCGACATTGCCGTCGCATCCCCACGTCGGACAGGACCGAGGGTATCAATCAGCGGTACATGAAAGGGGCGCGGTTCGGCCACGTCTGTCCTCGGATCTCGTATTGTCTGCCGAGGACAGATTATAGACAGCCGCGCCAGCACGCCGACATTCCGACGTATCTCTGTCCGATGACGCTTCTGTTACTGGAAGTGTCACGCTACTTTGTTCTAGTCTGCCTCATATAGTAAGTACCTCGGTGTGAGAACGGCGCTATTGTGTCGCTCGCAGCTTTGTTGGTTTACAACTAGGTGAATGGAACGGCGAAAGACCTACGCGCGTTTGACGCGTGTCGTTGTACGGCGCCACATCTTATTGTTAGCTCCCGCTTGAGAGTTCTTGCTTTGAAATAACTGGAAAATGCAATTCCACGTAACGGAGTGATTTAAAATTATACTCCACGAAAGTTACATATAGAAAAAAACTGTTTGCACACATAGCAATATTCTTTGTTCTATAATATTTGAAAGCTTTATTGTTTTTAACGAGAGTAAAAAAAAGACTTCGTCAAATGACTGATCATAATTTCTATAGTTAAAAAGTTTCTCTCCAAGTAATATTTTTCCCTTGAACGTAAAACAAAAGGCCCGCGTTCGTTCTTGGTAAGTGAAAGAAGAATGGCTGGCGAAGCGTGGATCTTTCTCCTTCGGACTGGTCCCCTCGAAAGTATCCCGAATGTACCCCCCCTAAAGACAAAGGGTCCTTCCGCACGGCTGTCTCACTTTTTCGCGACTCACGCAGTCGCTCGCGAAAAGCCATTGTTTGCGCGTATGATGACGGGGTCTGCATAAGTCACCGTAGGGGAAGACAGAAAGAAATACCCCACCATAAAGGATGTGACGTTGTCTCTTTGACTTTACTGGCACTTTTCTCGAGAGTGGCAGCCACCGGCATCATCTTTCGTTTCTCCTCTCTATCGCATTTGTACTCTTCGCATTTATATGAACGATTTGTAATATGTGTATGATTTATGTAGACATCTTTCTTCCCAGCGTTCTTTTGTCTGAAGATGCATTACAAAGTTGGAAAAAGAGCATGCATACTTACCTCTTCAAAGAATCTTTCGACCAACAGTTATTTCGTTTTACTTTATAAAAACAAACTTACGAAGTATCTAGTAAAAAAATCAATAAAAATAATTATATATATATATATATACAATATATATAATATATATATATATATTTTTCACAAAAAGAAAAATTATATTTACACTTCAGAAAACTTTCACCGAAATTGTAACCAAAATAGCAATGCTTTTCGTCGTTCTTCTTTCCGCATTTACGAAATTGACACGGGTGGAAACGAATGCATATAATCGAGGGGAAGGAAAAACAGTAAGAGCTTTTACTTCGAGTGATCATATTCGGTCATTTGGCCAAAACGGGCCAGTCGCCCCTGATTCATTCCCTCTTGCGTCGCTAGTCGCTACGATATCGCTCCCCTCTCACGATGCATTCGGTACGTCGTAACTCTTGTGCCATTGAATTCGACGGAGCCGTAAAATCAAGCATTTCTTCGGCTCGAGCCACTGACGGTGGGATTTATGTCGTCGGCGAAATCGCGACGCCTCATTTCCACTGATCTTCACAGAGAGACGGTACAGATGCCGGGTGATCTCTCGAGCGTCTATACTTAACACGAGGCGTCGCGCGCAGAAGAGAGATATTTTTACGGAGGGCAAGACGGAAGCTGTTGAAAACTGCTCCTTGAGATACGCATCATAAAGTCCAAGAAATTTTGTGGATGTACATAAGTAAAAAATATTCCTAGATCTTAAAACGTTTTATCTTTTAAATTTTTTTTTTTTACATATTTTTGACGCATTTTTTGTATTTCATTAAGTGTCATTCATGGGGGCGCAGTGTGGTCTAGTGGGAAAGCGCCAGACTCATAACCCCGCCGAGGTACCGGGTTCGAGTCCACCTGAACACGGGAATTTTTACCACCAGTATATTTTAGACTGCGCCCCGCCGCACGAGTGGGGCTCGTGCGCAGAAACGGTGCCATCATAAGCAATTAATTAAGACCCCCAAAAGCTTAGGACTAAAGTACCTAAAGACACTAGGATTTTGGAAAAGTGCTAGGTTGACAGACCTGATAAACCTGGTACTAGGCTAAGGGCTGGCCCCAAAACACCTAGCAAAAAAAAGAGCGGGAGGTACAAAGGATCTTAGGATCTAGGTGCCATTAGGGGCTCAAGTAGAACCCCCCGCTTACTACTACTACTACTACTAAGTGCCATTCATAATTACCTTCTTCAGTTTTTCTCGCCCTGTTGATAGTTGATTCTCACACAGCGAAAAAAAACAAAGACATATTGAAATGAATATTAAAGCTCTCAGTCGCGTCATAAAGAAAAGGCCCGAACGATCCATAAACCAGCTTTCAAGCGGACGAAGAGCGCCGCTGCTCAGCTCGTTATCCTTGAAACAAAAAGAATTCGCCGGCAAGCCGTAGACCCGGGCCCGATATCCCCCGCGTGGAAAGGCGGAACTACGAAAAGTATGGTGAACAATGAAGTCGTCTGGCGAATGCTCGCGGACAGGCTCTCAGCATAGCTGGCGGTACACGGATGGGATCTCCGTAGCTCATCCTGGCAGGTACTTTTATCTCCGCGGCGGGCGCGAGAATGTACTCGCGAGGTATCCGGTGGCGGCACATCCGGTGAATCCGAGGACGAAGGGGCTGCTGACGAGAGAGGCAGAGAAGGGAAAAGAGAGAGAGAGAGAGAGAGAAAGAGAAAAAGATAGAGAGAGAGAGAAAGAAAGAGAAGTAACTCATCCGGCGGGAGGGGTGGCAAGGACGACGGCGGCGGCGGCGGCAGTGGCGGCGGGTTTCAGTCTCGGGCGTTATCTATACGCCACGTAGGGGCGTCGACATTTAAAATGCAGATTAGAGAACGGAGGAGCGGGCGCAAACGCAGACGTAAACGTAAGAGCGCCGGGTGGCAAGTGTTTTATTGGGGCCAGCTTCCGCTTCTGCCTCCCCGGCGGTCGAGTCGGGTCGGGTCGAGCCGCATCGCACGGCGATGCAGCGCGCCGCGATGCCACCGCGCAGATAAAGTCACAGCCCCTCCGAGCTTTAACCGCCCGCTAATTTATTGATCCTTGATTTATTTGACACGGCTGGCCGCTACAGCTTTAATTGCCCGCAAAGCGTTTGACGGATTTTAATAGGGCACGAGAGAGCGGCTGTCAGTGATTTCTGTACCGCGGGGTTTCTGTACGTTCTTCACGTGACGGGGATGCTTTTTGGTAGAAGTTTTGTAAATGCGCTTCGTCAAAAAAACTTCTGCAACATTCCGTCGTAACGAACAGTGGAATGGAAACGATTTATCAATCTAATTAATTTAAAGATTAGCTGTCCGACAAATCGTTGTTTACATAGAAAGGTCTTGTAATAGTTAATAGTAGATACTATACAGCTTTTTTTATCTTTTGTGACAAGTTGTACTATCTTCGAACTTTTTATGAGCTACGCTACTTTGTATCATAATACATCTAATTAATTATAATTTATTAGAATATTTGACTCACTTCAGATTACCCTGCACAAGATGTGATTTTATTTGATTCGTTTATACATGTAGTAAGTAGTATAAGTTTTTAATGAGCCCATTAATTTAGTATTTCTTAATGTAATCTCTAATCGCGTACACAAGGTAGCTCTCAAGGTAAATGTATAATTTCTGACGTAAGATCGGTAAAAAATAAACTGGTCACGATGATTCCAGTTGTATAGACATATCTATTTCTTTTATCTATACAAAATTATTCAATCAATTTTAAAAGATAATTCTCGCTCGGTGGACTGGTCTTTCGTGGAGCAATTACGAATAGCTCGGGACCGGCAAGAAAATTAAAATAAGTACATCAAATTAATCGACTAGCTGGGCAAGACTTCGAGAGCGTAACGCGATTTACATATCTCTACAAGCTTGTTTGACTTTAAGTACCGCGGCAAGATCGATTTGCCGTCCGAGCAGCACGCGACTGCGGGCAATCGCGTCAGGAACTCGATGAAAGTTTACACAAGCAATTGGCACAGGAACGGGTTCCTTTCGCGATTTATCGAAGCCGAAGATCAAAGTACCGCCGGGTAACTCAAGGCAAACCGTCGCACGAATCGAGGTAAACCAAAATCTTCGGAGGTCCCGCTGCTGAGAGTCTAATCCGACAAGATTTGGCGAGAGGAGTATGTAAACGCGAGCTCGCGCAAGGTGGCAATCGGTGGTGCCAAGGTACTCGCTGAACTTGCGGAGTTTTGACGTAACGAGTTTGAGACGCGAGACCACCTTTGCGGCACGATTACCGGTGCTTACTCCTCAAGATATTGTTCGGCGCTCTGGAGATTATATACGTACGACGTTCAAAATCTTTCCAGACCCCGAAGTGGCTAGCGGGTAATATCGAGAGTGCACCAGACGCGTAAACTAGCTGTCGTTTCTTGCTCCCCCCCTTCTTGCCGTCATTATGCGCGCTCGTTCTTTGTCTCTGTCTTTATTTGTCTGTCTCTCCATCGGCACATCCTCCGCTTCTCTTTCGGGTCGGAAACCACGAGTGTTTGGCAGTTACATGAAATACGAGAGCGAATCTCGCTGGATGCGCATTGTCCGGTCCGTGCCGTTGGAACCAAAGCCAGCAACAATGGGGAGTGACCTCGGCTCGATTGTCCTTTAATTTACGGGAATTGCAAGCCCCCTACTCTCTGCCCGTAGAGAGGCTACGCTACCTCCGCGAAAAGCACTCACGACCCCTGTCCTACGGCCGCATATAGCCTCCCCCCCCGTTGCCCCCTTCGTCCGCAGCCAACCCTCTCTTCACGCGTCAGCCCCGTTTGAGTGCGCGGGCGCGCGCCACGAGCTTAATTCGATCTCCATAATCGCTCGAGCTTTACATAATCGGGGAGTGCTAATACCGATTCCCGCGCTACAATCGATTTCTGACATACTCCAGGCGTGCGATTAAGCGGCACGGATTACACCTACATCGGCACGGCAAGCCGCGGCGACTGCGGCGACTGTGCACCTGGCAAATATACACGGGAACACTGTAATTCGCGCCGTTATTGGTACCATGAATATTTCATGGTACTATTACTTTCAGCTCGCACGCCAAGAGCATGTACGCACCGCGGGAACATCGTCGCGAAAAGATAATTGATCGTCGATTAACGCAGCAACGTTGTTACCCTTATCGTGTTACGCGTATATCAGATAAGTCACACAAATTAACAATATGTTATAAATTTTCTCTGATACAAAATTGTATGCGTCTGTATATGCAAATGTTACTGTACACCTTCATTAACATATTTCTTGAAATACATTTTATCCGCTAGAAACTTATAAGCATATACGTCATGCTGCAAAGTATCGTATCGCTGGAATCCGCGCCGTCTTTGCGAAGCGGTTACCTCGAAAGCTCGCGCAGCGAAAGAAGCAGAAAAGAAGGGTGCCGTAATGCGCGTAAGTATAGCTGAGAGATGCTCTTACACGCGCGGCTCTAGCAAGCGTCGAACAATCGTCGCTTTGCACCCTCGGCGCGAAACGGAAAATGTATCTCGGTTGACAGAGCTCAAACAAAGGGTCGGACATTCGCGCGAGGGTTGTCCCTGTCACGTTTCCTCCCCTTCCGCGCTGTTCTTCCATCCGGCGTCCTCCTTCCACTTATTTGCCGCTCGCCCGGTCCTTCTCTCTCTCTCTTCCTCTTTCGCGTGACATTAACTCGGCAAATACCCGTTCTCGAACTGTCAAAGGATTAACGTCGCAGCACGATCCTTTCCGTGCGTCCGCTCCGGCGCTTGTAACGAGCAAAGTTCATGACGTGATTCCGTGGAAGCGGTCGACCAGCAAAATCGTAGCCTGGAAATGGCCGAATGTCTTCATTCCGTATCTGGTTTCTATCCAGCTAAAACTGTAGTCCTAAGTATTGCGTACTGTGGTTGGATTGGATTTTATGATTGTAAAGTTACTACGGCTACTTCTAATACCGAAGAAGATTATTATCTTCTACGTCGTTCGAGCTAGGACAGATGCCATTAAGTCATAATTAAGAAGAAACGAAATTAACACATTAAGCTTTTACATATAAAATTATCTAAAAATCTGATTTAATGTATACAAATTAGTATATTATTTTGAACTTGTGAGAATACTACTTAAGTAAGAGCATTCGAAGTATATTGAACAATTAACGTTTGTTCCCCGATATAGGAAATATCTAGTTGGGAATACTCGTAAAGTTAAGTGGAGAAACGTTACATTAGTTATGAAATCTCGGGAAGAGCGATAGTACGGGAAATATCGAGAAATCGTTTGTTTGTCATGGAAAGAAACGAGTAGGTATCTGAATTCGAAATAAACAAGGCGTCTCGTTACTTCGCAGCGCATCAATCTCGATCGCCGACAGATCGTTACTTTTAATTGATATTAATTCTTGATAAGACTCGATCGCGAGCAATTTAATTAACATTGCCCCCGAGGCACGCAAGACAAACGATCGAGTAACCATTCGCCGCCGCTTGCACATTTCATTTCGAAGAGGTACATTTTTCGCCGGTAGACCGCCGCGGCGGGACGAAGACAAATAACAAACGATGGTGCACCGTGGCTTCCATCTACGGGTACCAGCGTCGCCAAGTCTTGCTTTACCAGAGTAAACACCGGTCCCGGGGAAAAGACGAGTGAAGAAGCTCGTTAAAAACTTTCCAAAGCCAGATACTTCCGCCGGCACTACGCCGAGAAACGTCGGGTTCGTTTGGGAATCCGCTGAGTTGGTATCTTCGATTATAAAGTCGTTCAAGGCGGCCACATTTTCTGCAACGAAGACTTTCTTATCGTGAAACTTTCTCACGTTTGTAATTGCAATTTTTCACCGAGAAGTACCGTTACAGTCGAGTTAATTACTAATCTTTCGCGATGTCGTGTAATAAAGAAAACATCGTGCAAAATATTGACGAATTGCGTACACCACAATGTTATGGGACAGTCAAATTGAACGCAACATTTAATCATGTTTCTCCAGTCAGGGAGCGTCATAAGATGCGTCAGCGATACGTCACGGGTTCTTTTCCTCATAGAATTTCGAAGTGTTCCCCGCCAGAGCTGCCCGCGTCCTGAATCCTGATCGTTCAATGAATCGACGGAACCAGTTGACAATTCAACCGCGAGCATCGAACCGCAGTCGAGCAATCTTATCGATCTTGTCGATCTTTCGGCTTGCCCGCCCACACTCAAAGACCGTGTTCAACTCACTCCGTTCATTTTCTTCTCTCTCTCTCTCTCTCTCTCTCTCTTGCTTTCACACGAATCACCCCCTTTCTTCTTTATCACCGCCTCGCGCTTCTTATCTGCCCATCTCCCTTTCTACGTGGTTTCAAGACGAGACGATGCAGCACCACGAAACGCGTCGGAACGAATAGTATCTCGAAACAGAAACATCGGACCGGCATTGCCAATGACGCAGCCAACGGAGTATCGAATATTGCAAAGATAATAGGAGGTACAATTGAATGAAGCAGATATATACCTTTGAGAAAATTGTATGTATATATACTCACATAAGAACATTGTTTTATTATAATTAAAAATAGAATAGTTAAGGCTACTGACGTATACAAATCGATATGCCGTATTCTCTAACGTACCATGCCAAAATCGTATCTGTCATCTATAGTAAAATAATCCACAATTCTTCATCTGAAACAACTGACAGGGATATTTTAAAGTCCCATATATTAAGCCTCGGGGATATCGGATATCCAGCAATTTCGCATTTTAACTGTTGGATGCGAGATTTATTGTTTCCCCGCAAAGTGGTACGCGCCAGTCGCGGCGTGGTTATCAATCAACCTATAGTGGATTGCATTTAATAAGAGTAAGGTGATCCACGCCCTCAAATCTTCTTGTATATTTCACGCAAAGCGTCTTAAAAAGCTTCTCAGACGGGAAGCGTTACATTGACGCGGTTCTCGGTTGCCGAAGCAACCGCCACTACAAACCGGAAAGATATACGAGATGGCATAGGAATTTCATTTAATCCGAGCTTCCGCGCGGTCGGCCGAGATTCGATTTATGGTGTAATCAGGGTGTGCACGACTCCGCTCTCTCTTCCCATGCAGTCGCTTTTGCGCAAACACACCAGTGAATCCAAACATAACCCGAGCCCTTTTATATCCCTCCGCGCGATTCGTTCTAGTGCAGATCTAAATTCTTGCACCGTGGGAGGGTGAGGCGGGAGGGAATTCTTCGTATTGTACGCAACTGCAATTACAAGCGTAATTCTACCGAAGATTCCCGATGTCTTCTTTTGCGTCCTAAAAATCAGACGATATGATAGTGGAATCTTACGGATTTCGTCATAAATCACAGCACAAGTACAATGGAATTTGCCGGGAAATCGTATAACCGAGACGAGACGAGTGACAAATATACAATTGTCCGGCAATGTTCACCAACTTTTCCGTCGGAAAATGACATGATTGCGCGTGATGTCGCGTATGCATTCGCACGTTGACGTCAGTCGCGCGACCGCATGTAGGAGCTTGACGTCACGTAGAGGAAACTTTCCCAACCCTCGAAGAAGACAAGATGCACAATTTTTCACCGTCGACCTGTCACCCCGGTACAAAGAAGTGTCCCAGAGTTTGCGCGTGTGCGCGTCCGCATATTCCGGCCGTGAAAATGATTCTCTCTGACGCTGTCTTCTTCTCCGAAAGAGAACCGTCGACGATCAATCTCACGCATGACACGCGTCGCGCGGAGTTAATTTAACGACGCTTACGTATCCGTGTCTAATTGGAGACGCGGCCAAAGCAAGTCCCCTTTCCTCGCTCGATCTTCCTTTTCATGGTTTAAACGGAGGACGACGCGCGGCTCGTCGCGGCCGGGCGAAATTAATTAGTTCGGCGACCCGAATGAAAACTAACGAGTCTCTAGCGCGGCTTCCATCCCCCCCCCCACCTCCTGCTCTCTTTCGCCACCTTTTCTTTTTCGGTACCACGCCGAGCGAAGTAATTAAAGATGAAAACAGCGTCCAAGAGATTCACCAGAGTATACGTAAGCGGATCGAATGGGCGTCAATTACAGGAAGAAATCGCGCCAAATACGTTCCGGCGTAAAGATTTAACGGTAGCGCGAGGAGTAAGAGGGTAAAAGAGTGAATTAAAGGACGGGAGAAGGGAGGCAAGAGAGAGAGAGAGAGAGAGAGAGAGAGAGAGAGAGAGAGAAAGAGAATGGATACGAGCGCTCACGTACGGATAATGCAGGCTGAATGAGGCACTGATCGATAGGGCGCATTGGGCGATCCACTATTCCATGAGTCTCTAAGTTCTTTCTCGTCGGTTCTTACAGAGATCTCGCGAAAGAATGCATGCGGGGCGATAAAAAATATCGAGATCAATATGGCAAATTCGGAATTGATTGTCTCCTTGCGACTGAGCATCGAGGAAACGTTTGTACATTAGACTTTGATTTCTTTCCGATAATTTAGCAGTAATTTTTCTCTCCTTGCCCATTTTTTCTTAATCTCTTACTGCTCTTTCTTCCTTCTTTAAATTTCTAATTTTGTCATCACTCAGCTGCAGTTGGACATATACGCGATGATACTTTGCTCCAGAAATACGTTTACGTTATGTAATTCCACAAACATCTACAGACATAACAACTTCGCAATGCACGATGTTGCTGCAGCAATCACGCTAATAGTCCGATATATTATTAGTGAATGGTAACCGATCCATTACGTGACTATTGGGCGCATCGAAGTTGCGTTATGCAATTGGTATGCCAATAAGCGACTGGAAATTACGCAATCTATCCGTATTTGTGTGCAATAATGAACGCGAACATTTAACGTTTAACCCGCACGGCAAAGCCTAAGCGCAAATGATATATTACACTGCCTCAATGAAGCTGAGAAAGAGAGAAAAAGAGAGAAAGAGAATCGACATGCCTTTAAAGATTATTTTCTAACGTTCCCAGCAGGTTTTTTTTCCAGTTGCGAATAAATCGTATCAGACATAAACGTTAATTAACATAAACACTACGGAGCCACGTTACCGAGACGACGAGATATCTTCATTCGTTCCCCGTAGGAAGATTCTCATCTGCAGCGGACGAAGCTTCATTTACGATCTCTAGTCGGCCGTACCACCAGATCGTTCCGACGTTAAAGCTCGTTCGCATGGCGTGGAGATTCGTATCGGCGTGCAGGAAACCGGATCGAAACTGCCTCCGTGGAGGATATCGTGGCCGACGTATCAGAATAAAAGCACGACGACAGCAATTTTCGCCCTTACGCAGAGCGGTCCAATAATTTTCTTTTACCGAAGTGGATTTCGTTCCCCGTAACGCGTGCACGGGAGCCACTTAATTTTATGGCTCTGCTTGTACGTGCAACACCACAGTCGTACTTTATATTTACAATGTACCTAAGTATGTACATTTTAATTCCCAAACATCGTGCGTGTTCTATATGCCAATTAAGAAGGATAGCAAAATATTTTCATAGACAAGATAAGCTGATTACGGACTTTAATACAGATAAATCATTTCGCAAACGTACACTTATAAAGTAATCCATGCATTGTACATTGCACTCTATAGAAAGTATGCTCTAATATATATTTGTTATATAAAGCTTATTGTTTATTCTTTCTCATTAAATATACTATTTTAATTGATATTTTCATCATGGGGCGACTGTATAATTTGAGAAAAGTCGACATCTGAGATTGATAATAATTAAACCGGGAAAATCTCTACGACGTTCGTTCATTCGGATCAATGAGGAAGTTTAATCGCGTCGATTTCTCGCGAATCGTTGATTAGGTCGTTGACCTGAGGAAGACGGCGAGGACGGTGATTAACGAGCTGGAATTAGGCAAAGACCCCGATGAATAATTATGCACTCTCTCTCCGCCCTTTAGCTGAGGAAGAGACTGCAGTACACGCGCGCCGAAAAAAAGAGGATTCGCGAAAGGGACGGAGGGAGGGGAGATGAGCCCAAATCGAGATTAATCGACATTGATTGAAAGAAGCTACCCGCGGTTCTTCGAAGAGGACGAAGGAAGAGAAGAGAAGAAGGGGAAGAAGGATAAGGAGGGAAGGTAGAGGAAAGGAGAAGACACCGATGGACACCGGTCGGATTTCGCGAATTAACGAACCACGTCGATCCACGAAGGAAACTCAATACCGGACGCTCTCGATCACCATGCGCTCGCTGACTCGCCGATCATTAATCAGCGTACCGGCAGGACCCAGTCGAACGATCGAACTCTAAGAAGCGTGATGGATGGGGACACTACGAACGCTTACGGATCGTAACCGTGCTTTGCTCTTCAAAGTGCATTCTCATGCTAGGCAAGATTTCGTCAGTCTTGTTGTCGTTTGTCAACTCGTTACTCTCGTTCGTTGTTTCCTACAATGGACGACACGAAACGGATCGGAAACTCCCTTCGTCCGAAGACAATGCGCATCGTTGAGATTTCGTCAACTCAGTCAACTGTCGACGGGAAATTACATCGCAAATCGCGAGTAACACAGTTACTGCTTACTTAATATAATGTATCTTTTTAGAGCAAATGCACGAAAAAAATTGCATGAAAATATTCCGTCCCAGGCTTGACAAAGCGTTTTGTAATTAATTACTTGTAAGCAAGTCGAAAAATAAGCTGTTATTTTAATGCACACACTTTGCGAAGAAGATATCAAATAGCATAAAAATAAAAATAAAATAAAAAACAGGATTACATCAATTCAAAGATAACTGGCATATGTAGTGTGAAAACACGTGCTAGGATACTATAGCTGCTTGTATTCGCGACTACCTGTCGCATTGAATCGCAATCGAATAATCCACAATTCGCTAAATTCTTTTTTCTCACAGTGTCAGTCGCGATGCGTGCAACTGAATAATGTACAGCTATTAAGCTACAACGTACACAATGGTGCGAGAGTTACGCACGAAAACAATTTCGCGGGTGCGAAAATTGCCGTGAGGCACACGTGGCGTTACTCGTGTTCGAGGTAAAGTTGCGGGTGGTACGAGAGATGATCAATCGGCGCGCGAGTAAAATCAGAGGCAGAGGAAGAGAAGGAGAAGAAGAGTGAGAGGCGGAAAGAGAGAGAGGGAGAAGGAGGCGGAAGGAAAAAGAATAACGGGAGCGAGGGTAGTAAACGTATCTCTCGGGAAGACACCTTGAACGGGGAGAGATATACGAGCGCATTTTCGTCGAGTTGCACGCAAACACGAATTGCTTCCAGTTCGAGGAACGTTTAGTACTGGTGCGCCAGCAATTCCTATAAAATGAAGGACATGATTGAAATAAAATAATCATAACACCCGCGGCTATATTCCGGATCGCGCGCCAATCCGGCTGCTTCGAGATCTCGAGAGGCACCCTGCAATGCGACTTCCAATTTAATTTTAATGTAAGAAGAAAATAGATACGCGGATATATAAGCTGCATTATTACTCCTTTGATATTTGTAGAAATTATTGGATTACTAATTAATTCAATTAACTGATTTCCATTCCGCGTGACCATCGCGACGGTCGTTAAGGAAATCGAACTGAAACTCGAGAAGAAGCGTCGCCAGAAATGAAATGTCGTTGAAATACGTTTGCGAGTAAGCGCGAAATGATCAATTGACATTGGCGTGAGTAAGAGGCGGAAAGCAGGGGGATAAGTGAACGGGCAGTAAACATGTTTCTCATATTCTCAAGAAAGCGGCACCTGAGAGCAGAGATATACGAGTATACTTTCGCGGTGCAATGTGAAGCTATGGCGCACGTATCGGGCGGCTGTTAGGTTGCGTTCAGCCCTTGTATCATTCCGCGATTCCGCAGAATTTATTTGCCTGTCAGACGCAAGAGAGTTAGGTTACCGGGGGAAGGATTTTACGGTGATAGTTGAAGTTATGCTACTTGAAACTTATTTTCATCCAAGCGCTCGGCTGGCCATCGTCGCGGCGCGGCGTGCCAAGCCTGCCGCGGCCGTAATGCGACGTCAGAAAATTCGATTGCGCTCGATTCGTGTGCACGCGGGTCTTAAAAGTACGCGGAGGTACGGCACGCGTATTTATCTTGCTTTATGGGGCAAACCAACCCCATACGAGCGCGAGCATAAATTACGCTAAATTCTCTCGCGGCGCGGCGGTGTCTCGCCGGCGCAGCTCGCGTGCACCGCGTACTCGGATTTTATAAATTTACATTTTCAAAGCACACAGTGTGTCACGACGAGCGTGCGCCCCGACGGGTTTGCACGTGCTTTAATCGTCCCTTCATAAAAGAGATCTCATAATGTTTTAATTCCAGGAGCAAAGTGCGGGTGCACGAGCTGGCGAGCGTAACGTGTCAACTGACAGAAGTTCTCCGTTTACATAGATAAAAAGCTTCGTACGCGTTCTAGACGGAAAACTTTAGAAAAAAATTCGATTATTACCAAATCACTGTTGCACGCGGCGTCAAAATAATCTTCTCTCACAAAAGATATGTTAATTAAAAGAATTAAAAGACGAAAGCTTCTCCAAGAAAGCTCCAAATAACTCATCCATTGAGGTAGCTTCCTGCCGCAAGCTTGTAGTCGTTTAAAAGAGTAGGATAAAATAAAGTGCCCTAATAAATAAGGATTAGCGCGTCTTTGCGACAATTTATGCGCAACAATGTGCATACTCGCGCTATGCGCGTCGCGCATGTAAAAGATCGTTCGCCTAATTATTTTTTTCGCGTGTACACGAGCGCCGCGCGTCGAGAGCGCCGTAATCTTCGATCTAAGATTTTATGAAGACACGGTTCTGGCGCGGGCTCGCACGCTGTGAATTTATGGCCGTGGCCTTGCCTGTACGTACGGTGGACAGAGAGAAAGAGAGAGAGAGAGAGAGAGAGAGAGAGAGAAAGAGAGAGAGATCGAGCACTCCTCTGGAAGTTCGTGTATCCACCTACGTCCACTCGCGCGTCCGCTGCCGCGACGAAGGCAGGCAGAAAACGAATCGTCCGAAATGACAGCGGCCTGAATCGTGTTCCGGCAGTAATGCCGCTCGCCGGAAACCGGCCCACGCGTCCTTAGTCGTAATCTGATTTTAAATCGATCTCGGAGAGAGGCGCGTGAAGCGAATTATTCTTTCTATTTATAAGCTCTGAGCTATACGTACGCGGTGTAAACGCAGTGATGTAATATCGACAGCAAATAAATACTCCAATAGCGCAAAGGTAGAAAAATTCATTTCTCACTATCTTCTTAGGTTTGTGTGATGGACGACGTAATATATTTATATCTTTTGTATTTAGAAGAAAATATACATATATATGTTTTTGTATAAATATCCTGAAAAACCAATTGGGTAAATGCCTCAGTACTAACTGCCCTCGCATAAAAATTAGATATACGAGAAAGTTAAAATTTATAAAACACGTGTAAACGGAGTGCACAGTCAGCTGTTACTTCTTGTTAGTCTGACGCTCACCTACGATTTCTACTAATCTTTCTATGTCTGATCTCTTATGCGCGCAGCGGAATTCGCTCGGCTAGAAGAATAAAAGAATCGCCGTCCGAAGAAAGAGCCGGGGATCCCAAGAGAAATCATTCCGAACACCTGCTCTTAAAGTGCCAATAACTGTAGAGTTTACTGCGTCCTCTTTATTTGCGCAACTTCCAAGCGACAATGAAGAGCGAAAAGAAAGCTTTCCTGCATTATTAAGCCGCGTTTCTCCGACGGTGCTCTTTATTAAAAGCCACATGCACTTTGATGTAACGTATGCTCTTAAGATTACCTCGTTCGGGTAGCGGTTCAACTTTATTTTAAAGCGACGTGATTCACCCGCGGACACGCGGTGTGACAAGTTTATTATATCACTCTCTCTCTCTCTCTTCTCTAACCGTAAAACGGAGGCAATTTTGCACCATTATTTCTCCCCTGTTTCTACAATGAAAATGAAAACGCTGATAAAAATGTTTCTCTTAGCTATATTAAATATTCAAACGCTAAAATATTAACTCATTTTATGGATTTTAAACGACAGAAATTCAAGAGAGATATAACGATTCTAAGAGGCAAGAACATGCAAAAACATTGCATAAAACAGTATTTGATTGGAAGAAGATTACGCACGAGCAGGAGTTATCCATATTCTAAGTAAGCAAGATCTGTGTAATTGTTCTTTACGAGATGACCAACTCTTCCGGAACACTTAAGGCATTCTTATGCAGGCGTTAACGGGTTTAAAACAATGTAATCTTTCGCGTGTCTCAAGATTTCCGTTTCAATTTCAGCTTCGTCCGAGGTCTGAGCGGCAAAAAGAAAACGCGTGCGTGTAAACCGAGAATTTCTATTATCCGCGGCGCGAAACGGGTAGTTGTAGTTGGGGCTTTAAAGTTATGCCTGTGATTCCTCCTTTCATATACGCCAGACGCGCGCACCTCCGACTACGGTGCATGATCCGAATGATCCTGTCCATGAAGGGTTACGAACGACTATCATTGCCAACGAGCGGAGGGTCGCTCACGTGCGCTCTTTCCCTGAAAGAGAGAGGAGAGACGAGGGACGGCGGCGGGAGACGACGACCGAGAGAAAAAGAAAACGAGATCGCGGCATGCATACGAAATAGATGGTAGGAGCGATATTAAAGTAGTTCCTTCTGTGTAAGGCGAGGTGCTACCGCGGACAAATGGCCCGAAATGTTCGCGAAAGTTGCCGGCTCCGCGTGTGGCAAATTATTTTTCACCCCTGCCGCACGAGCGAGCGAACGAAGGAGAGAAAAAAGGAGAGAGAGGTTTATCGATGTGGAGAACGGTGTCTCGTTGCCAAGGGAAAGTCGGTGAAAAATCGCTCCTTGCAGCGTCGGGGATCGGAGAGTACGCGCCCACGAAAATTCCACCACGTCGGGGAGTTCATTCGGTGAGTATAACGATCCCACGCGAGTTAATCGGTGTGGATCAATTCATTAGCTCGTAAAGCAAAACCTTTCCCTTATTGCTAATCGATGTACCCGCGGCGATTTACCTACCATAGCTAACTGACGAACTTCCCGAGAAGGGTCGCTCGAAAATTAAGCACTTCGGAACGGAGTTCCTCTCTCCCCCTTTCTTTGCATGCTCTTTCCGTAGATGAACGTCCAAGTGGGAAAAATCCAATTTAATCTCAGAATGTTATAAAGTTTCTTTTCCAATTCTTCGAGGACACGGGTGATTTAAGGTTCGTCAAGAGGGCGTGTTAACGAGCTCCAACGGCTCTCTTTACCCCGACTCGCGTTTGCAGTTGCCGATCCCCTTGCACCCCGATTTACTCGGCGCGCGCGATCCTATGAACTTCCACGGACTGCCGTCCACAGCCCCGAGCCCGGGGGACTGAATTTAACATCCAGGCACCTGAGCCTCGGAAATCGACTACCGATGAAATGAAATCCTTTGTGACGGTTCGATGCACTTCGCTATTCCGATCTGTTTTTTTTCGAATCGTCTCTCGCCGTTGCTTGTTTCAATGTAAATATTTTACGACTTATAAATACCGAAAGTACCTTGTATATCCTTAACATTGTAATAAATAAATTCTAATTATTAAATCTAAAAGAAATGTGGAAAAATATTGAAAAAAGTTGTTAATTATTTTTATTTAAATAAATACTGTCGATAAAAAATGAATAGAAAATAGCAATAGAATTGAACTCCCTTGCGTCATTATACCGAAAAAGAAGGAAGATTTTTCGCGCTCATAATGGAAATATTAACGCATTAGCCTAAGATGTGAGTGGTGAATTACACGTTGAGAGTTCCCGTCGAGGGAACTTTAAATTCGCCGTCAGTAACTCCGCGGGGAGGTTATTAGCGACTCGTCAACTCCTCTCATATTTCACCCGAGTGACGAAGAATTTTTACATTAGGGCCCGCTGTGCTTTGAGGCGACAATTAAAATATCTCGGAGGCATAGTCGCGCGTCTGTGCGGCATGAGCTGGCACATGAGCGAACGAACGAGAGAGGGCGAGCGAGCCGCGAATAAAACGAGTAGAATTCTGCGTCTGGCCTTCAAAGAATACTTAAACGGCGGCTGATGGAGGGGAAAAAAACACAGAGCAATTAAGTGAGAAACGCTATCCGGGACAGATTGAAGTTTGACATGCGCGGCAAATGATCTGCACACGACCAAAAGTTTCCAATTATATCTTTTGCGTTACGGCCAATAAATGTAATAATTAGAAGTATATTATTATAAGTTCAACAACACGAATTTATAGATATTCTACAGGTATATAAAGTTGCTCCACTTTTAATAAACAAGAGTACGGAGTCATTTATGTATCATTACCACACAAAAGTTGGCGAATAAGAAATGAGATGAGCTCCTATGCTTTCCATCGTGGCGTATTATTTTCTCGGAAACACAACGCGGCGAAAGTTAACGGAAATAGCTTGGGGATGCGTATTCTACGTTTACAGTGCAAATCATTGTACCCGCGCGCCCGGGGATTTCACGGTCGGAACCGAGGAAAGTTTCGATTTTCACCGTTGCGGATAGAAACGGCGGAGGGGACGCTCCGATCCCCCCGGGAGGACCTCGAGGAAGAGGGAATGTTTCGTTCGATCAATCGAAACCCTGGCGCCATTCGTGCCGATTTGTCGGAAATAAGTCGATCCGTATCCCAGGTGTACGAGGGTTATCGGTGTTCGGCTATTCGCACTCGATTCGCCTCAAACGAAGATAAATGCGTCTTACCCACATTTCACCTATGATCCTTTCTCTTATGGGATACAGTTCCGTTCGATATCCTTTGTAATCGAAATATACTATGTACATGTGTGACTGCCTATCTATATAAACTGCGTTATTAAGTTTTGCAATATAACGGAATATATACGCACATTTATATTATCGCCATGTAAAAAGCGAGAAATTAATTTGCATGACAAAAAGATTCCTCCACGTAAGGCTGATGTAATTGCGCCGACGAATACAGCATTTCTCGTCGCGAATACAATTTTGATCGAATGTGTCCCGTTGATTTTTTGGTACCTATCGCAGAATACCGCAGAAATATCAGAAAACGCGCGCTGCCTATATGGTTCAACACACACCGATGCGTGAGCGGGACGTGACAATTTATGCCACGAATATTTGATGTGACATCCGAGCGGTCGACTTCTCCTGCTCCTTCTCCCCTTTCTCTCGTCGCGCAATTTGTGTGCTTTACCGGCGGTGTTTTGTGCCGGTGGAAAAAGCCGACGGGACATTATATTCCGGACGCTTCGCTTCTTCGCATCTCTCTCTCTCTCTCTCTCTCTCTCTCTCTCTCTCTCTCTACGTCGCACAAAATATCGTGTAATTTATGCACCCCGCGAGCTCGTTCATAAAACCCAAATATTTTAAAACAAGGGTAAAAGAGCGGAAAGCGCGCGCGGCAGCATCGCTCTTTGCGAGAAATGATGGTTGTTGCTGGTTACGCGAAGAGGTTGCCTTGCTATGAAAATTGGGAACCTTTTATACGACAAAGGAATAAGACACCTCTTATCTCCGTTTTCTCCTTGCAACAATATAGACTTTATATCTGAAAAGAACTATGTGCAGGTATTGCGCTCCTTGATTTAGGCAAAGTTGCGATTTAATCCACGATGTTTCAAGAAATACATTTCCGTTACGTTTGTTAAGCAGCATCACCGCCTCGATCACCGCGCAAATCGTCGCTCAGAAGACCATGCAGAGCCCCGAGCTTCAAGTTCCAACATAAATACTTTATAACTTTAACTCTCATGTCATATATACGTATTAATATCATCGCAAAATGATGGTGTGCTTCTAACCATGTTCTCGCGCATTTTCGCGGATATTACGACATTGAGAAGCTTGATTTTCCTCGGAGATAAAATGGGCGAAAGAAGTCCCCCTATAAATCAGAATAGGCCGCGTTATTCGTGTGTGGCTAGTCAGTTTGAGGAAAATCCGCCATTGTTTTCGCATTCAACCGGCCCGCTTTACCATGGACCGCGTAATAAATATTCGTACTAGGATTACGCCCGGCAGGAATAATATTCCTCTTTGTGGATCTTGGCTCCTTTGTTGCGGCCTTTCGCCAACGTCGGTGGTGACGTCAACCACCGTCGACGTAACGAAGCGCCTTTAGAAATTGCCGTCTTTGTTTCGGACAACCCCTGTCAAAATTTCCAACAAAAGTTACTGATAAGGGTTCAAATTGTTATAATAACAAATATTCTTGCATACATTAAATGATCTTTATCGGTGGTCGACATTTATACTCTGGATCATTTCTCCATTTTCATCTCAATTACCCGTCAAGAAATGACATTAAAATACGAAATTGTAGTAACGAAGCATAGATATTCTACGCATACATTTACAATTCAACATGAATATCTTTTTAATTAGTATATGATGATATTGAATATTAATTAAAAGCGATTGTTCTAGTGCTACTTTATTCAAAATCAAAAGTTATTTATGTACATTATTCACCACGATTTCCATCTTTTTATTTACCTATTACAGAAACTCCTCCTTTTCGTTCCTCACGTTTTTTCGCCGAATAAAGCGATTCATTGCCTTTCTTGCGCTGCTTTTATGCGTTTGCACAAATGACTGGGCGTGCCTCGTTTATTCGCGGGAGGCAAACCCTAGGCGAAAAAGTTTATTCATCAAGAAGGACTAGCCCGCCAAGTGGTTGGCTTGGTGACCATATAAAGACTGGAAAACTTGTATACAGGCTATACGGCCTGCACCCAAGGCACTTCATTCGGATTCATTCTTTCGGCCACGTGCGATTATCTCTCTTTCAGATTACACGCGATTGTTACAATTCGAAAAACTCCGCCCACAGCATCTTTATTTCTAAAAATCTGATGTCGTATAACACGTATAATTCCTTAGTATTAACATTTATAATAATTATATTACATTATCAGCTATAATATATTATTATATTATTTTTATAATTATATTATACTATTATCGAAATATATATATATTAATACAAATTCCTGAAAATCATTATTTTAATAAATGTATTTCAGCAAAGATATAGATAATCTAAACAAACTGAATTAATTAAATAAACATAATTGTTTTTACATATTGCGTAAAATGAACAGAAAGGTAATATAATCACAACAACAAATGCAGCCTTTCGGATGGAGGGAGGGAGGGAAAGGGGAGCGAGGGAGGGAGAGTGAGAGAGAAAGAGAGAGAGAGAGAGAGAGAGAGAGAGAGAGAGAGAGAGAGAGAGAGAGAGAGAGAGAGAGAGAGAGAGAGAGAAGAAAATGAACGGAGTGAGTTGAACACGTGTATAAATGGATCCAGGGGAAGGTGATCAGGCCAGAAAAAAAGAGAGAGAAAGAGAGAGAGAGAAAGAGAGAGAGAGAAAAAAAGAGAGAGAGAGAGAGTAAGAGTAAAAAGTTAACAATTTTGTAAACGGAAACGGAAGTCCATAGGCTAGGGAATTTGCGAGCGTGTGTGTGCGTGTAGGGTAATTAGATTATTAAGGATTAGTAAGGATAAGTGGTTAAGGTAGAGTAAGATTTTTGCAAGAGGCCTTGTTACCCTAAGGAGAAACAATAAAAAAAATATATATATATGTACATATAAATGCAGCCTTTCTTGGCACGCAATATTGTGTTGAAAATAGATGCATACAGTTTTGAGAAACAATAATTATCGATCGGATATACGACAACGTCTCGCGACACTGTGGCTACGAGAAACTGGAAACAATTTCTCTCATCTAGTTAACTTCATGGTTACGGTGAAATTTTTTCCATTGTTTCAGACGCAGTCGGCGCATATTCAACGTATAAGAGACTAGGAACTCGCCGTCGTCGTAATACCGTGCCTGCGTGCTCAACTATTCTAACAGCCGACGGTCACGAATACCCCACCGTTTTAAAAGGCCTTCATCCGTGTAAAAGCCTCGGTGATTCGGCGCTAATTATGAGTAACGACAGCTTTTAACGCGTCGCGGCACGCCAACTTGCTCGGCCGTTCTTACTCGCCACTCTCGCCAGTCCTTCTCTTCTCAAAGCATTTCTCAGGCTTGAAAAACAATGCCGCGTATTATGCACGAAGATATCACGGTAATTAACGGCGATGCCACGATGTACAGCTGGCGCACGTGAGAATTGAAATAAATTTGTAACAATGACAATTTCCTGCCTGATACAAGTAGCGCCGATGTGTCGTAAAATAGCCAATTAATCTCTGTTGTATATGTTGATACTGTTGCGTTACGTGAACTATTACGTTTTCCGATAAGCTTGTCTGATAGCCACCATGAAATCATTAACTCGGGGAAAGACTTATTTTTTATTGTGTTTTGTATCGTATTAAAATATTTATTAAAATTCCTTTCGAGTAAATATTATTATTTTTCATCATACGGCAATTTTGATATAACAGTACATATCGCACCCCGAGAAGAATAGTGTCTTAACTCAAAAAATTTCGATTTTTAGTTAAAAACCTATAAAAAGTACATATCTAAAATATTACTTATGTGCTATAATAATCTCAGAAGTCATATGATGCGAAATCCGCACAGGGCAGAAGTGTCGTTATTTTTTTAAACATAGTGCCATAGTGAATTGACAAAGTGAATCACAACAGATGACTTCTTTCAGAAACAGTATATAAGTTTCATTAAAATAAAATATCGTAATTATAATTGCGTTAGTTATCTCACGATTCAAAGAAATTGAATTAAATTTGTTTTTCTCTCTCCTAAAAATGATGAATTTTTAAGTTGTATTCTTATCGAGGTGCGATATGTACACACCATTGATATTCAAGTAGCAAATACGATGGGTATATCGCATGCCCGATATTCTATAGCGCTCGAGAGAATAGAACTATTTGCCATCCACGCTTATAACGCAACTCTAAATGCAAAAGGCGATCGTCTTCGAAGCTCATGGGATCCCACAACTCAGGCTATCGTACGATTGATATACATTCTGGCAAGGATCCCACCCTAATCTCGGATTGGATCGTGATCCAAGTTAATGCCAACCCCCAGAACGGCATGGCAGTTTATGATTCGTAAATCCGTGTAAATGTAGAATTATCGATCCTTTGATCATCATCTTGATATTAAGTAGTATATATTACGTGCAGTTTGGACTTGGTGATTTATTTAAAACGCAAATAAGACATTTTTCGGGTAGTCAGTAGTCATCGTTGAAATAAAGTTATCGAGAAGTACATTAGCGCTAAAGGAAAAGTAGTTAACATTCGCGAGCCATACTTGTGGCATACTTAAAGTCATCTTCATCAGTCTGCTTATTTCTCCTGGGATGCCTATTCAGCTTACTAAAAGCCGTTCCATTACGTCCTACGCTGAGGCAAAATCGCCAAAGTAAAATGAAGAGAATATTGAAAGAAAGATTTTGTATACGCGCCACTTGAGAGTTCGCCTTGGACGGTCAAACGGCTCGCAGTCCAAAGAACAAACTTGAGAAGGGTCAATCGAAGGTCTAATCCGCCCCTGAGCTTTGAAATAAGGTACACTAACCCGATAGAATGGGGGTTTCGCGGCTCTCTCTCTCCCTCCCTCCCTCCCTCGTCTCTCTCTCTCTCTTTCTCTCTCTCTCTCTCTCTCTCTCTCTCTCTTTCTCTGACCCGATCACCTTCCCCCGGATCCATTCATACACGGGGCCAGTCAGCAAGTTTGAAATTACATCGGCTAACGAACCACCGTCCCCGTCCTCTTCTCGACAATAATTTCCCGCCCCCGCCCGCCCGAAACCATTTCTCTCAGCTTGTATACCTGTTTCGGCGGCGGAGGGGAAAATAAAATTCTCGTCGATCGCGGTCGGTCCACCGAGGATCCTCCACGGCGGGATTCTTCCTCCTCTCGGCCCGTTCGCATCGCTGCGGACGAAAACTCCTTAATAATGTTCGCTCCTGTAAATCGCGGTAAGATTTCCGAGAAACGCTGACCACGATTTACCAATGGAAAAGTAACGTGCTGGTGGAGCCGCTTTCTTGCGTCGGCTAAGATTCATCCTTCGTCTTCATCTTGCTATCCCACCAACTCCCGGCAAAGAGAAGAGCTTCAGCTGCGTTTTTCCGTTTAAATCGCAGTGAAACTCGAAAATCTCCAATAAAAGTGGATTTCCGAGTGTTTTCTTGGCGAAATCGACGTACCGTAATTTTCCAAACGAAAAATGCGAGATTTACCAAGTTTTAGATATCTTGAAATGTCATCAGATATTTAAATAAAGATTTAAATGAAACAATAAGCCCGCGCTAATTGTGATACATATATATAACATAATCCTTTTTTTTAACATGTTACATAAATATAGCCATTTTTGTACTATCTCCAGCAGATATTCGGAAAGTATTACCGTGCTTTTTCTTTCGGCTACATGTCACAACAGCACGTCTGAAACACTCGAAGATTACGGAGGATCGTTGCGCGGTTTTTGTAGGGAGAAAAGAAACGTCGCCGAGGTAATTTCTTGCGATTTCAACGATCGAACTTCCTGCTACTCCAGGGAGACAAGAGAAGAGTAGGGAAGGAGACAGTTGTTGCGTCGATGGTAGCAGGCGAACGCGTGTAGAAATGTTCGCTACCATATAATGTATACAACGTACAACCGGAGTATATATGGGACTATATGGGCGATGCAATGCGCGCGAACTTATGTATATGTGCGGGTATAAAACGGCCCGT
This sequence comes from Temnothorax americanus, assembly GCF_048541705.1. NCBI lineage: Eukaryota > Metazoa > Arthropoda > Insecta > Hymenoptera > Formicidae > Temnothorax > Temnothorax americanus. The sequence goes on from NW_027509570.1 coordinate 933,275, forward strand.
TCTCGTCGCTCCTCACCGCTTGCAAATCGCCCGCGAGATCGGCGAGTGTCCTCGAAACAATTTATGCTGTTGGGCGCGCGCCACGTCCGACGTGCCTTATCTGGACGCGCGCGCCGCGCTGATAAGACGGCGAACGGTTTCGCACCGGATGGCGCGGGAGTACAAAGGGGAAGGACGTGACGTAAGTGCGTGTAGGAGCGCCTCTTTATCCTGTCGTCGCCAGACACGTCCGCTATGATTCGTACATATGGCGCGCGGGGTGAGTTCCTCTTTCCGAGTGAAAAGGGAAGCACCTCCGCGCGCGATATAGAGGGAAGGAAAAGCGGCAAAGTATTTCTTCTACGCGAGTCCGTCACAAATTTTTCCAAACTATGTTCAACGATGAAAATAATTTATACACCTAATGCTCCATAAATTTATATATTTGTCAAAATTACAAAGTGTGTTTTAGTATTTTGCTAATTGACTCTCGAGATTAACTTTTTTGTAAAAGAATTAATATTGTATGCGATTTAAAAAGTTTTGCAGAATATAAAAGATCGCGTGATATATTTGTTTACCGGATGAAGAAGAATGCGCTAATAAATTCATTGCAAAGCGGGACGAATTAGAGTCACGTAAATCTCACGCGGCATCGAACGACGCGACGCGCGATGAATACCTAGACAGTATATCTGGAATCCAAATATAGAATGGACTACGGTGGCCAGTATACGGACTGTCGTCTGCTGTCTCGCGACAACGTCATGCGCGCACGTCGCATTAAAATACCTAATTAAGGCGACAAAGTACATGTCTGAAATTAGTTACGCTCCGCAACCCCCGTCGCTCTCTCGGCCCGTGGATCTTCGAGGCGTGCTCTCGGGCCAAAGGAAAGTTAACCGCGCGTACACGGGACTCGTCGAGGATAATGAAGAAGAAGGGGCTGCGTCTACGCGGCGACGTCGGACTCGGCGGCTCGCGTGAACCACGCCGAGAGTATTGAGTCTGTCGCGGGGAGGGCTAGCTGGCACAACCTGTGTGTACGTGTAGCCACGCAGCTCGCACATTCGAGCGCGGTTAGTCACGGCGCGGATTAACGGTTACGGCCGCGGATAGGCAGAGCTCGGCTTCGTTGCAGCGAGAGGAGAGGACGCGAGTAGTAGAGAAGCGAGTAGAGGACCGGAGGGAGAGAGATAGAGCGAGAGAGAGAGAAAGAGAAAGAGAGAGAGAGATCGCGGCCAGTTTAAATGCATTTGTATTTGCATTTACATCGGCTCGGCTAGCGGGTAACACGGCCGTGCGACCAAATTGCCACCGCGCGAGCGGACAGGCTGGGCGTACCGCCGAGCGCAGCGGCACGACGAATTCTTCGGAAATAAATGTCGTAAATAAAGTGCGCGCGTCGCGTCGCGGCTCTCTGCCTCGCGGCTACGTAACCACTCGTTTCGACTTTTTCGGTTTTGCCCCCTTCAATTTTCCCCGCACGCGGAGGCACGTGGAGGAAGGCGCATCGCGCGACGCGCGGCTGCGTAATCTACGGGAAGTCTCGCAAGCCGCACCACGCCTACGGCTGAACGAGTCACGTATGCACGCACGCATGCGAGGCGCGTGCAAATTCAACGGAGGAACGAAAGAATACGATAGCGCCAGACTACTTCGGAGTGCCCGGAGCAGCGCATCCGGCGTACTAAGCGATAATGCGGTCCTGCACAACGGAGCGAGGTTTCTCACTGAAGAAGTGCATATGGTCACGGAGTGATACGATACGATCGGCGGGTTCCACCTGGTTGTTTGCGCGTTTCGATTACGGTCTTCAAAAAAGAGGAAAGGAACGAGGATTGGCAAACAATTGAGCGATTGAATTATTCTGCTAATATCAAATTTTCTTTGACAATTATGCTAGAATCGTTTTGGTTGTCTTCAGAAATAGAATGTGACTTTTATGAAAAATATAATTGTATAAAGCGAGTGCCATACTTGAATTAAAAATCCAAATACACGATGCGATGATCGGCGTAGAGATTCCGCCGGGTTATGTGTTTGCGCATTTCGATTATGAATATTCTTTGAAAGAAAAGCGGGATGGGAATTGACGAGACTTTCGGCAGATTATCACATTTTTGTAGAATGATAATCGAAAAATCCACCAGACTTTTGCGATGAAACTTTCGTTATGTTTTTTTTTCTCAGAGTCAAAAATACCGAAGTTAATGTTAGATATAAAAGTACATACTTTAACTCACGCGAAAATCTAGAAGTAGATACTTTAACTCGCTCTCGCGATGAAGCTGTCTGGAGAACCTGATGTAGAAACAATGAGAGGAAATGAAATTTCCACGGCAGATAAAGTCCACTGGTATCTATCGGGTCTTCGATCGGACAGAAAGAGAGCAACGAGAAACAACTAAAATACGGGACGACCCGAAAGAAGCAATAAGGAGGAGAGACGACGACGCACTCCGAGTGCCTGAAATTAAAACACGAGTCCGGGGTATCTGGGAAACCGTGAAGAGTTTTATTGAAGAAACGCAAGTCGGGGCTACGGGGAATGCAACAAACAAAACGCACAAAGTATTGCCCGAAGACGGACGGGAAGAAATTGTTGACTCCCAATCCATTAGTTAGTAGACGATCTGTTCAGTTTCGCGACAAATAATACGACAAGGCTTCTACGGCGAAGCGAGGGATTAAGGTACCTTTCAAATTTATGTATCTCGTTTTGTTAAACTCAAGATAATTGACACTCGTTGCTCTTCTTTATGTATATCTTTTACACGGCAACTTTCCTTCACGATTCGAAAAGTACTAGTTTCTTCCAAAGAATAAATCTTCTCTCTTCTACTAATAAACTTCCTTTTAATCCTGAAAAGAAACTTGAAAAGCTAAATTGGCGCTTATTCGTTCCTCCGACTCCGACCGCCATGTAAAACGCGAAGTTGCGCCCCTCTGCAACCTTGACATTTTCCCTCGACGACGCGACACCTGTCGTTCGGGTGGATCCTTCGACGAGATGACCCGCCGTCGGATGGACGAACACTTCAGCGGCAAAAGCCAAGATGTCTGGAGGCCATCCTATCTACCCAGGAGATCAAGCGGCTCGATCTGGCTCCTCTCGAGGACTTCGATACATGGGGCGCGACGTGTCCGCGTCCGAAGTAACAAGAGCGTTATCGAGAGCATCCTCTCCCCTTCCTTCGTCCTCTTATGGAAACGCGTCCGTGCCTCGTCCTACACGTACCGGAGGGTGTACGCGCCTTCTCGGTTTCTTCCTCCTCGATCCCGCCGCCCCTTCTCGTTGTCATCCTCGTCGTCTCGACCGAGATCTAACCTGGATCCGATAGCGGGGTCGGCAACAATATCGATACCGCTGGTAACAAAGCCAGCGATTTATGGCGGCGATTTATTACCGTATTTATAGCGACCTCCCTCCCTCCGTCCTGGTCTGGCCGTGTACGACGTCACTTGAGTTTGCACGTATAACGCGGTCGGATTCCGTATGCCGTACTCGCGATAAAGGAAACTATTTTTGAAATTGTCGGGTATGACTCAGAGATCTTATTCCTCAGAGTCCTTGAAAACGAACGAGTAGAAGAGACGGAGAGAAACTTGGGACGTGGAAATAACGAGAACAATTATCTGCAATTCGACGTCTTTTTACGCGCGTCAAAAGTCATTGAGCCGCTATTAATACATAATACGAACATTCCGCCGGTGATCGACGAACGATATGTACATCGACGAATTACGCGAAACCACGATGAATTATCGGCATCATTGCGGTTTGCAGGGTTGTAAATGGAGCATGCGCTTGTAGAGATAGATACGCGCGGCCATTCATTAAATTTAATGCGCGTATGGTCGGCACATATCAATTCTCTACTTGCATTTAATATGTGAATTTCAATTTATGTATGACACATCACGGAGCGCTCCGCGAGCGCGCCTCGACCAAATTTGAAGGCGTGGCCATTACCGCGACGTTTCGACAATTGTCAACTGCGCGTAACATCCATCATCCCCTTTTTTTTTTACGCCTCGAGGTCCCATAATAACAGGAGGTTTTAAACGATTTTGCTTTTGACAAATATCGCGATGTCACTGTTACATCGTCAACGATTTGTTCTATTTCGATATATGATTTCGATCGGACTTTTTCATGTCGGCCCGTCGCGTACAATCTCACCGGGGATGTTTGGCGGTCGTGTAGGTGGACGATGGCCGATCCTTCAAAAACCGGAACTAATCTCCGCGGCACGACGGTCAGTTCTTCACTGTCAGCGTCCGGGGAATGCGACACTGAAGCACAGGACCCGCCAGTGCGTTTCTTTCGATGCTGGCTCCTCTCTCTTCATCTATCAATATCAGATCATAAAACTTCTTCGTTCTTCTGATAGCTATCGCCTCCAAGACCAAACCCCAAAATAAAATTGCGACAAGAATAAATTCGAGGAATTGCATTATCTATTACGCCTCTGAGACAAAATAATTTGCTGAAATTTTTCAGTAACTTTTTATCGCCATTTTATAAATTACGATTATTATGACAAAATTCTATCGCAACCTATAACTTCCGAATTATTCAGAAGTATTTATTAGTTCCAGAGTTATTAGATTATCATATATCGTTCGCGTCGTTATGCAATTTTGCAACCTCGTTGCAACACACACGAAGAGTTGAAAATATAATTGACAAATGTAATTTGAATTCTCATCGTGCTTTTTACTTCCAAAATTGGCTCGAAAGAGTATAAAACGTCACTGATAAAGCAGTGAATAAAAAACCAGGCTGGTTGGAATTAGTATGCACACGCACGGAACTTTAAAGTTGAAACCGGTACGAAATTGCATTTGTGGAACGACGGGAGGCGTGCTGGCAATTTGTTAATTCGAAACATCGCCCGGGTAAAGGGGACGGGCGGCATGATTGCGTCATTAACAACGAAAAAGCCCACGACGGATGGTACAATGTAGCAATATTACATTTTTAAAATTACATGACCAATTGGGGATCGTAGATCGGCAGGACATGTTTATGCATGAATCCACCTGTTAAAATGCGACGCATACTGACACAATTTATGCTTGATAATTAATGCTATTTCGAGATAGAGGCGCGTGGAAATGAAAGCGAAATTAATCGCATTATTAGCGCGGCGCATCCGTGACGAAGAGCGATCGGAGATTCGAACAAACGTATTTCTCGCGCTCGAAAAAGAATTATATATATTATTACCATTATATATTCAAATGTCGTAATTGTCAGATAACGATAGCTTTCAGTGATACCATTTTCACTCTGCGGATTGCCGGGATCGAGGGACCGCGGGAATTTTGTCCGAAAAGTCGCGCTGACAAAAACCAGAATGTAAAATCGCGCGCGGAGAGAAAGTTGAAGAAGGAATGCCGACGATTTCGCGTGCCGAGAATTTAAACCAGGGAGAGACGTGCATACATTAAGAAGCGGGAGAGTGATTTGTTGATACGATGAATTGCATTACCACGCAGCATCGAACGCAAAGGAAGACTATCGTTGCGGCTGAAGGAGAAAAGGAAGGAGGATTCGGCATATGCTGGCCGGATACAAGCCACGTAATCGCCTTTTGATTCAGCTTCGCGTGATGCATCAAGTCGACTATGCCTCGTTGCACTCAACGATCTAGTAGCAGAGGTTTTACTGTTAATCCGCGCGGTTAGCGTGATTGGCGATTGTGCGAATGAAGAACGCTACGAAGAAGAAAGGGAACATGTCGGCTACCGCGACATAACGACTTCAGGGCCTTAAGAGCAAAACCAATTGAAGCTATTCGTTCCGATGTGCACGCGTTTCTAAAGGAGAGCAGTAGTTAGCGTGAATTTTTCCTCTTCCTCTGTTCGAACAGCGAAGATCAGAGGTTAACTAACAGCTTCCTTGGCTTAAACGCTACTTTGAAACTTCGATATTCTCAGCTGTTATCTGACAATAGCCTATAAGAGCGCGTAATTACACGATACAGCTTCCTTCGACGTAGCAATTGTTAGGAACTTATATTGATTTGATGAAGCCTGAGAAGATACTGATTTTTAAATTAAATAGAATTAATGAAATATGATCAATATTGAAAAAAAAGTTAAAAAGTTATAAAACTAAAAAGTTATTATATTAAGAAAGCTAATACAACCATCTGTAATATTTTATTAATTCTGCGTTATAAAACAACATATACGTTATAAAATTGAATAAAATATTTTATAACTGTAATATTTAATTGAATACTAAAAAGTTAATGTCGTAAGACACGTGAATGTAAGCACCGAACGGAAAGTTCTTACGATTTTACGTGACATCGACGCGCTCGCTTAAGCGTGGCCGCAACGGACGAGATTGCGGCGACTCTCGCGTCCGTGCTGTAAACTTCGGTTAATTAAGCGGCGGATTTAATTCGGGGTGCGGGACGCGGGGTGCGCGCCGCGGCCGGGGGCCAATTTTCCGCGAATCGTCATTTATCGGGGCCGGCCTGTAAGGGTTATGCAAATTACGCCGCTGGCATAATTCAGCACCGCCGGCAGCTCGCCGCTGCCGCGAATTAAAGCCGGGCGTTCCCATGCAAATTCCTCGCGTAGATGGCAGAGACTGCGCGGTATAGTGTGTCGTTACTGCTCGAAGGAAGACACGCGGTGACACGAGCAAATCAAGACATTGATACTAGCTTACCGCCGCGAAGGGGATAGAGTTACGCGCTCAACAAATTCGCGCGGACTCGACATATTTCACTGGCTTGGGTACGCCCTGCAATACAATACATTCGTTTCTACGACGACGAGAATAGAATAGGAGCAACTAGAAGAACAGATAGAATAGAATTAAATTCTAATTGTATTACAATAGGAACAACAGTTTTCATCACGCGATATATTTCTACTTATAAATTATTCTGCAGACTAGAAAATGCCCGAGATTTTATTAATGCCAATTATAAACGTGAAATTCTCATACAATTGTATATAGTTTCACGTTAGATTCTGATGTCATGTAACATTACAAAATTTAAAAAGAGATTATTAAAATATATAAAATAACAAATGTACAAGATATTTTTATTCCAGAAATATTTTAAGATCGATTTTGCGATGATGTGTTATTTGCTTAAAAATAGTCGTTTGATAATCATTTAAATCGTGTCCTTTTCGATAACAATTTTAATGCAAGCTGTACATATCGTCGTCCACGTATACGGAATGCGCGCAAAATTTCCTGCTACTTTTTAGCCGCGAATGTCGTCAAATTCCACGACGAAATTGTTTCGGAACTATGTAGCTGGCTTTTTGTTTCGGTAACGCTGCAAAAATCCTGGCAAACGACAGTGAAAAAATGCTCTTCTTTCTTTCGTTGCCATTTCGGGCGGTGGTTTTCGCTCCGGAAATTTTCACCCGTCGCAAAACTTTCTCGTACGCGCTTGAGCGGCTTTTCGAATATTTTTAATGCCAGCCGCTGCTAACGAGTTAAGTTGATGAATGGCAATATTCCCCTCCTATTATTACATCGCTATTTTATCGCGACGCGCGTTATGCCGGTATCTCTAAATTTTCAACACCGTCATGCGTTTAAATTATTCGATATTCATATTTATCATATATTTGCATAACAGTAAACAGAAATTCCGTATTTTTACATATTTTAGAACGAAAAAATGCCTGAAATGTGATACAAAACAGAAAAATACGTGTCGGGAAAAAAAATAGAAAAAGACGACAAAAAGACATCAGTCACAATAAAAGAGCGACATTTACCGATGTCGGACGGCGTTTAATTTAGCCCGCCAAATATTTCCGCTTCTTTCGAACGAAAGTAATTTTAAGGCTATGGTTAATTTATTCAACGCGCATAAGTCTTCGCCGCATCGGTGGCAATTCGTAATTTCAATTTTCATCATTTACGATTGGATTCCCCGGGCTCGGGAGAATCATGGCGCAATCCTCGATAAGATCTCTGCAGCTGCCTCCGCACGCATCCCGCGCACGATCTTTCTTTCGTTAAGCGCAACGCGGTAACCTTTCCGAAACGGTCATATATAATACTTCTTCTCGTCCTCGGCATCCTCCTTCATTTCCTTTCGACGAAAAGTAATTATTTGAAAAACGATATACTGTCGGGTTTCGCGTTACACGCCGCGCGGCTCGGCGACCTGTAACGCCGCGATGCGCACCAGCCGCGATGTGCGCATCGCTATCCGGAAAACTTGTGCGAGTCTTTTTACAGCCGTGTTTTATTACGGGTAAATCCACTCGGCAGACAGTGCCGCGTGTGCATCTCATGTTTTTAATGGGACCCCGTTGCGATAAATTCACCGACCGTTCCTTTAACCGCGTCATTCAAATCTTAAAGCACTCATTACCCGTTCACCTTCGCGGAGGAGAAGATACCTTCGCTCTGGATTTAATACTATAAGATTCACGCTTTGATACGCGCGCGTGACGCGTTGATATCTCTCGCGCGAGGTAAAAATCTTAAACCGAGCGTAGGTGCGCGGCTAAAAACCCTCAGGCGGTTTGTGTTTGGTCACCCTACACGCGTCGGCCTACCGCTCGAATTAATGACTTTACCGGCCACACGTATACGAGAGACCGATTCCACGTCATTCGATCGCGATACGTCTGGACGATTCATAAACCACCCTCGAGCGGCACCCTCGCGCGCGCGCGGCGTGGGCGTTTTGTGCCGCACGGTAGCGCGGGGTCACAAGCGTGCGGTGCGTTACCCGCATGTGTGTGCGTGACTCTGCGGCGCGTTAACGGAAGTGAGTAAAGCGCCGCGCGCTACAATCTGATTCACCGATCCTCCTCGTAATTGCCTGTAGATCCCAATCGCGATTAGCTGGGAAATTAATACGATCCTGTATCTGCGATTTATGTGTGATCCACCCGTGGATTATGCACGCCCCGTGTCGGTAACTCGTGCGTAACCGCGGCCGTCGTTTTAAACGTTTGAGGATCCGTCCGAGAGCATCCGCTCGCTACGGACGCTAGGCTCTTTCGCTTATCGCGAACGATCATGCGTCTTGAAACGTGATATGCCGTTTCCGAGATGGTAGCCGTTTAGCCAATAAACACATATTAAAGGGAGCCAATAACATCGGTTAATATTTTTTTCAATGATCGGAGAAACGGTCACTGTTAGCGCGCTCTATAGCTAAATCTCTCTTTATTTCTTGTTACACGCGGATAGATGCGCTTTATCGTATTTATTAAAAGCTTGATCCATATATATTGCATTTTTTTTCCATGTTCTCTCTCGTTTGTTTCGATCGATTCTAACATCTAGGTCAGGTTGCGAAAAGAACGAGACATGACATTTTCGTGTTATCGGGCATCGAACGGTCGATTCTACATTCCGCTATCGTGATCGCGGCGAGAGTTTTCGATTAAAAGAAACAAAAAGAAGATAAACGAAGAGTATCGCGCGAGAGAATGGAAAAAACGAGAATTTACAAGAGAAAGAGGAAAAGAGAAAGGTATTCAAGCTCGTGGTTGGCGAATCGCATTGCGTTAAAGGGTAGCCCGATACACCATTCCCGGCGACTCGGGTCAACAGGCATTGTCCGGCGGAATTACCACCAACGGGCACCTGTGATTAAATGCTCCGCCTCTCATGCTTCCAAGAGAATCTGGAGAGCAGACGGAGAACGAGGGAGAGGGAGAGAGAGAGAGTAACTAACGGAAATGGAAGGTGAAAGGGGGACAGGAGAGAGGAAGCAGAGGGATACGTACATACCTATATGGGGGCTGTTGGTTCTGCCATCCGTGCTTGCATACCTATACCTTCCCAAACCCCTCGACCTTTACCCCCATACGGTGACGGGATAATGCCCATTGTTTCGAGCATCCTACGCATCCTTGGTCCAGGACGTGATACCTAGAAGCCTTCCTCGAATGCTTGCGTCGCGATACGATACATCCAAATGGTACCTAAATACCCGCCTAAATGCGGCCGCAACTGGATCCTCCAACAGGCTTCCGCTTCGTCCGATCCCGCTCAAGGACTGCCGGATACCTGGCCCGACGACGATCGGCATTCAGGTGCAAATTGGGCACATGCGGCCATGAATGTCATCTGTGATTTCCGACCTTTCCGAGCGCTTGGTCATGTTGCTCGTTAAAGCGCGTCTCATTAGGTGGATTTTGCACCAATTATCGGATGCAATTGGTTGCAGGGAATAATGAGCAGAAATAGATTATTATTGATATTGATTTAATAATGATAAAGAATATAAATTGCAATTTAATAAAAGAAATTGATTTAAAAGATAACATGATTGCTGCATTAATAATTAATGAGATATATACTTGTTGATCTTAATATATCTATCAATATAATAAAATTGTTATAGGTAATAAATTTTATTAATATAATTTTTTTTTTTTTAGTATGCGTTTTTTAATAAATATAGAACATTATTAATTAAATATAATTTATTTTAAATCAATTAGAATTTTTAAAAATATGTTATCTTAATTACTTAAAACGAAAACACATACAAAAAATTGATATAAAATAATTATTTGTTATAGTTTACGTAAGAATAAAAATATAAAAGGAATATGAGAAAGTAATGCAATACACAGATATTTTTTGTAAACTTTTATGTACAAATATGACCAATATTTATACAACATATGTTCCTACATCCATTTTGCTAATACCATATAATAGCTACTCTATTTACAAAACTTTTGTCTCTCAAAACTTTGTCTGCGTTATAAATTTGCATTTCGTTTGCTTATGACAGTGTGGGTTTTCATGATTTTTTTTAAATCCATGGCCCCAAACGACTCTCGAGTACGTTGGCTGCGTCAACGCGTCCCATCAGTCTTAAATGATTCAGTAAATCTGCCAGAGCCGTGGCCTCGCGATGCCTGGCTTCCCATAAGTCCAAAATATGTTCCGTTGGACTCGCTTTCGTCGCAAAGTAGTCGACGTATCTTAAAATATTGCCTCGGTTTAAATCCTTTTCGTAAATCCGTAAAAAAGAAAATGTATTGCAAAAGATTAAAACTCACCGGTCTACTTGCAATCTCTGAGCGAGCATCCGCCAATCATTGCCGCGTGCACTTGGCGGATCTAGACATTGGCATAGCTGCTTTCTAAGCGTCTTAGAAAATCTGCAACAATCGAAATAAAATATCACATATACATATCAGCTTCATTATATTTTTTTTTAATTGATGAGAGTATAAAATATATTTTATCCTATTTTTAACGCGCGCGCGCGCGCGCGCGCGCGCGCGCGTGTGTGTGTGTGTGTGTGTGTGTGTGTGTGTGTGTGTGTGTGTGTGTGTGTGTGTGTGTATGCGTCAATGTAAAAAGTACCTGAAGGGTCTCGGTATGACGGATTCCGTGGACCTCGCTGAATTTTTCCCTCGTAGAACAACAGAGGACTCTGTCTTGTTACCATTTCTCTTTCCGCTCATGTTACTCCTTTTTACAAGATCGAGATCGATCCTGAGAAGCAAGCCTTGATCCTCGAAACCACGTTGACAAGCACGAAGCTCAAAGCCGAGCCTGAGGTCGCCGACGACTTTTTCTATCCTAAAGGAACGCCGGATGCTAATCCTCGAGGATGCCCAGACGCGCCGGTAAGGTACTTCCTGCCTCTCGGCAAAACCGCTCTCTCTATCTTCGAGATCGACGCGAAGTGCTGTGCCGCTAGCGCGAAATCCGAGAGTACTGTGATCGATGTAAATGCTACCCAAGCGGCGTTCCTGCGAAAGGATTACACACAACTCGCGGGAATAAGACAACCACCGGGCAATTTGTTATTACGAATTATAATAATACTCTAATGTCCATTTCTATCAATGCAGATTAACTTTATCTCTGTTTAATTTACTTTTTATCTTTGTCTAATTCTTAGAACTAGAAGAGGATAAAAAGTATTATAAGTTAAACCGAGATTAAAGTTAATCTACATTGGTATAGAAATATATAAACACAAGTACAGCGTATATTTATTAAGATTTAAAATACATATATATATTTTGTACTCACTCGTTCGCTTACGAGCTTAAACGACGCTTTGGTGTCCTCGAGTACGTGGCATCTGATGTGATCGCGTTCGCGAGACGCGAAAACCGCGACGCAGAGCCGTTTCACGGCCAGTCCAGGCGCGACCACCGAATTTTCTCCCGCCACCGCGTAAACGCTGGGTGTCTCCGTGACGAGAAACACCCCAGCGTGATCGAGCTGCGCGAACGGTTGACCGGGTAGATTCGTCGGGTCGCCGCCGAGCATCAACACCTTGCGCCACGTCGTCGCGGACGGCGAGACGTTCGAGCTCGCCGACGAACTCGTGGAGTTGTTCGAACGTGTCTCCAGGTCGATCTCCGTCGACCACAGACTCATCTCCCAGTTTCCGGTTCTCAGCTCGGCGCAGTGCTCAAACTGAAGGATCACCGGCTTCACGAGATCGACGCTCGCCGGACCGCAGGCCACCACGGCGGACAGCAGCGTGAATCCGGGCGGGAGATTCGGTCTGAAGAAATTTTCGCCGAGCACGGCGAGATGCAGACTGTGTCGGCGACCGCGCGGGATCGCACCTTCCGGCACCGACATCGAAACGCCCACCTCGGGTACAACCAAAAGGGCGCCTTGCTCGTCAATTATGGCTCTCACGATGAAGCCACTACCGTCATCCGTCGTGGATCGTTCGTTCTCGTCCGGTCTTTCATCATCGTCCTGTTCGTCGTCGTCCTCGTTGGTGCTCTCTGGATTCGCTTGATACGTCGAGCCTGAGAATATACGTATAAAGATTCCCGATAGACGAAGAACCTTCATCTCCGTACGCAAAAAAAATGTATCTAAATTTATGACTTTTGCGATATTATTTCAAAATTTAGAGTTTACTTCAAAATAAGAGATTCAAGTTACTTGTTCTCGGATTATTTGGCAGGGAAGTGGATTTATTCGAAACGAAACTGATTGTCTAAAGAGCTCTCGTGATCTCGAATTTATGGGAATTTCTTACGAGAAGACCGTCCCTCCTCATTATCCGACATGCCGCGTCCTCGTTGCGAGTTCTTGCAAGAAGACCTAGTTACGGAGGAGCTCGGCGATGGTCTCGTTGTCGACGGTAATGACAATTGCGGAACGTCATAATGATGCTCGGAACAGGATCTGCACATTGCGCCAGCGCGTCGTAAGATTATGTAAATGTAACTGGATACTGATTCATATTATGTACCGTGTTCTCTCATTATTTCGATTGGTACATAAGATATATATACCTGGGTAGTCTAGCGGCGTTCGATTCGTCTATCACATGTTCGAGACGCTTGTCGTTAGCTAAAACCGAGCGCTCGTTCTTAGAAACGACCGATTTTGCGAGATCACCCGGACGACGAAAGTCCAATCTCGCCACGCCGTACAACGCTTCCATTCTCTCTTTCCGGCGCATCAAGCGAACGAAGAAAATCGTCGTTACGGCCAGAATTATCGCGGCTAAACTCAAAGTGATCCACAATGCGAGGATATTTCTGTAATCGACCGCTCGAGTCGCTACAAAGAAAAATATCTCTTTTTCTTTTTTCCATTTCAGACGGAAGCGTTTTTAAAAATAATTCAACCGGTTTCTTTACCTTCCTTGAGTACTCTTGGCCCATCTTGCCCGAGCGCTGCATGCGATAAGAAGGGAGAAATGTTTCAAATAACAAAGATATAACGTATATATAATTTTACATCGACAATTTACATCGCGGGACTATGGAGTCTAAAGTAATTAATCATTTTGGAAGGTCCTCGCGCGCAAATTTCAATTTTATCCACCGGCCATTTTATCGATGAGTCACCGCGTATGCAGAGTCATCGAATTTTACGAATAGCAATCGAATGCGGAGAGCTAAAAAGGACCGCGCTCGTTCCAAATAAATCGTTAGGCACTCGAGTGCGAGTCACGAAGAACAATAAGAAGGCAGAAACACGGGTTGGGGCCTCACCATTACATCGATCCGCGGAGCAGGACTCGACGATGACGTCCTTGCCTTGACAGGGACGACCGCCGTTGCTCGGCGGGGGATCATTGCAGGATCGCCTCCTTACTCTCGAACAATCGGGACCGCATGTGGACCACGAGGACCAAGTTGACCATCTGCCGTCGACCGCTGCGTGCAACGGTACAAAGTAGAAAATCTCGATTAAATTGCGATTATCTGATTTGCGAGACGGCGAAAAGAATGGATACATCTGTACCGTGTATCTCGATCGGGACGCATTTTTGTAGCGCGCTTAAAAACGTTTAGTACATGTCAATACGGGGCCTGTGCACGCGTATTAACTCTTGTATTCTATTACGATTTGCGACACAATATTACTCTATGTTATTTTGCTCTATATTATTTTGAGTGGCGCATGAGTGGAGTCTTTGTAGGTCCACCTACCGGGGCAAGAAGGATTGCATTCTACCCTTTGTGTGGCTGGCCCTGGGCACGTTTGACCGCCGTTGATTGGAACAGGATTCGTACATGTTCTTGTCCTCTTTTGTACGCCTCTACCACAGCGAGCGCTACACTCCGACCATCCGGACCAGGACGACCACCCGCCGTTCACTAAGAATGGATCGGAAAGAGAGAAAAAAAAGGATACAACGGCGAAATTAAAACAAGAACAAATAACACCTTGTTACACCCCGCGGCTCGAACAGGCCACAAAACATGAGTGAGTTGCTTATCCAACGCGACGTCAATTAAAAATAAGAGAATCAAATTTTAATCATCGTGAAATCTGCAAGCGCATCCACTACAAATTTAGTTATTGGAGGAGCTGAACATGTGATGAATAACGCGCAGAATAATACAATAACATCTCTACAACGTCTCTACAATTATTTTTTGGAATACAAATGTAAGATAGATTTATATATATGTATTAATAATATTTTAGATAGAACATAAAAGAAAAATCTTTTTTTTTAACTTTATACGATAAATTGTTACAAAGCTATAAGCTTTTTTATCATCTTTATCCATCCACTTCCTCAATCATCGCGCACGAGCGTGTTCTTCAACCGCATTCGTTCGGCGATTTGCACAGTAAAAAGAAAATTGCTCACCGTAGACGGTGAGCACCGCCGGTTCGCTGACTCTCCTCGCGGCGATGTTCTCAGCGACGCAGGAATAGTTCCCTTGATGCCTCAATTCGGCCTCCCCGAGGAGCAGATGCCCGTCGGCGGATTGTACAAAGCCGGTCGCGGAGGACATCTCGTTGGGGTTCGCGTCGACGGTGGCGGAAGCTGCGCCAGCGGCGGCCGTCTCGAGAGGAGAGCCATTCCTAAGCCAATAAACCTTTGGTGATGGTACACCCAAAGGCGGCGAGCATCGCAGTTCCGCATTGCGGCCGGTTTCCACCGACAGGGAATACGGCGGCGACAGGAAGTGCTTCTTCAGATCTATAATACATCGGCACGATCGGGCCGCCGGTATCGGGCGGGTTTTTTAATATTCGCTCGGAAACACGTTCGAGAAGAGCGGGAAATGCGAGAACGGGAAGAGGGAGAGTGGCACTCAGCGATATTAGGGCGCGCGTACAGACGAGCGAAAGGGCTTTCTCTGTCCGGTTTCTCCCCCTCTCCCCTCCCCCCGAACCATCAGAAAGACGGAAAAAGATTTGCGGCGCGTGAACCACAGAATACATAACTGCGGTCATTCGTTCGGTGTGGCTATCCGTCGCGGTATTATTTGCCGCACCACGTCCGCGTTCAAAAAGCGAGGCTTTCATATCGCTCGTGAAGAGCGTAAGCACCGACCGCGCGGCCATGGTACCTCGACGTGGCGGTTACGCGCTTTAGAAGCTGGCGGAATTCTATGCCACGGTATGCAGACCCACGACTGATGGATGATACGTCCGGCATCACAAAGTATACCGCGTTATGGACCATCTAGACCGATTCAAATGCATTCCGGCTTACGCTGCCTTCGCTGGCTTCGAGATATTTTCACGTGATATGTCATGTGCCAAACACAATTTTAACGTGTCATTGAATTTACGTTTTTTTTTTTTAATGTAATTTTTTTTCCATAGACATTGGGTACAATAATTCGTACAAGTCGTACAAGTCATTCGTCGCAAAAAATCACTTTTACTTCCTAAACGTTCGGATAATAGGTTCCCACTTCGAATTCCCATTACGCGATTCGATCGTTCAATTTGCAGATATCTCATTTTTCTCGTCGTCGCCGTCGCACGCGCGTTCGAATGTATTTTATATGATCATAAAATATTAAAGCTTGAGACATGAATAACTCAATGCGCGCCGCTATTATCCAGCTAAATTAATTGTCGGCACTTGGTTCTATTCGGAAATAGGATAAGACGGTTGTGCAGAAAATCGTTCTCCGCGAATCGTATACACATCGATTCGATCGACATCCTGCATTCAATTTCGAAAGCGCTTTCTGTTTGCACGCAAATACCGATTTAATTTTGCATCCTGTTTGCCACGCTTGTTTGCGCGGCGTGGCGCGACTCGAAATATCTAAATGAAAATTGCTCTTGCGTTGCACTTTTTACGAAGCGCCCAATCCCGAAGCAATCCCGCATCGTTATTGGAATCACATACACCGAAATACCAAAATACACTTTTCATATAGCTTATCTCGCAATGTATAGGCGACTTTATTTTAGCTTTGATAACCTACAAGCGTTCCGCAATGAATAACAGAGGTTCTCCCTCGTTTTTCGCTGGTGAAAAAAAAACGCAGCCGCTATTCCGGGGCTTACGCGTCTGTCGTTTCATTTGCGATAGAATATCGATTAGATTTTGTGCTCGATTTGCGCGTCACAGGACACTTGATAAAAACCGAATCGTGTCCGCTTTGTCCCTTTAATTTGTCCCATCTTTCAGGCTCTCTTTTTGCTACAAGGTGCGGGGGAAATTAAGCTTTTACGTCGAGTTTCTTCAAAAACTTTAAATAAAAATCGTGTTACCAAAATTATATTAATAAAGTTACTAAATAATGGAATGGCGATGTAACCAAAGACCCCGGACCATGTTCATCGTACAAATTTGCACAAAAATGTTTCTAAAATAACTTTGTATACGTGCGATTGCAAAAGGAACGCAGACATTTCCATGTTATCAACAATCGTAATATAATTTTATAATCCAAATTAGAACATAAATTACAAGAACGCTCGAAATAATTGTTACAGACTGTTCAAGGGCCTCGTTCTTCCCCCTTGTGTTAGCATGAGTGAAAGTGACGTAATCTCCTGAGTTAGAGCACCTCACGTACCGCAGAAACGAGCGGCATGGTCATTACCGCAATGAGAGAAAGAAAATCCTTTCGTCGCGTCGGTAAACTGAACATTCAAAGGAAATCGAGGGAAGACAGGGGACATACAGGATAGCGGGGAAAGAGAGAGCGGGGGAGAGAGAAAGAGAGAGGATGGGGAGAGCTCTCTACTTACAGGCGACCTCAACCGTAGCGGGCTGGCCCCGAATTTGACCTGGTCCCGACCATGCCACGCACTCGCACTTGAATCTCTCCCTCCCGAAGTACTCCTCGACCTCGTTCCTCGTCACGTTCAACTCGACCTCGACGACCCTCGTTCCGGTACGAGGGTCGACAAAATCCTGCTGCTGCGAATGCTCGGCCCGGTCACCGTTGCAGCGAAAATACACCTGCGGAAAAGAGCGGCGGAGAGCCGGCGGTAGGGAGGGAATGTGTATAGTTTCGCGTGCCATGAAAGAAACAGCTTGTCTTCGTTAAATTGCGGCTAAGTAGGTAATAAGAACGAGGAGAGAGGAGAGAGTCGCCGCACGAAACTCGAGCCAAGAAGGAGATAAAGACAAAGGCATTTTGTGGAAAGCTCCAACGGGGGTTGTATATGAGAGCATCAAGGGAAATGATACTTCCATGTATTCATATAATACTATGGAGTAACTTGTAGTGTAGTGGTAATAAGAAAATATATAGCGCGGAATAAATCTTCGCGCAAAGCGTCATATAGAGACGCGAATCATATATCAAGATTATTACAATAAATACGTACCTGAAGTGCGTGCGCGGCGCGACAATGCAACGTCGCCGGTTTCCCTTTAACGACAAACGTGTCGACGGGTTCCGCCAAGAAAATCGGCAGGGAACCACCAGCGATGAGATCGGTATCGCTGGTTATAGTCGCGGTCTCGTAGTCACCGTAGTCGTAATCTTCGACAGGATAATTCTCCTCGTCATCCTCCTCGGCGTCATCCTCCTCCTTCGTACCTGGCGAGCAACGCAGCACACGCTTTATCCCTCTTGCGAGCGAAAAAATCGATAATTCCAGCGCGTTTTATTCCGCAAATCCGATAAAGCCGTCAGTCTAATCCCTCGGCGGCATTATCCATACGTCCCCGAAATTTTTCATATCGGATCGATTGAATTAAATCGTCGCCGCCGCGGGCTCTCGCTCTTGGTCCATCGGAGGGATTAAGCCGCGTCCACCACGATAAAGAGAAACGCCGATGGAGACGCGTTATCGGATTACTAATGGCGCATTATCAGATCCAATGACGTCCAACAACGATCCCCTATATATCCGATCGTCTTTTCTACGAAAGTGTATCGTTATCCGAAGACACACGCGCGCGCGTTCGAAACGTCGCGCGGCGTGGTATATTTAGACGTCGAGTCGGATACGCTGGAACAGTAAAGTCGGGCTTAACGATGCGTGGCGGATTTTACGCCGTGTATCAGCCGTGGCGAGACACGTTCGCGCTTAGATCTCCCGGACTTTACACTTCGTGTTCGCCGTCCCGCACCTAAGTCCCGCAAGAACTTTATTACATCCCGAGTAACAACTGCGCCTCTCTCTTGTTTGAGTGGTCGCGGTAAACCGAGCACCGGCGGACCGATGATTACCCCCGCTGTCACGCTCATGAGAAAACATGTCACGATTCGCAGTGAGGGGCTTTCGCGAGGAACGCGAGGCGTAAATTTACGCCGCGATTCGTACGGCTCGGGCACGCTTTCGGCCGGAAGCGAGCGAAATGAATGTTTGGTCGCTCTGGAAAGTGCCGGCAAACTTCCGCGCTGCAATAGTTTTGGCTGGTAGTTAAACCGATATTTTGAGTGCACTTAAT
Organism: Temnothorax americanus; assembly: GCF_048541705.1. Classification (NCBI taxonomy): domain Eukaryota; kingdom Metazoa; phylum Arthropoda; class Insecta; order Hymenoptera; family Formicidae; genus Temnothorax; species Temnothorax americanus. The sequence goes on from NW_027509570.1 coordinate 952,348, forward strand.
GAAATAGAATGTTTTTAACACGTTGACTGCCAAGCCATATTTAGGAAAAAAAATCCCCGATGTCAATTTGAGTTATGTTAAATTATTCAAAACCCAAAATATAATGTATAAAAATAATAAATATTTGTGTTAATAGACGTGTTAATAAATATATAAAGCCGATTTCACGGTCTCCGATTAATGTGATCCTCCGATTAAACTCACTCTGCATCTCTTTCTAACTGTCCCCCTAGAAAGAGACGAAGAGTGAGTTTAATCGGAGAATCAAGTTAATTGGAGACTGTGAAATCGACCTATAATAAGATAATAGCCAAATCACCAAATACGAGTTAACTCATATTTGGCGCAGTCAACGTGTTAATAATAAATTCATTTAGCTTCAAGTAACGTGCGAGACGTGCATTTCGTGCAACTTATCTGTTCGAATGCTTGTCACAAGTTGAATGGATTTATTAACGTATCGGAGATAGTCGACAGGTGTCATCAAACTTAAATCTACTGCTTCATGCTCCGTTACTTACTTTCGAGCGTGCTGGCAAGACGAAGAAGCGTTAAAAGAAGAATACTGATCCTCAGCTCCATCGTTACCTCACATTTCACTTAAACCGGTCTTTTTATTTCATGCCACTCGAGGAAATTATGCACAACGAACTTCGTATTCTACGCTGACACGTTTCATTAGTGTCGCGCTTGTTAACCACGAATGATCTTGGCTTCATAGCCGGTGATCATTGTCAAGTGTCATTGGATATTTTCTATAATTTTAACAAACATCCGCGATGCATCGTCGTATGTTACGTCAATGAATCATGCATCGAGAGAGATCGACCTGGCCTTCGATCGAACGGAGATAGAACAGATCCCGATCGTCTGTGCGTACGCAAGAATCATAGATTATAGATCCAACGTTAGAGGGTCATATTCACCTCACATTCAAATTTTTTTAATTTGCAGAAGAAGATCCGTCTTCTTGAAAAAAAAAATGCCATAAATAATTAGTTGCGGCTCGTCCCGAGAACTACATGACGAATTTGAACGAGGGTGCTCGCACTTGCATGGTTGCACTCGCGTTCGAGCGTGCGAAAGGGTGGGGGACACGTGACCGGCTTCGAGCCCCTCGCATACGACGGTGAACGAAACGAGGGAAACGAGGAGTTCGCTAAGGGAGGGTGGTCGCACCGATGCTCGCGGGTCGGCACGCGGTAGACGACTGAACTTGCCGACGTGCGCGCACCTCTATATATACATATATATACGTCTCACTTCGATACCGACGCTCTTCTTCATCCCCTTGTCGTCGGGGGTGCTGCTGCTCGCTGCTGCTGCTGCTGCTGCTGCCAGTGGTGGCGGTATCCGCGGCGGCGGCGGCGACGACGGCGGCAGTGGTGGTGGTGACGTTGATGGTGGTGGTAGTTGTGGCGCGATGACGCCGGAGGCTGGCGCTTTCTTCCGCGAATGTTCTCCTTCTGAGCGATGATCGACATATCACTCTCGCACCAAATATGCATCCCTCTAACTCTTATATCCGTCACAGAAGTCGTTTAACTTTTCACTGGGCGTATTGAGTATGAAACAATCTGTATTCCTTTTTAAAATAAATTTCCGTATTTTTTTAAGAAAAAAAATATATATATTACACACAAGAAGAGCATGTAGAGTTTTTCACGGAGTTAGTGACAGTAAAGCGCTTATCACTCGAAGGGTTAATACTTCAACCCTTCATCGCACGGGACATCTTTGACATAATCGACGACGACCCAAGTCAGAAAAAAATGATCGAGAGCCATTTGTTTTTTAACGAAGCTCCCATTTGTGGCTGGGACACGTCTCTTCGGATAAAGCCGAGTACTTGTTGGCGCGTTCGAGGAGTGCATTGTCGTGTACGAAACGTCGATACATCCAGTTATTCCTTGACGATTCAATATTCATCTACCCCCTCCTCATTCATGGCGCGTCATAAAGCCAGCGCCGTTAGCCTCGAGGTCATTGTTATCGCGCCTCGTCTACCACCGTGGTGCCTTTGGTAAGGGACTGAATGAATATCGCTCGAGCATCCGCTCGATCGAGGAGGGGGGATTCCTTAGAAGAGGATCCTTACGGGAACGTATGGGATTTCCTACGTTCGATCACTGCCGATCCGCTCGAACGTGAAATCGGATCCAACCGCGAGAACGAGTTTAGCGTCGCGACGACGCGGTCCTCTAACCTCGCAATTTCGTATACACGAGGGTGGAATGTTACGGTAAACGAGCTTCCGAATCGCTTGGTTACACATCCAGAAAACCGATACCTTGTTGCTGCTTGGCGCTAAAAATCGTGTCACGTCAGGTTGCTCCACGAGAGAGAAAAATCTTGGATGAAAACTTTATTTTACGATCCACGCGGATTTTTATAGATGTTAGGTAACACACAGGCATCATATTTTTGGAGAACAGAGCCCGCGGTTCTTCCTACGTCCTACATCGTGAATTTAAGTTTTTGTATTTTTAGGCATTTATTATCGGGGCGCCAAATTGAGAGATGCCAAAGCTGCAAATATTTTCCCATGCGGTGACCTATCGCATTCCTGCAATGGGAATCCGACCGACGCGTCTTGGCAAACATTATAAAGCGCATTCAAGCGTCTCTGGTCCACGAGAAGTTCCGTTTCGCTCTGTTTACTCTAAGTATCTCACGCTCAACTAGACAAGAAAATCCCCACGGCATGGCACTTGCCCGCCGTAATTAATGATACCCTACGGGAAAGGATTAACGTGTACACAAAGTATATACATTAGTGCCCGATCGGAGTTCGGCATGCATCGCGATAACGTTTTAAGGCGCTCGATGCCGGGCATTAAGGTGGCTGCAGCATCGTATGGCCTTAATCCGGATCTATACGCCGATGTGTGCCGCCATTATGTATTATACTCACATGTATATCGGTTCGGCGAGACGTCGAAGCTTGACTTATGCCGATGGCCCTCACTCGCAGATGGTTATCTCGCGCCTTTACGAGAGAGTCGATCCGTTCGAGCCTGTGTGCGAGCGCAATGTGCTTAAGCGATTTAACGTAAACACACGTAGCAATTTGTCCCGGGCTTTATGTCGCCCTCGGGAAAAAGGAGCCCACGCGCTCGTTCCGTACAGTTCGGGACAGAATAAAGAGAGAAGAGAGAGAAGTATTCGCGGCACGAGAGAAAGCGTACGAGAAAAGAAAAAAGGAGAGAGCAACGTAAAGAGCGCGAGAACAATACGCGGCTCGTTTTCTCACTTTGTCGATGTGTTATATAACAGATGAAAATATGCGCGTTTTATTAACAAGTTGATGTCTTGTTGAGCGAACCTCTTTCAGCTAATTGCAATCGCCCCCATTTTGGATTAGCGACGATGTGAAAAAGAAAATAAAAAATCTCCGCTCGAGTGAAAGCGAACGAAGGAATAAAATAGGTGAGTTTATCATATCGAGCTTTGAGGCAGGTCTTCGTAGACACTACGTCGTATATCGACTCCAAGGTGTATACGCTTCGAGTATAAATTACCACATGCTTGTTCTCCGCGTGTAGCACGTCGTACATCATGCTATATCTAGATAAGCCGCCGTTAGAATTATTAACACGCGTGGCCACCGCTGACTGGGATACTCGTTTATTCGCGCTTATGTGAAAAATTAGAAGGCGGAGCCTTATCGCATCACCTATAACCATCTAAATCATTATCGGACAAGCTGAATGAGAATCACGATTTCAATATCAAAACTAAAATTTTTGCACATATGTGAGAAAATTTAAGTCTTAATATTGAAATCGTGATTCTCATTCAGCTTGTCCGATAATTATTTAGACGGTTATAGGTGATACGATAAGCTCCGCCTTCTCGCTAATATTTAGTAATATTCAAATGCTCCAAAAAGAAACGAAGAACTTAATGGAAATAAGTTCCTTTCTTTCTGTCTCTTCGATATGTTATCAATCGTGAAATATCAATTGGTCATTTTGCAGCGCAAATACACAGAATCGATCCGCGTATCGAAACACTGTTATCCATCTTTATCTACATCATAATATAATATAACGTGTATAACGGCTATATATACGGCGCGTTAGTCGTCGAGCGACGTTTAGTGCATGGAAATCACAATTCGCATAACGAGATAATCAGGGGGCGTAATTAAAAACAATGTCGCGTCACGTATGATTATGCGCGGCTTGCAAACCGGTGACAATGAATATTGCCCGATTGCAAACAGACACCGCGCGTAATTGGCTTCCGCGCTGCGGCCGTTAAACGCCGGACGATAAACACGCTTAACGCGTATCGTCAAATATGTCGCGCGATGATCAATGCGATTGACAGAATGCGCGCGGATAACGCGACGACGAGGCCGGCGATTTAATCATTAAACCGGCCGGCGGCAGCGGGTGGCATAATCCGCGACATTTGCTCGGCAAATGAACTTCGTGCGCCGGCAAGGCGTGAAACACTCGCCAAGTCACGCGCGTTGGATAAATTGAAGGTGCCGCGCGGATGCCATTTTAGGCGGAGCGGCTAAAATGCGGATTGTATCCGCGTGACCACATTCGCAGGCCCATCGTTTTCGACCGCGCCATTATTGCGCCGGCTGCGAAGACCGGCAGTGCTGCATCGTGATGATCAATTGTCATATAATTCCTTCAGCGCGAATTTAATCGTCACTCTCTTCTATTTCTCTATCTTTATCATAAAAAGACCCTCTTGAAAAATTGACGCATCCGTTACATCTACCATCTGCACGATTTGCTTCGAGGATAAAAATAAAAACAAAACGTGTAAATTACTTTGTCGATAATAATTTTGCAAATTGTATTTAATCAATCTATTTCTAACTTTTTTTCAAAAATTTATTTTTACCTATTTCTATATTGCATTCAATTGCACAAAACGTTCCAAATTTATGTAAAGAAATAAAAATATAGTCCTTCCGGGTAGAGTACTCTTCGAGGTACAAGATACGTACCTCGAGTTATTTATTTCTATATATTTTTATAAAATGGCTTTCAATTGCGCAAGAAATTTTAAATTTATTTGAAGTATAAAAATACAGCTCCTATCCGGATATAGTATAATACTTTTCAAAGCATACAAAGATATGTACTTCGAGTCATTCCTTCGCACGACTCTACTGATATGACACATATAGGTACAACGTTACGTTGTGCAGTCCGCAACGTATTATTTCAAGCCGATGACCGCTCTCGCGTCTATAAGTTTAAACAAAACGTCGTCGGTACGTGCAAGACATATACGTATCGCGGGGTTGAGGAACCGTACTATTTCTTTCATCGATTGGATCTCTCCCAAAGGGTTGTCCATAGGATCTACCTTACCTTAATATTTCAGCGTACGTGCAGCTGTTGTCTTCGCAAACTCGAGAAAACCCGCGCGGCTCTGCCTTACGTGCTCTCTTACATATCTTTGACGAAAATAGTCGTGCGGTTGTAACGAGAAATAAAAAATTCGGACCTGTATACGGTTTTCCTTCGCGGCGATATCATTCGTTTTGGAAACACGCGCAACGTGCATCTGTTATTAATTTAACGAATACTAAAAAAAACCTACCGATCAACCGGAAAGACGGAATGCCTATTAGCCATCGGTTATTCATGTCGAAAGTTTGTCACATCAGCAAAACAGCGCGCCGCAGCTACCTCGACGAAACAACGCAACGCTGGCCTTTGCAATATAAAAATGCACGATCATGCAACCGGTAAGAAAAAATATTGATAAATATCACGAGGAGACTAATTCTAGGTAAAACATTCAGTTAAGCAGTAACTATCGCATTATTGTTATATTAACAGTGTTTAAGCGTTTAAAGAATTGGATATATTAATTGCTCAATTTCATTCTTCGCTTTTTTGGTTTTTAATTTTATTTTTAATTTTATTTAAAATAGTATCATTTTTTTAAATCATTTTTTGTAAGAAACATAATTATTGTCTAAGATAAAATCATAAAGAAATATTTCGACTATCCGCCTTTTTTGTTTCCCATGTCTGATATATGCTCATCAATATATGAAGAAAAATAAAGTAGAAACAAGTGTTATTCGTCTTTCAGCACTCGCGCGCGGTTGTACGCGCATGGTGAATTTTCCGAGACAAGAGCGAACAAAGAAAGGGTCCCGATCTAGGGATACGTGCACGGTGACGTTAGTTATAATGCATGAGCGTCGAGGTAATAGAATACTCAAATATGCAAAGCGGCGACCAATGCTCCGGGAAAAGTAAGTCGCTTTTAACCCTTCGGGAGAATTTTACTTCCGTCTTTACATGTAGGCATCTGTATCCAAGTTTAGAGTTGAATATTTTCATCAAACTTTCACGACAAGAAGAAAGTCGGGAAGCAGAACGAGTGTACTCAATGCGTTTCGATATATTTTTATTCAACGTCTTTTTAATTAATCTTTTATTGAATATATTTCTCAAATAAAAAATACCGCGCGCTCTCTTTTAATTTTCTTAATTGCGTAATAACATTTTCGACGTTACTATGACAATACGACGTTCGCATCGTCGTAAAAATGAAAGTCCCCTTTTCACTCGGCGCACAATAGCCTTATTCGCGAAACGCCCACCGCATCAGAAGAAACAAAGGACTTGCTTTGAGACCAAACTTTCATCATCCTCAAGGGCACGCTTTGCAATTTGCAGCGACTTGTCGCGCGCGCGGTAGAAAACTCCCTTAAGCTAAACTTTTCTCTATAAGACTTAGCGAAAAAGAGCAACTATCCTCGGTACGGTCTTCTGTTCCTCGACATTACGGGAACGGGACAAAGCTCCCAATTCCCGAAAACACTCCGCGAGCGCGATACGCTCCCAGATTCCGACACACTCGATCGGAATCGGCACTCGATCTTACGATACGCGCGGATTCGTTCGCGCTCGCAAAAAAGAGAGACGGGATATCTTTCGGCGAAGGGAGGAGTTGCGGCGGATCGGGCGGATGGCGACGGAAGCAAAGGAGCGCGACTCTCGAGAGGATACTCTCGGAGGATTTTCCGGCGTCAGAGGTAGGAAGTCCCGGCGGGCTTTTCACAACGAGAGGCCCTCACAATACGTCGTTACGGGGCGGCTAACCCTCCCCCCGGCCGAGGGCTCGTCGAGTGGATAATCGTTTTAGGGAGGGCACCGCAGCTACGGTCCCAATATTACCGCCTTTGTGGACGATGTTTGAACGCCGCCGGCACTCGGGCAATCAGGTCGATTCACAATCAGCGCACTTTCCGCACCGCGACCGATCGCCGCCGACGTCCCTGCATAAGGGAAATCGCCTCTTCCACGCAGTCGAGCACTTACGCTCGCAACGAGATACGAAGTGCGAATATTGCAGGTTTCGGCTCCTTTCTCTTTAGTAAGTTCTTGGGAAACTTTTGCGATTCCGAAAACCTGGAATCGCGTTCAATTCACGAGTAGTACTTCCCATCTCCCTTTCATATCGATGAAAGAAATGTAATACGAGATTTAATGAACATATATTTAAGAAATTTTGATTGTATACAATTGTTTGCAAACGCTATTGATATCGTGGGATAACTGAAAGTATGACGAACTAGGCAAGAACAGCTATTCGCTAGGCAAGGCCCTATTCGAGATTCCAGACGGTGCGCATTTGTAAGCGATGATATTCATCGGGTTCATGAATTAAAATGTTCACGATCTTCATTGTAACGGTGAATGTATATCTTCATCTATTGACGAAGCAACATTCGACGCGTGAATCCAATGTCGTTACGTACACGAGAGGAAGCCGTTATGTGCCGAATAGAGAATTAATTTCGCGAGAGCTGCCAAAAAAATACAATAGCTGTAGCCGTCGTCGCTGAGTGAATTCCGAATGAGGCAGTATAAATCATTCATTTCCATAAAATTTTCATTTTGCACTCACTGTAACATTACACTCTATAACACTTGTTTCATTAAAATAATTCGTGTTGTGTCATGTCAGAAATAGATGCAAATATTTCGTAATTTAATCATAAGTTTTATTGTCTCGAAAAATTATTATCTTTATATATATATTCCTACAAATATAAAATTAAATTAAAATTATGCAAATTAGTACCGTGAAAAAACTAAAACCTTTTCTTTAGATTCAGAAACATCGTCTCCAGGTCGCACTCCTATTCTTGTATAATACAATTTAATAAAAAAAAAAATAATTTATTTATATATATGAATGTATTTTTTTACAAATCCAACATGATATGAGCGAAACTTTGCGCAACTTTTATGCGTTACACGATGCGAGCAAAGGTGATTTACTGTAACGGGTATTGAGATCTATACATGCAATCTCTGGGATTAGGGACCGTGTTTGCTTATACTATGAAGCGCATACGTGTCAAAACAGAAGTACGAGACTTTGGTCGGAATACGGATTTATGTCCGCACGGTCCAACGAGAAAACCGAAAGCCATGAGAAATTCGGCTTTTCAGGGCTCGCACGATCGTCCAATTACCTCGTATATAGCATTTACATAACGTATACAAACGCCTATCCGTGCCCCCGACGCCCGAAACCGCCCGCGCCGCAACGCCGGCCACCGCTCAATGTCGCCACCCTCACACCGACGGCCTCACGGCAACCGAAGTAATTACAGACGCGTTTCAGGGGGCACCGACTGAATACAGAAATTATGCAGATGGCGTAATAATATTCGCCACACGTTTGCTCGGGTCAATATTGAACTAAGCTTCCTCGTAATTCCTCGCGAAAGACGCCACCGCCGCGCGTTTCACCGCCGCGCCGGTAAAAACTCGTTCCGCGATATGCGCGACCCTTAAATTTTTGCCCGCTGTACCAATGAAGCTGCTTAAAATATCCGCTCGGATATGTATGTATATCTGCTAACCGATGCCCGATGGATTCGCGAAAACCGTTTGGTTTCTCCATCACGCTTTGCAATCAAAATACAGCGCATCTGTGTGACGGCACATATTCGTCCCCCGTTAATAAATCAATTGTAATTGTTGATCATATCGAAGTCAGATACCGCAATCTTATTGCTCTTATTAAGACGATTAGTTTGCGATCCTAATTCAACAAGTGCCAGATATTTGATATTTATAATCTCGAAAAAATGTTAAATCTATGATAGAAAAGTGTTCAATCCATATCTTAAACATGATTTAAATAATATTCATATAGAATTTTGTATTAAATATTAGTGTATATTTTCCATGACGTGGAAAAGCCGGGCCAGTTATAAGAGGCTAAGAGGTCGAAAAAAAGTAATTAATGTAAATTAAACATTATAATCGCTTAAGCACTTGTACAGAAAGAAAAGAAGTGTCAAATCAAAACATACACTCGTATACATATATATGCAACAATCTATAATCTTCTTATAAGAATTTCAACTTTTCATTTCAACTTTTTTTTTTGGTTGAACTTTATAAAATACTTCATTCAAGCAAGTTTTCTTCGTTCAACGCAAAGCTCATTTCAAGATTTCCACGTTGAAACTAAAAATACTTTCAAATCAAGAATATTCTTTTTTAGTCTATGTATGTTCAAGTTTGCGCACGTACACGCTTTGTGCACATCGCGTTTTGCCCGGTTTCCGCTCTCGATGCATTTGCGCCCTCGCCGAGCCGCGGGTTGCGCCGAGTCTGCGAGGTGGAGATACATTATCCGTTCCAGCTCGCGTGAGAGGAAGCGACCGGAGATGGAGGATCCCGCACCTTCTCGCGACGCTCTCGAGCGTCGGTGGAGTGGCGCTTTGCGGATCGGCCGTGGTGAATCGTGCCATAAATCAGCTGTTACCGAGTCAATTGAGACGTCGCGAGCACTCTTTGCGTTCCAAGTCCGCGCCATTGGTGGGCTTTTTGTCAAGCGCGACGAACTCGTCGGGGACGAGTGAGAAAGAGTGGGAAAGGGTCGCGGCCGGGCCGGCACGGGTGTCCCGCGCGGTCGTTAAACGCAGCCGTACTCAAGTACCGAAGTAACGATATGCTAAAAGGGGGCGAGGGCGAAGAGGGACGGAGGCGAGATGGTCTCTCGCCGTTCTTCCCCGATCGCGTGGCGCGATGATATACGGCTCGATACGTCCTCTCACCGCCGCGCTCTTTTGTTACTCCCTCCTTCCGCAGGCTCTCTCTTTTGAAACTGTGCCTTTTCGACGTCCGCCCGGTTTCTTCCGTGCCTTCCGTTCGTAACTCGCAACGGCGCACTGCCATGCCGTCAGGAAAAGTGGTTCTCCGCGGTGAATTACGCCGAAACTTCCGTTCCGCCGAGATACATGGTTTCCGCGACGTAGTCACCTGATCGCGAAGCGCACTGAGGCAGAGGTAATTGAAAGAGCATGTACATTCGCGAGAAAATTATAATCGCCGCGTATCAACCGCATGTGGCGCGAGCGCCTGTCCGCAACTTCCGCTACTCCACGTGGATAGTGACCATATGCCGCCAAATCCAGATGCACTCGCGACGCTGTTCGCGAAGATCTAATTATATGCGCGCATTATTCTCTTCCTTCAAATCTCAATTATAGTTACTGCTAAAATTAACATTGAAATATTGTTATAGTTTATTATTACTATTATACAATTGGTACGCAGTTATTAAATACTTTTATTGCTAATTAGAAGCTGCATCATGCGACTGTACTTATCTCGGTGAATTTTTACAAATAGTCGCGTGAATATAATTCAGTATTCAGCAAGGTTGAAACATTCTGATTTTGAAAAATCCGTTTTAAATTATATTGTTCAACAAAAAATGCACGAGAACGAGAGTAATCATTTCTTATAGTTTTTCGGACGTTGAATACGATCCCGTTTGTCAAAATGCTCGATCGTGTCACAATTTTAAAAAATTTGCGGTTGAAGTTACAAAAAAAAGATTTATTTTAGTGTATTTTGGCATATTATAACTACGATATGTGACGTGTTGGAGAAGTTGTATTGTATTCAAAATTAAGTATTTTGAATACAATATTTCGATTTAGAAGAAAAACACGTTCGCAGTGTTACGTGAATAATTTTACAAATCCCGTTTGCGAAGTGTAACGAAGTATTAATCCGTCGCATAATTATCGAAAGTAAATTAATAACGCGTCCTACTTGGTCGAAATTCATAATCAGACCGGGGGAATACAATTGTAACTTTAGCGATGGCGCGCCCGTTGTTTCAACGTCGATGCTAGGTTCGCGCGCGCGCGTGCGCACGAGCGAGGGACTATATCAGTGTTACGCTATTAAAAGTTGCAGCATTAGTGGGCGCTAGTCCCTCTAACTCGTTGAGCATTATGATTATACCGCGAAAGTTCCAAACATTATATCACTGCACAAATACGATATTTATCAAAGTAGTTTGCGCGGGAAAGTGACTTTCTTCTCGCTCGAGTTATATCCGGTAAAACTTCTTCCATCGAAAGTAGCGACCGTGTTAAGCGCCGGCGATCGTGCTCGGGGCTTGTTCAACTAAGTTTTATTGACGCCTGGAATTCGTTCGGTTGTCGCCGCGGCATTGGGTCTTATTGGGCGACGATCGGTGACGAATGAAACGTCCGTATAGCGGCGCGTCAATTGCCGCGAGCGTTCGTTCCTTTTTTCCGCGTCCGACGAATAAACTCGTTCGGCTTGAGAATATTTGAAAAATGACGTAGCGGACGTGTAAACGTGAACACAGTCCGTGAACGAGATATACTCTTCCGACATTGCTACATATTTATTAGATTGTCGCCTCCGATGCCGCGTATGGAAGCGAGTCACGTCGAGACGTTAAAGAAATCAGCTCTACCTCCCGGATTTCTTCCTCGCGCAGGTTGTCTGTAAAGTTCGAATCGAACGAGAGAGTATCAGGTGGAATTTAATCATATAAATGGACGAGCGTCCGATCCAAACTCGGCCCGATACGAAAAAATAAAAGTTTTAACGCGCGCGGCACCTCTTCCCGTCCCGAGAAGAGGAGAGGAAATCCCTTCGGAATTTTTTCCGATCGAATTAGCCCCAGTGAAACTTTATTTTGCGAGTCTGCTCTCCCCATCTTCGTTTTCCATTTTTTTTTTAATTTGCTGACAAAACGTGCATCCGAACCAGCGGGCTATCCCATGTTTATATATTCAGAACGGTTTTTACGCGGTTTAAAGACAAACGCTTTAGAGAATCGTCATTACCCAGAGTGAGACGAAAAAAAAGGTACTAACTAAAAATTGTTTTCTTTTATTCGTGCTTATATTTCACAATTTTCAAAAGCACTAAATAAATATTGTTTTTTCGCGCATAATTACGTAAGATACATATACATGTTCATAAAACGGAATATTTCTTTATCCACGTGCTGTAAAATATTAAAAGACGAAATTTAAACCAATACCTTACGTTAAATATTTTGTTATTTTTAACTGCCATGTGAGTCAAAATTTATTATTTTAATTTCATTGGTCTAGTTAAATTAACAACATATGTTGAGTATAGAAGTAGTGGCGACCTATAGGAATGATTAAAAATGAAGGAATGGTCCAATTGACACTAAAACGAATTTGACAATGTGGAATTTTCAGAAGGTCAAAATTTTTCATAATGCCATGACTTTTTATGTCGCTTCGCGACCCTATTGTTAAAACGTCCATCTCAATTCCGCTGTGGCTGAAAGTATCCAAAAGCACTGCAAATCGTGTGAACGTGGCGAAAAAACAACAAGTCGTGTGACTTTTGTCTCGTTTTTCTGTCACGTTCGTGGACTTCGCATGCCATCGCGTCGCGGATACTAATCGAACGTAAAAGAGAGAAACTAAAGTCGCCCGCAGGATCGACGTCACCGAGTTTTTCTTCAAGTTTTCCGCTCGGAGGGGTGGTAGCTCCCTAGCGCTCTTCGAAAGAACAATTCGTATTGTCGAACGAACCTGAATTCTCGTACGATGTGCTGCTTCGAACATAGTTACTCTGGAATTTTCCAGGCTAGAGCCAATCGTAGAGCCTGCTTCATCGGTGCCGGTGCCTTCGAAATTCTCGACAAGTTGTTCTATGCTGGAATAGCTGCCGTCGAATTTTCGTAGATACAGTGATAAATTGATTTGATTTGTTAACCCCGGGAATACCTTATTTTCTTTCTTTTGCATAAACAGTCACCTGGGGCGATTTTTACACCCCGATTAAAAATCATTGTTATTAATTACATATTGCATATTTTTATTGTTCTATATTTTATTAGTATTTAAGGACAATGTGCATAGAGATTTACTAACCATTTTGTGAAAAAGTAAGGAAAACCAAAAAAATATTTAAAAAACAAAAGAAGCACACATTAAGCGGCTTAGGGCCAGTTTCAGCAACATCGATTAACTGTATTTTCGGTTAAACCCGAGAACTGTTCCTCTAGAAAGAGACGAAGAGTGAGTTTAATCGAAGGTTACAATTAACCGATGTTGGTGAAACTGGCCCTTATTATGACAGTATTTCTAAAAAATAAAGATATCAATTAATAAAACGCGCTTATATTCTGGGTTTTTGACGGAATTGCATATTTAAAGGTTCGTAAAAAAAATAATTAAATAAATTTATAACTATTGTTTTTTTAAGCATTTACACATGTGTTTTTATTGAATTATTTTTTTTCTATTTTATATTAACTGTTAATTGTGTATAATTATACACATTATTATTTATTTATTATAAATATATTATATATATAAAATAATATTCATAATCTCATTCACACTCGTATTATTATTTATTTCAAATTTATAATATTTTTTTGTAACGTAAACGGTCAGTTGAGGCAATTTTTACAGCCCAGTAAGTTTTAATTAGGTCTGTACTTTAAAGGTACAAACCTTTATTTTTTCTATTATGTGGGTAGAGACCTAAATTTTTTCTATTATGCGGATTAGGTCTCGGAACTTTCGAATGAAAGGTAGATATGGATTCTCAATCGATAAAAAAAATTACTGTGTGACATGAGCTTCACTTTTTCGACACTGGGGTGTTTAAGTAAGCCCCGGGTGCCCGTTCTCGGGTTAAGTACATTTTCTTTAAATTTATACAATTATATACGAGAATAGTCAAAGTTTTGAGCCTAACATCGACTTAAAAGGAGACTATGTTGAAAAATTTGACCGAATTTGACCGAAAAAATAATGTTTAAGACTTAAAACTTTTCAGACTACCCACGTAGACTTATATTAATGACTTCTCATATTATAATACCATTACACTTTTGGATTTTTATTTTTGGATATACATATATCTTGTTATATATATATATCCGATATACTTTAAATAAATTTTATATGTTTTTTGTAGGCCAATCATCAAGGTATATTTGTCTCCACGAATTGTAACAATCATTATTCTAACGTAAGTACAGAAAGTTGTAACAATACTTATATTGGCTTCAATAACTTCATAAATACTGATTTATATTGATTTATAATCACGTTACAGAATCCTTTATTTACTGTTGGCCGTTCTTCATATCGTATTATTTAAAAATTCGAAATTGCTATGCGTGCAATTAATATTAACTACGATTGTGGTAAATGATATATCGTAAACGTTATTGTCAAAACAAAATTTTTTTCTGTGATTTGTGATGGCATTAGCTAAAACTAACAGTCCTATTACTTATAGAAAGTGGTACTTGTGCTGTTACTTCTGACATTACTGTCCATGACAAAAGTGGAGGATTGGAATACTACTGGTTTAGTGTCATTAACGTTAATTACCGTCATTATTATAAAGCTCTTCGGTATCGTCATTGCGTATTCTGATCTGGTAAAACGCCTCTCTCCCTCACAATATGTTAAATCAAAGAAATATTTAGTGAGAATGAAATAAATTGCGTTAGAGTATGTTTGCCATTGCGTCGAAAGCTCGTTGACCCATTCACAAGCATTATCACACGTGTTAAGCTCGACAAATCAATTGGCCGACAGGTGGACATGAGCGGTGACTGGTCGTATTTAATAGAATTTGGTTTCGGCGTTATATTAATCGCCATTGTAGTCGCAATAGAGTTGCTCGTAATTATGCGCACGCTGACAGCAGTGGCCATTGTCGCTGCTGTATTCGGTACATTCCTCAGCTCGGTAAACATAAAAACAGACGTTACATGTACAACGAAAATTTAGAGCATCAAGCAAATGCAAAATTATTTCCCTGATAACTGTTCGGCTTCAGATATCATTGATGGATCTTCATCAGAACATGAGCGTCAATTCCTGGTGGTGGGAGAAAAGGCTGATCAACGGATGCATGTATCATGTGCTCAGGCAATACACGCTGTTATGGTGTCTACGAATCGAGGAGAAGCCACGAGTGATAACAATCTTCGATAGCGCGCCTCAAGAGCAGGAGCTCGACGTGACTGCGTTAAATAGCCAATAAAGTCCTGATCGTACGCCGCGTTAAATCTTTCTATAAATGTAATACGCGCAGCAGCGGAATTTTGCGGAATTACGATTTTTACGTTTTTCTGATTTAGAAGATATCGCCGGCGGAATACGACGTTTCTTAAATTGCCTTACCGCGCAGATGCTGCGTGACATGTATGTATAGAAACTCGTAAAATATCATTAAGAATTATATCATTCGATCGTAACAACTAACTAGAGGGACAGCTGGTATTCCAAAGGAAACACTGCGTATGCGTATAATATCAACGTAGAAACTGAGCTGAGTCTTAAATTAAGAGACTCGGTTTTACGGCTATAATCGTTCCTTTGCTTTTTTAAAGTGATGCCCCATCGAATATCTTGAAATCTATTTTACGAGCAGAGCTCGTCTACGTGCCGGCTACGCTGCTTCTTTTCAGACCATATATCTCTGTGAAGAACGTGCTTGTTTTAAGAGAAGATGTCTTAATGTCTGAGCTGTTTAATGTTTTCACAAATTTTACTCCTGTATTTATACAATTGCATTTAAGTATATATTCTTTATTATAAAAAAATAAAAGATTATATATATATGTGTCATAGTTTTTGTCTTTCTCTTAAAACTTCTATTCACTGTTATATGTTCGTTGTATAACATAAAGAAATAGGAATAGTCCCTCCGTGCCAGATGCGTGTATCTGACAAGCATTCTGCAATCCTTTCTTATATAATTTTTCACCGACGCGCTAGCAAGGCTAGCAAAGGGGATAGCATCTCTCTCGCGTTCGACAATCGCGCGCAAAGAAAGCAAAATAAAGATACAAAGAGTACCTCAGTAGGGCACGGCAAATATTTCGCCATCTTCAGATAGGACTTATCGGTTATAAAATGGCACTTTGGGCACTCGAGAGAGAACGTCGTGTCGATCGTGTCGCGATGCAACGGACACTCGTGGCCGCGAGGAACAAATCTTATCGACCTGTGGCACGGGGCAGAAGGTACGCGCACTATCGGACCACTTTCGGAAAAGCAAACAGCAGTGCCGGGCAGCCGAGCGAGGAGAGAACGTGCCTCTTCTTGAATGAAAGAGAGAAAAAGAGAAAGAGAGAGAGGGAGAAATAAAATACGTAGCGGTCCGCAGCAAAAAGAAAGAAGTAAGACGGCCATGGGCTGGACGAGCGACGAAGAAGTAAGGAAGCACCTTTCGGTTCCCACGAGATTTTGTGGCTCGTGGTCGAGCCCGAGGGAGCCGATAGAAGCAGAATCAATTTTACGGACGGCTGGCTATCGATACTACGCCGATTGGCATCGATCCCATAGAAAGAGAGAGAGAGAGAGAGAGAGAGAGAGAAAGAGGGAGGGACGCTTCTTCTATCCTCGCAGACACGACGTGACGTAAAATTATCCGCCCTTCCAATCCGGACGTCCTCCAGCGCTTCCGCTCTCGTCAAACGAGAAGCGGCTTGGAAGTCCTTGCCTCTTTCAATTTGCAGGAACCGGCTAGCGACCGTCTACGATCGACGATGAAACAAGGCGGCCATCCGCGTTACTTCCATCGAGCTATTGCCGCAGTTCCCTCTCGATCCCGAATGATGACTACCTGCCGAGCTTTATGCCTTATGAAAGCTCGCGCCGTTCCATCATACGTTCAGAGACTGCACGTATGACAGAGTCAATTTTTCCCAGAATATAGAAACGCGCTAAGCTTTTTCGTCGAAGCAATCAGTGCTACTAAACGGATATACGGCTGTCGCGTTGTCGTTCGTTGAAATATACTCTGTCACGTTTTTATTTCAAGAAATAGTTGTTTTTCGTCGCAAGCTCGATGGAAGATAGCGATCCTCGCGTAAAAGTTCGACAGAAATATGTACACAGATAACGTGTATATTGGAAGAGGCAGAATAAATTTACCGGTTTCAATTTTTTCAGAATTGACTCGGATGAATAGCCTGTCTCGCCTAACGATTTCAATCCGAGGGACTTCGTGATTTAATCGCCTGCGACGCGAGAGTTGCGAGGTGTAACGGTATTGTCGAAAATCTCTCGCGATAATAATAGGCTGAATGTGTGATTTATTAACCGTAACCGTTCGGTTAATTTATAAACGATTACAAGCGCAATTAACTCGGGAAGCAAAAATGTCGAAGACCAGGTGGAATCGTGCGATACGCGCGATAGCACGAGAGGTGATAAAAACGAGCGATAAAAGATGACGGTCGTGGAACTATCGCTACGTGCATTTATTATTTTCATTGGTAGGGCCGAGAATGGTATATTTGCATCTCGTACATACATACGTGCGATTAAACATAGTTATTTTTTTTATTCGGAGCCAATATTCGTAAATCACGGAACAAAATAAAAATCTATACCTTGGAAACAGCATTCCCGTGCCCACGACGCAGCTTCAAATTATTAAGGAATATTAAATCACAATTATTATAAATCAAACAACAGGATTGCATCCACGGGGTGGAACGTGCAATTGAGAAACTGTGCAAATACAAAACGGGGATATCGTTTACCAAACGGTTCGTAACAAATGATTTCGATGATTTACGGCGACGTTAAAATCGAGGCGCAACGTGGCGAGGCGCGTGTGCTGCGCGGTGGGTCGCGTGATTCGCTTTTGCCACGGCAATAGGCGTCCAAGAGAAGATAATTATCTCGGATCCTTCGTGCCGCCGTGAAACATTATTAAATCAGGTAATCAGTTTTTCAGAGACCCAGAGCAACGAGGGAACGAACGCGCGGAGAAATAAGCATTGCGAGCCAGTTTTCCGATTTACCAGCCAGCCAGTAAGGCGCCGGTTTCAACGCGAGCGACTAACGACAGCCACTTTACGACACCCACGCTCGGTGCCTCGCCGCTCGAACGGTTATTAATTACGCGGCACCGGGTTTTCGTGTTCGCCTCCACTCCTCCCGCCTTCCTCGCCGTGTTTTCCTCACGCGCGCTCGACGACGACTCTTTGAGGCCGGTGCGCTTCGATCGGTCTCGCAACGATACTTCGCACGATCCGGCACGATCCGCACATTCCTCTTTGCCTTTACTGTTTGTATCCCATGGCCTTTCAACGTCGCCTATTAACGTTCTTTATCATTCATTCATATCATTTATCAGTCTATCCGAAACTCTATACAGAACTGTTTTGTTCGGAACGTCGAATTGGAATCTTTCGACACGTTCGGTGAAACTAAAATCTGATTTATATGCCTATCAATTGGCGTCGGTAAACAACGTCAGAATTTTTAGAAGTGCGCGGCTCCATTAGACTTCTTAAAGTAAAACTAGCATCCAGATTATATAATCGTGTGATGCGTTTAAGCGGCGCTCGGCGTCGCGGGCTGGAACCTCCGAGGAAATCTTCAAGGCATTCCTTGGAGATACCGTTATTTGTCAAACGTGGATACAGGTTTTTCTTGTTTCCAGATTTCTTTTGAGCACAGCGATACACTGACACAACGGTTCCTCCGCCATTCCGTCCGGCACGAACGGCATTGCGTATTCTTTCTTTTACATATCGTAACGATTCTTCTCTCGCCGCCTTTGACGTTCTCTTTGTCGCATGCCACCGGGGGGACTTACCGAGACAACGGCGAGGCTTCCTTGAAACTTTCTCATTCGTCAAATTAGAATTCGCCTTTTTGCCGATATACGACGGCGACGGACTCCCCGGGGGCTCCCCGACGACGACGACGACGACGACGCCTCGTCGAGACAATGGATCAAAGGATCACACAACCATCCGCTGTACTGTATTTCCCGTGGACCCTGTGGATGCCGCGCGCTTGCCAGGCGCGAGACAATCCGATGAAAATGGATCGAGTGACGGTGATGTTGGGCATCGAGGATGGGTGGGAAGGAGGGCGCGAACGAGAGAAACTGTATTTCTCTCTGACGTTTCTCGATTCATCTGTACACTTCTTTCGTTTTTCTTTATTTCTGCACGAGAAAATTATAATGTCGCGTCTACCTGTTGCAGAGAACGAGATGGAAAAGGATCGTCGAAGAGAAAAAAAAGAACACGAAGCGCCAACTCTATTCGCTCTCATGTTGCGCGTGGAAGGAGAACGGCAACTGCACGGCTAATGCGAGCCAATATCCCGAATAAATCCATCTTATTGTTAAATCAATCTTAATAAAAATAAAATGAGAAAGAGGAAAGGAGCGAGGCGAGACCAATGAGTTCTCCTTCCCGGCGCTTCATCGACAGCCGATAAAACCCGCCTGGAAAAACAGAGGCTGATCGAAGTTTAATCAAAGTCTTCCACTTCGTCATTCAGCGTTATATAACCAACCCCTCCCCTCTCCCCCCGGCACGGCCAAGAATAAGCAAACGGTATATCGCGACCGTTCGATTGGCTCGTTTTCGCGACTTTAAGTTACGACACCGCCGCGCGGCTGGGAAACGTTCACTGCTCGAGGCACGTGGATGCAGTCGAGAGATCAATTTCGGAATCCATCATAGAAGTTTTACTCCGGCGCGCGGCGAAAAACGCTTCTTTGCTGCTCGTTCGAAACGTCGAGACGGCGATACGAGGGGAAAAAGGGAGAAGGGGGGAATGGATAGGAAAGGAAGAAAGGGACGATCGGAAGCCCGGGGAACGAAGTGACTGGTCGGACTCTTTTATATAAGGCGACTCAATTAGGATTAGCCTGCCGCCGAGTCGGAGCCTTTCGGTCTTTGCGCGCTGATCTTCGACTCGTCTCATCGGCTTAAAGATTTACCTAAGGATCTTATTGGCATCGAGACCGAGCGCGATCGATACGCCCATCGTTCACGGAGCCGCGCGCGCGCGCGCTCTCACGAAGTCACGAGATCGTGATCCGCCCGTCGAGAATAGGACGTATACGACCAACCTAGCGTATGGACGTAGGGAACGGGCAAGGAAACTCCAGAAAATTGCTTTTCCACCCGGTGACGTAATAGAGGCAGCCCTTTCAATGGTTATCGAGCAACGCGCCTCGTATAGACGTCGACGCAGCGGAAAATCGCCGGTTAATCGAACGAATTTCAATGCTTTTCCAATGCCGGAGGTGCGTTTACTTTTCTAATTGAAGATCATGATTGGCGCGCTGCTAAGAGTACGTCGATCGTTACAGGGAACGTCCATCACCGCGAGATATCGCAAAAATTCATTTCTGCATAATCAGGTTTCACGGCTGAGCACTTCGGTCGTGTCGCGCGTATATACGAAATCGAATCGGAAGTGCGCGCGAGTCGATGTACGCGAATCAAATCAAAACCAGACCAAAGTTCTTTATCGTGTCACATTGCCATGGTTTTATCTGCGAAGCGTACAGTCGCAGTTTACAATGTATCGGACCCTCTCTCGCTCTTTGTCTCTCGATTCCACGCATCGGCAGGTGAAATCTCTCGCCTCTCTCTCCCGCGTTATTCCGCTCGTTCCTTCTCTCTCTCTCTCTCTCTCTCTCTCTCTCTCTCTCTTTTCCCTCTCTACCCTTGTTCCTAGCTTCTGTCGGAGAATAATAAGTTTCCGGCGATGTGACCCGTGAAAATCGAATACGCTTGCACCGGTTGCAGCGACAGCTCGGTCGACAAGGCAGCTCCGCGTCCGGTCGACTCGGTTATGGAAATCCCTTCGGCGCTGGCTCATCACTACCGCCGTTTCTCCATGATGTTTCCAGCGAGTTCACTTCTCGCCCCGATCTCTGTTCAAAGCCGATAGCGAAATCTCGTTATTTCATACCTTGCCCGCGATAACGAGAAAAATTGCGTCTGGTTATACGCCGCGCGACGCGACGCGACGCGACGCGACTCGGCACAGGAATTCGCCGGGCAATATTTTAAGCGCTTTATCGCCACAGCTAGTCTGCTTGACGTTATTAAACCAATGATATATCCGTGGAAGTATTTTAAGCATCACTTGCGCGGTGAGGTTTTAAACGGCGCGGGATATCGAAATACCGAAAGACGTGTTTTCCCGCCTGTACACGCTATAAGCAATTATATATATTTGCATAGAGAAATTTAAATATCCTGTGATATAAAATATTCCGCGTCCTGTTATAATTAAACATCGCCCTGACACGTGCATGTAATCCACTTAGGGACATATATTAAATTGCGATGGGAAGAAGCAGAGCTGGAGATCCGGACTGCGCTATATATTATGCGATACAGATAATTACATTAAAATATCGCTTTGCGTTATCCGGCCGGCATTAATCTTTACTTCTCAGTTTTTAAGTTGTTTCTCCCTCGAGGGGGTTTATGCCCACGTCATTCCGCATAAAGTTCGCAAGGACTGCAAAACTTTTCCCATAAATTTGCGTGTTTCCTAATTTCTCCATTGCTTCTGTATCTTTTACGCTGACGATCGCCAAATTCCTTCCAACTGGCGCAAGTTCTAACGGACCTACCTAATTAATAGACAAATTCCGAACAATCTGCCTAATTAAGGATCAAATAGTCGTCTTTCGAATTTTGCCAAAATTATATTATCGTTTAACTTCGGGTATAGCATTTCTAATTATATAAAATCTTTAAAGTATTTTGCATCATATATATTTTTATCATATAGTATATTAAAATGTGTACGCACTGTAAACATCATGATTAAAAAGGAACCAATTTCATTCTATTTTCATTTCAAATTTGAAGACTTTATTTATTTTGTTTGTCTCCGATCCGCGATCAGAGTCGCATAAATATTTAAAAATCCCATTAAGTCAGTCAGAAAGGAACGGAGAAACTCGGCTTTTCCGATCAGACACAAGAAGTTTACATAACATTACGTAGAACGGCGGAAACTTCTTGCGAGGGGTGACGAAGTTCGGCGGCCGGAGAGAAGGACGGACCGGAGGTGCCGAAGGGCATGATCGCGAGGGCACCGACTTGAATAAACCGCCTCATTGTTTGCCCGGGGCTCGATTACAGGTTAATAACGTTACCGTGACCCTCCGTCTCTCGCACGGTGTATACACCCCGGCGGTTTTGAGGAAGACCGCATTGCTCGCTCGGTGGTAGCAACAGCCGGCGCATAAAGGAGTCGATCGGCCGATCCAATTACTGACTAGCTGTTTCTTGGTTCGTGGCTCGTTAACGGGAAGAAGATGCCCGGTGGAGCTTAAGGAGTTCGTAAGACTTCCCTCGTATCTCCCGGGGAACGTCTCGGGGAACGCGACCGCGATCGTCCGCGCGGCTTGGGTTACTCCCGCAAAATTGCACGCAAAAACCAAGGCGCGATGGTCGCTCGCGTGGGTCTTCTTGGTGGGCTCATGGGGGAATTGCGAGCCGTCGGCTAAGATTTCTCTAAGCCGGCAAACCGCGATCCGCCTTCGCCGAGACTCTTTTCGAGGGCGCAACGACGTGGCAGCACGTCGTACGAAATGGGATTATCCGATATTACTATCCTTTATCTCGTTAATAATATGTAGATATATTATTGAAATGGAAAATCCGAAAGCAAAGTCGCTGGTAATATACTGCTGGGAGCTGAGAAGAAGCGATTGTCGGAAAATTGAAAGAAGTTCAAGATTAGATATTTAAAGTCCACTTTAAGAAAACGTGTAATTTGTAGCGCTCTAGAGAATTACAGACAATAAATAATATTTTATAAATTTATTAGAAATAATTTATTAATTTTACGAGAACTAAAATAAAAGCTTCTTATCGAGAAAGGTTAATTAATTAAATTAATTCTGTCACTAAATTTTATTGAATTATTTAAAGATGTTACGCTTTCGTATCTTAAAAGATGCGTTATTCCGGTTAAAATTAACGACGATGGGTATAGGAACAAATTAATAGCCGATTGGATAAGAGCAGTCGTATATAATGCTGCTTCGGATCTAATTATGCCGCGCAGAAGGACATATCGAGTATCGCGCGCGCAATTTACCGGCTTCGTGCATCGGACGGCAATTAACGGTCGTGAGGAGAAACCGGTGCACATAAAATCTGAGAAAATGACCGAAGCGGGGACGCGCGGGGAGAGGGTTTATTCTAGCTCGGCGCGACGCGGCGACGTCGTCGCCAAGGAGATCCGCATAGCCGGAGCAGCCCGCGACCTTGGTCGAGGGGTCCGCGAGAAAAATTACGGCGGATTGTAAAGAGAATTTAACGATTCCCGTCTGGCCGACACGCCCTCGGATCGCCGAAAACAACGAAAGCTCGCACTCGATAATTTGTGGCTCGCGAGCCACCGGCGTGGAACCAGCCTCGCTGTAATTACCAAGGTAAATAATGCTCTCCCCGGCTGTCCAATGGCGTAACTCCGTTCGCGAATAAATCCGACTCTATATACGTGCCCGGGATGTGGAATACGCCGCGCCGCACCGGCGTGCGTCCACCGAATGAGGAAACGAAGAGATCGTTACGATAATCACGGATTCGTTTTTTGCTAACGGAGATTTGTTTTGCCGTGCGCCGCGCCGGGGAGAGATTACATTTCTGGTCGCGTTTCCTAATAAGTTGCGGTAAAGTATCGGCTAATATATTTTATACCAACGTCGCGTGAAAGCGATTTTCTGAACCATATCCCGGCATCGTCGCGATATCTTCGATAATGGACCTCGACTTGATCTGCTTCACAATCTGCTACAAATTCTTAAAGTCAGTCACGTAAACTAACGAGCATATAAATCCGTTCTGCTCCGCTTTATAGTAAGTAGAATTTCCATTTGCCTTTCACCGTCATTCTTTGTGCAATATATCTTATAATTTCTCCTATCAACTATTCATTTTTATCACATTTTATAAATATGATAGTTTTCTCACAAAAAATGTTTAGTTATATTTATTTTAAAAAATATTTTATGTGCAACTTTTAATAAGATGCACTGACTTAAGTCAACCAAATCTAGTCTCAATTTATTTATCTTCGCAAAATCGTATCGCAGCAATATTTTTTACAATTCTTCTCAAATTAGATTATCACGTAAAAAATTTAAAGAACATTTTTACGCGCGCATAATAAGATGTAGTGACAAGTGAACCAAATCTGGTCTCAATTTGTTTATCTTCACAAAATCGTACTGTAGCAATATTCTTTACAATTCTTCTGAAATTAGATTACTATATTTAGAAAGGGAGCAAAAAAGAAGAGATTACTTTATAATTCTGCTTATAAAGGAAATAAAAGCGCAGAGCCCCTTCAGAAAAGACATATGTTCGCATACACTACCAATTCAGTGCAGCTCGTATATCAAACTATCTTCCTAAATCCTCAATTAAAAAATCGAGCATTGCAGATAGGAGGGATTATGATTGCATTTATTGTCTCGTGACGCAGTTCTTCTCGCGTCGGAATTATCTTGGCAGCTATCCAACGGGGCGCGAGGTGCTCAAAACGTTTGGCAAAATGAGAAAATAATCGAATCCACTTGAAATAAAGAAGAAGTTGAATAAACTGCGGTGGAAAAGGCTGAAGTGCTGCGGGCGACGACAGATCGCCGTCTACTTTGCCGACGTCAATGATTCTCGAAGCAGCTAGGAAGAAACGCGAATTTCCTCATTCCCCATTCTTCCGCGTTTGTCCCCTCGCGCTTATTTTTCTTCTCTCCTTACGGGTCTCCTTCTCTCTCCGGTTCTCATTTACTGTAAACGTCTTTCTACGGAACGTTAGCGGGGCGCAACCGTGAACCCGATCGCCCGAAACCATACGAAGGGAACGCGACGTCGGGCGATAGACGTGTTTTTCATTCTTTGATCATCTACGGCTCAACTGAATTAGAGATGAAGTTCTGTGCGATGGCTGTTCCGTGTACACGGTTCGTTCGAATTGTTAGTCTTTCGTTATATCTCGCGAGCGCCCGCTCGATTTACAATCGCCTCCTTTTCCGCGCGCCGAAGACCGATCGCGTTTCCACTCGAGCTTCCGATCGAGCATTGTCTATACATTGCCTGGCATTTGTCTCTGGCATGTTGCTCTTCGAGAATAGTTTCCTATCAAAATTTACGCTACTTTATAATTGTATTTTTAAGGTATTACCATGTATTCATCGCTAATAGTGTTGCTTAAATTAGCAATCCGAATTAAACATAAAATTGTATATAGTTTTAATAAAAAATACGTATATATCTATAATAAATAACATAAAAATGTATGCGTGTTTTATTTACTTTATTGTTTAATGTTATATTGTTTAATAAAATTAAACAAAGATTTTCTTGATTCCGTTCATATTGATCCTAATAGATCTTACATTTAATGAGACTCAATGGTCGGGAAAATAAAGGTGTTTGATAGTAACATATATCACGTCCTTATTATCGGGGAATAGCACCAATTTTAGTGGGGAAAGTTGCCAATTTGCGCGGAGAGTCGAGGTCCCCAGAGGCACCGCTATTAAAAGTCTTTGGAAATCAATTGAGCTGAACGGGAGATCTCGAAGAGGGTATCGGTAAAGCACTTAATCAATCATGTGACGTATAAAATAAATTCAGAATACCGCGTGTATGCGTGCCCAAACTTGTTAGCGTAATAACATCAAATGTATTACACAATCAAAACACATTTATAAAATATATTTTTTATTTTAATAGATATTTAATATTGCAATCAGAAATGCAAGAACTAACCCACGTTTTTTTTACACAGAAAAGAAGAATGTTTTTGATTTGAAAATATATTTAATTTTAACGTGAAAATCTTAAAATAAGATTATATTGCGTTAAACTTGCTTGAATGAAATCATTATATAGTACAACCAAGAAAAAAATATTAAAATAAAAAGTTGACAATCTTATAAGAAAATATAATAGATTGTTTCGTTTATAAGCAAAATCACTATAATCTTCTTATAAAAATTTCAACTATTTATTTTAACTTGTTTTTCTTGGTTGCACTATATAATGACTTTATTCAAGCAAATTTTCTTTAAGCAAGTTTTCTTCAAGTAAGTTTAACACATCAATATAATCTCATTTCGAGATTTTCACGTTGAAACTAAAGATACTTTCAAATCAAGTTAAATCAAGAATATTCTTTTTTTCTGTGTACTCTTAAATATTCTATTAATGTCCGCGTAAAATATCGTAAAACGTTTCTGCATATCGAGTCCTTTCTTTCAGCGGCAAAAACGATTCTCTCGACATTCTAACGTAAGTGCCGCGCCATTCAGATTCGAGGGGAGCGTCCAATTTGCGCCGATGCCCGGTGATCAGGGTCATGTCCCCGCGGGTCGTGTGATTTAAGCCTCGTTCTAGTCTCGTCAATGGAAAAGAGAGCGACACACGAGAGGAAGAATGAAGAGACGAGTGTTAAGCCGTGCCGCGCGGGGAAGCGCTCGTGGCGGCGGCGGCGCGGGGATTCGATGAAAAGGCAATTAGCCGAATGAAAATGTAACACGAGACCGCACGTGACTACGAAATACGCGGGGGGTTTGCGGCTCCCCTTCCCGCCCCCCTCCCTCCCACACCCCCTGTTCAAGCGCCCGCCTGCACACTCGTACATGCATGCCGCGTAATTGTCACTTTGTCAACGTGCATCACGCTTAAACCCCCGAGGAGTTTCTCCTTGTCGAGCGTGAGAATAGAGAGTCACTTCTTTTAATTGGCGCGAGGAGCCGGCCGTGTGTAAGAAGACTGGCGTAAAGAGGATGCACAGGAAACGGAGTGAAACGGAAAAAAGAAAGGGGAGGTATCGGAGACGTCCGAGGTAAAGAGGGACAGAGTCTTTCGGTCGCGCTCATGACGGAAAGTTTCGTGGAGTAAAGGGGGGTTCATGTCAAGCAGAGGCTCCCCTCGAAGTTGCGGAGATGAGACATAAGACATGAGACGTATGTGTATGTGAGAGAGAGAGAGAGAGAGAGAGAGAGAGAGATGCTGCCAACCCGCTGTAGAAAGAAGAAATCAGACATGATCAAGCATTCTCCCGCGTTTCGCCATCGTCTTCGCCGTCGCGTCGGCTCGGCTCCCCCTCCGAAAGAGCAGCAGCTCTGACACAAAGGGCACTCTCGCGGGCAGTGAGGGGGGGGGAGAGGAGGAGTCGTTACTATGCCGCGGTTCCTCGTCTTTCCTTCCTTCCTTCCTTCCTGTCACTTCCTAACGATGTATTTCCCGCTATTGGTTTCCCACGCGAACAATGGTTAGAAAGGGGGCGGACGGGGGCGATCAGGGAGGGAAAAGCGTGAGGAAAAAGAAGTAGATAGCGCACATCCTCTTCTCATCCACCGGCTTTTCCTCCGCTTCACGATATACACGCGCAAAACGATAGGAAAAGAGAAGAAGGGGAGGAAGACGGAGGGAGCGACAGAAGAATCTATCGAGGAGCGAGAAAGGAGGCAACAGGGTCGGATCAATTGGAGGTAATCCCTCGGGTAGAGTCTCCCGCTTCGCAGAGCGTGAAATTCTTCCTGTCTCCTCGCTGCACCGACCTGCTCGAAGAGTGGCCCTCTCTCTTTCCCCACCCCCGCTCCTCTCTCACACGCGTATACCGGGGGAACGTGTAAGTGGGCTCGACGATATGCACGTACACATCTTCGCTTCCGCGCGTCCTCCTCTCCTGCCCTAATCGCTCCTTATCCGCCTCCTCGAACGGGGCCGAACGGGGGATACGCGCCTTGATTCGAGCCAATTACACCGACGGTTCACAATTCAATTTCACTTACAGAACGTCCCAGCTCTACGACCCGCAACTCGACGTATCGATTATCGATCTACTTTAGTTTGCGCCAGCCGAAAGAGCGAGTTTCGGCGGAACCTCGCACTCGGAAGTTATTCTGCATCGCGATGCGAATGCAAGTGTGTAAATAGAAAGAAATAATTCGCTGCAGTGATAAATAATTGAGCTATATGACGATAAACAAAAATTCATTTAAGGCCCGGGCACATGAAAAAATTTAAGCAGTAAGACGTAATTAAGCAGCAATGAAATCAACAGTTTGGATTCGTTACCGTTTATCGTTACGTTATGCCTTAAGTTTCTTGACTGTGATTGGCTGATTAGCTTAATGTTTAAGTCTTACTGCTTAAGTTTTTCTATGTGTGTCCGAGCTCTTCATTTCCCGCCTTTAGTTCCTTTCTCTATTTTAAAATCAATTGTCGCTACATATTTAAATGGAATATAAATTTACCTAAAAACGCGGGTTATTTTTACTTGCCACGCGTATATATCGGTTCAGCTTGAGGGTAGCATTTTTCTCGCGAATCAAATCCAGGCGGGAAAAAAACTGTAGGTTGCCCACTTGCACATTTTTTATCGGCACACCAGAATTGATCACCGGCGATTTTTTCATCTTTCTATCTTCCTCTTCCTTTGCCTTTGCCACACGTTCCGTCGCCCTTCATCCGGCCGGAGAGAACGAAGAAGTAAGCGAAAAAATGAAGAAACGCGGATGAGAAGGAGGACCAGGGGGGGGGGGATGACGGTCCCGAATGAGTATCGATGAAGTACGACTCGCGTGGGCGAGCCCGCGGTTCTCTCCTTCTCGCAATCTCGCGTATATCGCATCGCATTGTTTCTGACATCGGAGATTTATATTTGCCGCCACACGGCCGACCACTTTTTCCGTCGATTGAGCTCATTGTCCGCGAGACGATCGTGATTAAGAGGCGCGTTAACGAGCCGCATTGAAGCGGCTTCGGACGGCGAGTGCGCGCAAAACTCGTGCGCGCGCGCTCGTTTCACGGAAGATCGGGAGATTCATTACACTTACGTGTAGCCGATCGCGAAAAAACCGGAAGGACTCCCGGGGCACACACACTCGCAGAACGCTGCCGTTTGCGGATGACCGGTCGCAACGTTCGATAAATTTCTGGCGGCGCGCCATCCACGTTTCGTTTCTCGATTTATAGCATTTAACGGGACGAGTGTTTTCGCGCGGATATATAGAGCCGCGCGCGCGTGCGTCACGCCCGGCCGAGCAATCCAACAAACGAATAAAAGGTAAATCGATCAAACCGTTGTTCGGTTTACTCGTTTTTTGGCGGATTAATCGAACGGACACTTGCTCGCTTCGGTCGGCCGGTTACGTGACCGATTATTCGTTTTGATCGGGCGAGTCAAATGATTAATTTCTTACTTGCTTGGTTAGCGCGGCAGTCTTTTTAAGATATGTCAGGCTAATCTTTATTTATTAATGTCAAATAGCAAAAAGTATAGAGATGGTTTAGTAGGAAATGATTTTAATCGAATTCCAAGCACTGAAAAAGACACCGTAAATGTAATCTTTATATACATGCTAATAATGATATAATATGTTTGTTCAGGAAAGGAGCTAAATGAATATATGCCGTGTACGAAGGAATGTTCTCAATTAAGATGCGGACCCGTGTGTGCCATGCTACTATCTGAAACGGAAGTTAGGCGATGGAGACGAACAGACAAGCTCTAAGCTTGAGAGAGCGATTTCATACACGATGTAGCAATCTACTTGGGACGCTTTGAAGCAACTTGTGGTTCGAATTAAATTTCTCGCGGCGGACTTCCGTTAAAACCGACCAAGGAGACGACTCCCGAGTGCGGCGCCAAGAGACGATAACATCGGGCATCGCACGTGTTTTCATTTTACGTGTTGTACTCGTATCCGCGTACAACCGCCAAGAATATCTTCACGCCGTGCCCGCACAGAAGTGTCGCTAAATAAAGCTCTAGCTGCATACTTTTTACGCTTTAATAATTAAAAAATTAAAGTTAAAAAAAATTATTTAGGAAAATCATTATTTTAATCTTGTATCCGGATAACAAAACGAGAATATATTTTCAATAAACTTTTAGCCTTCTTAATTGTAACTTTTTAATTATACTGATAATAAGTAATTAAAATCTTAATAAAAAGTCAAGCTATTAATTGATAACAAAGTATTTAGCTATCACAATAACTACTTTGATTTAGTATTAGTTCGTTATATAAACTGATATTCCTCAACGTAATTAAGTTTTTAATAAATGTCGCAGCGTAGATGACATTTGAGGCATTAATCTTCGGCATATAAAATAAATCGCATGTACAAGAAAACGAAGTGGGACTTCCGCGAAGCTGTTGTCGTGACAACAAAGCCGCCACCCAGCGTAACGCCGGGTACTTCGGGATCGACGTTAAGGAGCCGACGATAGATCGTCGTAGTGACGGAGAGGTCGGAGGGAATTTCGCTCGTGGAATATGGAGAGGCCAGAGGCCTGTCGATCGCCCCTAAACGACGTGCATTCAAGCTCGCGTCCGTTGTCATGGAAATCGAAGGACGACTTCGTCGTAGGAACCCCATTGAGAACGTGACGGCGTCAACGCGTTTTTCGCACAAAAAAAGCTGCGAGATTTCA
This sequence comes from Temnothorax americanus, assembly GCF_048541705.1. Classification (NCBI taxonomy): domain Eukaryota; kingdom Metazoa; phylum Arthropoda; class Insecta; order Hymenoptera; family Formicidae; genus Temnothorax; species Temnothorax americanus. The sequence goes on from NW_027509570.1 coordinate 982,916, forward strand.
GTTTTCTGATATCCGTCATACGCCGTGGAACATGCGGACAATGTTGGCATTTGTAGTGCTTTCGAACAAGACTGTCACTATTATTATCAATGAAAGTACGCGTAAAAATCCTGTAACTCAAAGACTCTCAAAGCAGTAGATCATATTGACGAGAGAAAAGTTGCTTCAGAATTTCTAAACATTAAAAGAAATATTATGCAAAATACGGTTTACTGAAAGGTATACGCAGTGTCAGTCGATTTAGAACATTTAATACTTCGCGATACTTATGTATATTTAATTATGCAAACGCCGGGGACTGCCCTCGTGCGATTAGCGAAAGTGGTGGATATTCGTCAAAACCCGCGGCCTGTCTCGCTTTATCTGGACCTTCAGACCGGAATGAACTTAATCCGTAATCTGCTTTCCGAGAAAATCACATTCGCAATCAGGATTGGGGCATATCAAAAAGATTCGCGCATGAACGACTCGGCGAGCAATTATGTTATGTTTCTTTCTGCCCGGAGAGTCTGCTCGTCCGCGAGGAGCCAGCCCTTGGACTCGTGTCCTCTCTTAATTCCGCGCCCTCTTAGAGGGCGAAAAAGTATATCCTCTTAATATTCCCGATCTCCGAGAGAATCTTTCGGCGCGGAATATTCGCCCGTGTCAGCCCGAAAAGTAACCGCGTCGCAATTTGAAAAACATCGCGTCGCGCCTCATCGGGATATTATGGTTGCTCCTTGCACACGATCTCTTTTTTCTTGACATGACGCGCGACATCCTGAGGCCCCTTCGTACGCGGCCGCTGCCTTTTTGTCAAATATTGACCTTTCAATGTGAGGGAGGATGTGTGTGTGCTCGCTCTTTCCCTTTCTATCTCTCTTTCCTCGGCGGGAACATGTCGAAGACGCGTCTCACGGAGAAGAAATGAGATTTCGTCACGGATCGGAGCTCACACGTCGAATGCAAAAAAATAGCAGGGGTTCGAAATATCATTCCCAAGATTCTCCAAGATTTCTACCGCATTTTATTCCGACGTGAGACATGACGGCGATATTATTGTTTTTACACCGCGCCGGATTATCGGTGAAATATGTAGCGGCGACTCTGTCGACGACACCTCCATTAATTACTCCGGAACGAACGGTGCTAGGGACAAAAGTGATGGTAGATTAAAAGTAGAACTTTAATTAAATGAAACCATTTTAAGAAAAGATTAAGAAAAAGAGATTTAAAACCGGCCTGCCAGCATATCATATCATAATTTACGTTATATCATAACTTAGTAGATGTCCTGATTTATCGCGTAAAGTACTTTTTATATTTAAAACTTTGAGCTCTACTTATTTCCGTATATCGTTGAAAGAGATTAGTAACTTTTTTCTGAAAGAGAAATTAAGATACAAATATAAAAATTGATCGATAAAATTATTCCACCACAAGTTACAAAGTTTGAAGCTTCAAAAAATTGAAGCGCGTGGAAAAATGCTTCGTGTACCCAATTTCACGGTCGCGACCATAAAAAAGGATTTACAGTGAATCAACACAGCGTTGTATTATCGTCCCACTTTTTACGAAATTTCGTATATCGCAACTAACAGTCCCCTCACAGTCGTTAGTACGCCAACAACGAGGGGTGACTTACCCGAACGTACGCGAACTTGTTAATTGCCGATATAAACACTGCAGTTTCCGGGCTGGCGCCAGAGACGCGGGCGTCCGACCCCGTCGTCAAAATTCTCCCCCAACGATTCTGGTTTTATAACACCAATACCCGTTTTACAACGTTTTCCTGATGAGCACCGATCGGCGGGGTTGTCTAACGAGCGAATCCCTATTTTTCTTTTCCAACCTTCAACTAGCTAACAAAAACTCGATTCTTGCACAGACGACGATTTTATTATAAAAATTGCCGATTTTCACATCACACGAGGATCGATGGCGTTTCTTTTAAAACGATATTCCAACCATTTTGGCTGGACAGCTCGTCGATCAATCTCTTTATATCTACTATCTTTTATTACTCCGTGAAACTGCCGTACTATGTGTAATAATCCCTGGTGTTTTTAGTGGCGATCGTTTGTAATTCCATTCGACAGTTTCCACGCGATAAAGCAGTGACGGCATTCTTAGTCAGTCGTAATAACCATGGAATAAGTTTGCTTGCAAAAATCGTTGGAAATTTACGTTAGCTTTTATTGTTATATAGGACCGTTTTGTGAAATAATAATATGAGAGCTATCGAATTCGAATCGGATCAGAAATATCGCGCGTAACCAATGAGTTTTGTGGAACTTTTGTAAGCCGAACGAGAGAGAGAAAGAGAATGTGGAACACGTTGATACGCATTTAAAAAATGTGTTTGCTTTTCATTCACGTGATTCCAAATCTATGATTCCGCCAGTTCGATACACGTTGGAACGCGCACATGCCTGAATTGTGATATAACCCGACGCGTGCAACTCCCGCGTCAAGATATCCGTGCGGTAATTCGAATTTCAAACAGTCTGGCGAATTTCCATTGTGCTCGCAACGCGACGTATGTAATTGCTATGCTCGGATATCTGTAACTGGCTTGTTGCCGCGCTGCTGATTGGATAGCACGCTAGGTATATGAAACGTTCTCTCGCTGGCCGATTTCAACGAGATTTCAAATTATTTCAATGCGACGATGGCCCAACTTTTTAGCGATTTATCGCAACGGCTTTTCCATACAGAAATCAGAGAGTTTCTCTTGCAAAAGTTGTTGTTCCGATAGATTTTTTTTTTTAACGCGCTTCTTTCCGCTGCCGATTGTAGTACTTCTCTGATTAGTACAATCGTTCAATCAACAATCGAAGCAAAATAAGTATAAATCACTGTAGATTTCATCGTTAATTTAGGAAACGAGGTGGAGAATTGTCCATTAATCAAAAATACAAAAAATACGTTTTCTTTTTTTTTTTACATAATGCATATCTTTTTCGCCGTACACAGGTGATCTCGTCACAACCGGTTTCATGAGATTTCTCCGCGCGGAAAGGACTTGAGTTATTACACAGCTTTCCATATTTACGATATTATAGCGCGAGGCTAAATTGCTGTCTTCAATGTAATAATTTCTTCCCTTTTTTTGTTGAGAATCCTCACGCCCTTGTTCGCAATCGCATGTCGCCCCACCGTTTTCCTACGGGATGACGAAAAATACCTACCCTCCCGCAGAATTTGTTCTCGCCAGGAGAACCGAAGCGAAGTTCTCCCTTTAATACGTATCTCGCGTTCACGCCTCGATTGCCAAGTTACGCGGCATAGTTATTAAGAGAAACTTTGCCCCACGGACTTCCATCTCTCTCTCTCTCTCTCTCTCTCTCTCTCTCTCGTGCTATCTTTCCCATCCCCCACCGTCCCCCTATCTGTCTATCTATCTCCTCTATCTGTCTTTTCCATCTCTTGCTTTCCTGCTACTGCCGTTTTGCTGCCACTGCTGATGTTGCTGCTGCTTCTGCTACTGTCGCCGCTGCCGCTGCCGCCGCCGCGCCGCTACTTCAGTGTCTCCAAACTTTCGAACGTCGCAGGCAGACCGTGAAATCTGTCCCCGACGAAAATTCCAAGTAATTCGTCGACGATGCCTCCTCGCGGAGGCGGCCCCACCGTCGCTCATCGTCGATCGAGTTCCCCAAAAGCGTATGTCTCTCTCCTCGTATATCTTCAGGAGACAGACAATCAGCCGAGATTCGCGCTTTTCTACAATGCCAGCTAACGGGAGAACTCTCGCGTTATGCGGATTGTTTCAAGTTACGCAGTTTGTAGAAACAACGCGGGGAAGCAAAAAGTTTTGAGCGTCTTTCGGTTACGTCATTGGCTTCGCCGGATCTAATTATTCCGGTTAAGAGGAATTAATCCGAGTAATTATCGGTAGAAGAAATCCCAAAGGATCAAGATTGTCATGCAAATTTTTAAGAATCAATTCTGCGCGCGTGATCTTAATTTTAGTAATTAATGAAAAGCATTGTGTGTCAAAAGCCTTGTTTTAATCGGATAAACTTGTAAGCCGAAGTCTTTGCGAATTAGGGATCGGCCTGCTCAATATGTTAATGTTGCGCAAACATCGAGACCTTTATCGCGCGGCTCGGCGCCGCGCCGCGCCACGGCAACGATAAACATTCGTAAAGTCGCAACAATGATAGGGTAAGCTAACCGACCCACTCCGGGGAAACCAGCGGTATCCGGTGCCCTCGGATCGCGCGCATGCAGGAGAGAAAGAAAGAGAGCTCCGCACGACCTCCGACCTTACGTCGCAACCGGTTCGAACCGGGCACGCGGGTAAGCACTACCTCCTTTCGTACGCGGGCATGCGGTAAAATAAGAAAAGGGTTCCCGTGGGAACGACGATCACGCGCGAGGCCGGAATATCCGGAGAGAAAAGCGAGAGGAAGTGAGATCCTGAAAAACCTAAGAGGCTCGATGCACCGAGAAGACGGTGGATGGCGAAAAATGTCACACGTCACGTCGGAGCAGAACGGAGGTTTTTTTTTCACGTGGCAGCGGCCATTACCGTTGCCACCGACGGCAGTGCTGACGACGACGACGACGACGTCGCAGACGAGGACATCGGTGCAACGCGCTGGTACTTCGGAGGCGAAAGTTTCACGAAAGTGACCGAGGAAAATTACAAGAAAAAGAGAGACAGAGAGAGAGAGAGAGAGAGAGAGAGAGAGGGAGGGAGGGAGAAAACGAGAGAGAGAGAAAACGAGCACGACGACGTGTCTCTCGTTTCAAAGTTCGAGACCCCGCGCACCGATTACTCCTCTGCTACTTCGTTGCTCTTTCTCCCGTTTCGTCCGTCCCATCTGCCGGCTCCACAGAAAGAAACAAAGTTTATTCGTTTCGAGGTAAAAGTCTCCTTCCCATCGCACCCCCTCTCTCTCTCTCTCTCTCTCTCTCTCTCTCTGCCGACCGCCGCGTAAAAAGGTTTTCGAGAAGCTGTAAAAAACGTGATTAAACGGCGGGTACAATGTAACTGCTCGTTGGATGTGCACGCCGTCAGAGAAACTTGGAAACTCGCGACGATCGGGCCGCGCCGCCCCTCATCCGGCCTCTCTCGCTCGCGCCAGTCTGAACCGCTAATTTAAACGTCGTCTCAAGCAAGTTCGCTTTCTCCTCTTGATCATTTATTCGTTTTTCTTTCTTCACTTATACTCTCGCATTAACAGCCACAAAGAAACAACCACGGGCGGGCTGGCTGCCCATCGCTTTAAGAGCGAGTCCCTACCATCCGCCTCGCTACACAGTCGACTGACAAATAAATCGCAATCGCAATCGTGAGTTTTGCATTTTGTAAACGTATGCGAAGCACAAAGTCTCATTGTATCATTTGCTACCCATTACTCGCGTCAATTTCGGACATACGCGCGTCCAAGCCCGAGCCGAGGGGGGGCTCGAGAGGCGAATGGAGCGGGGGACGAGGTCATGCAAAAGAGGGCGATCCAACGATCCGGCGGATCGTGCAAGGCATTTGCGTACGGCGGAAAACAATTAATGGGCGCGGTGTATCCGGCACACTTGTAAAGCGAGAAGGGTACCTGGCACACACGACACATGGCCCATTACGAATTAATGTAGCATTTCACGGCGAATTAATTACACGGAGCGGAGCCTCTCGAGTGCCCTCTGAGAGCAAAAGAGTCGGGCGAGCTCGGCTGACTCACCGAGGTACTCGAGTACCAAATCGTTTTAATGGAACAACTGTTACCCGTTGAACGTGCACAACCTCCGATCGAATGTAAGTATTGCAGCGATGCGTTCCCTTTTTTTTAAGGGAGAATCGCCAAGTAGGCACGTTTTGCGTGCCTGGAATAATTCATGGAATCCGGAGCAAGATTTAACGCAAAACTCAATTTTTCATAAAAAAAATACGAGCACGCACGTCGAAAACTGTGTATCGAGCATTTATTTTTAATTTAGATTTGTTGACGTTCGTAATTTGAGCTTTGTTATTAGCATTACGGTATAACTATGGTAATTATGCACTTTAGGGGAAGCACCTCCGATGACCTTGACCTTGACATATGTTGTCAAGGTCACCCTGCTCCTGAGTGACCTTCAGAAGGTTTTAGCCGTCGCTCATTTTTTATTAAAAAGTTATAAACAAAAAATCGTCATTTAGCACATTAAATCGTATTAAATTAAAAGTTAATAATTATGTTATTCAATCGTGTTAAATGACGTGATTTAAAACGGCAAGAAATGTAAAAAGAGCTTCAGCGCTAAAATAACACATTTAGATTTGCAGTGTTGGTAGCTTAATGCTATTGTATACATACTTTTTTCGAACTTACAATTAGTAAACCGCGCGCCGATTGTTTGTCGATCTTAAAACATAGCTCCCGATCTCGGAACAGTAAATCTACAAACTTAAATCGATAAACAATTTAAAATTTGATGCTAACAAGTATCTTTAGTCAATTAATATTAACTGAGTTGTCAGCTTAAGTTATCAGCTCTAACAAGTATACATTATTAATAATATGGAAGATAAATATTTTCTCTGTTCTGAGGATTGTTTTCAATCCAAAATTCTGCCTGCTAAATGAATTCCGTTCTCAATGATTCTCTCAGTGTCACAGTTAAAAGGATTAAAGTTAACAAACTCCTGCAACCTCGTTATTTCGCAGCGGGTATTTACACATTGCTGATTTTATTTCTTGCGGGACGCGACACTGCAGGGTGAAAAAAGAATGGCGGGACGCGCGACCGCTAAATTTCGGCAAACGAAATCTCGTAGGTCGTGTATCGTGCGCCGGCCGCGCTGCAGCAGCAACCCTCGCACCGTTCCTCGTTCGATTTATGACGCAATCAGATACCATGGCGCACGGAACTGACCATAAAACATGGGAAACTACGTTGTCACCCAGTGGTAGTGGTACAGTCCCGGCCAGAAATCATCGTGTCGGTTCTTTCATCCTGTGATTTTTTTTTTATTTTTCCTTTCCCGCCCTATGCCACCGAAAGTCGGTCCAGCAAAACGGAGTAAAAATTATTACGCGGCCGCGCAAACGGTCGCGTCGTCGAATTAATTATTTCGCGCTTTAATAGCCGACGATAATTTGCGACTTCGCCTGCGCGCGCTGGTACCCAAACAGCACCGACAATGCGCGATGCACCCCGGTACTACATCATCCGCGGATGTTTCCCATTTTTGCCCACGAATTTATAGTATAATTGTAGTATAATTGCGGGCTACGCATTTCGGTTTACGGGAGAAGTACTCGGCCCGTGTGTCTCGCGCCTCTGTGTCTGGGATTTTGACGCGGCGCCATATAGAACGCGCGCGTCGTCGATACTACACGCGCGCGACGCACCTGTCACGTTCGTCGAAACGTCCATAAAAATGAGCTGCCATTCCGGGGCCGTATAATCTCGGGGAACGACGCCTGTCGTTTAAATTACCGCGCGTGTATTTTTGTCAAAAATCAATACGTCGGCGATTGCGTCGCCGGCGGCGCGGCGCGCGGTCACGACTCACGGGTAATAACCGATGCTGCCGCGAACACGGGTGCGAGAGACTATACGGCGCCGCGGCTATGAGAATGATCGCCTCCCTCCAATATTCGCGGATTTTGCCCGGAACGCACATGCACAATCGCGAACGCGGAGAGTGTTTTTCCTTCGGCAACCACGGCACGCTCGACCCAGTCCTTCCCCAGCAGCGATTGCAACTCGATAAACCAAAATGATTGGCGTGGATCGTGTTACGCAGATCTTTTTTTTTTCCTATCCGATGTGATATTTTTCGCTAGCCTTTCCCCCCGAAAATGCTATAAAGTATTTTTTTTTTCCGAATCGCAACAACTGCTATGATAGCCGCCGCGCCGTCAAAAAAAAAAAAAAGAAAAAAACAGAATCGCAGCGTCACCGAGTTTTTAATTCGATCAGCGTGACTCACGGCGCGGCTACATGCCAAGTGAAAAATCCATAAACCGTTCCGAACGCAGTTTTGTCGTGTCGGATGAACGACTGCCGGCGCGCGCGGTGCGGCCGGCGGGCGCGCGAGCGGTAAAATGGACAGTAACCGAAAATCGAATTATTGCGCTACGGGGCGATAAACGTTCGTTGGCGCTCGCCCTGGCGTAGCGCCGCCGTTCGTTTCGATTTCGATTACTTAATCGAGCAAAGCGCCTCGTTCGGACGCCCGAACGTCGCTGTTTTCGTGTTCCTCGTCACTTGGCGCGCGAGAAAGGAAGAGAAAGGGATGAGCGAAACGTTTGCACGGTATAGCAACCGGCAGGGATAGATTGGCGTCGCGGCGCGGCAGCTTCGCCAATTCGTGTAAATTGCGCGGCGTCTAAACTGCAATGGACTGTGGCTGCGTGCGAATTATACTGCAAGTTTGCACGCGTTTTCGACATCGTTCACCCACCGGTCCCGTCCTTGTGTACCATCATCCATGCTCTTTCCCAATATACAGCGGGAGAACCGCAACGTCGTGCGGCTTGTCCGTTTTCATCCCCTTCCGCCGGGAATAAGCCAGCTTCCCGTTGTCCGATCCCCCCTCGCTCTTCTTTTCTCGACGAGCGATCTCGAGCTCATCCCCGTCGACGGAATCCCGTTTCCCGCCGTCTCGTCTTCGCGCAGAATTACGATGGATATTGGATCGGCGTTTCCGGCCTTCAACGTTATATTGCGATGCAAATAATACCGTGGATATCAATCTTCGCCAGCTTGCTATCTTAATATCATTATCGTTCCTTATTACAGCGAATTAAGATCTTTCTGACGAGTTAGCGCCGCTGGAAGGATCGTTATCCTCGCCGCTACGAGCGCAATCGCATAAATTGCACCTTTAAAGAGACGAACAATGGCGTGGGAAATTTATGATCACATATATATGTGTGCGCTAACGATGATATACTCCTGGTATTGTTTCGTTTTTCAAATAGAAATGAAGGAGGTACCGAAGGAAATTTCAAACTAAGCGCGCTAAAAGAACGGATCGCTCATAGAACTATCAGTAAGTACTACTTATATCTAACGGTTTGAATACCGCATGCGGACATTCGATCAGGAGAACGAGGCGGGCGAATAATAATAACGAGCGGCGTATTGCTCACGCGCAGAATAATTGGAGCCACGCAGTTAACTGCATAGATACACAAGTTGGTCAGCAATTGAGAACTTTATGTACCTACTCCGCGCAGAAGTTGCGGAACGATAGGTTGCCTAACGAAGCAAAGTTCATTCCTGCCGATTAACGGACATGCGGAACGACGGCTTGCGTCGCACCAGCGTGCGCGAGTTTCGGACGTGGTTGGCATGAGAAAAGACGCGCGCACGCATTCCCGGCTGAAAAAAAAGGCTCGGAGACGTGTCGCGGACGTGCGAAACGGATGAGACGCGTTTGCTCGTCTCAATTACCCGACTTATTCTCTCAACGCCAATATATTTCGCGCGGCAAGAATTATGAGCACGCGAATAATTCTCCCGCGGCTCGAGTCGTCGATTCGTTCGAAAGGGCACGCGGCGATCAAATCAAAAAAAAAAAAAAAAAAAAAAAAAAAAAAAAGCGAGGGGCGACCTGTCATCATGCTTTAGTTAGACGCAGCCGCGAGTTTACGCGGTGTAACCGGTGTTTACGGACACACGAGGAGGCGTTCGTCGCGGCAGGAGGGAGAAATCACGTCTCGTCGGCGGTTCGTAAATCTCCAAAGTGCCATCGCGCTTCGATCGTTCCGATCGATCGAGTGATTTAGAGCGAGCGGCCGCGCGCGTCGCGTGACTCCGCCGGCTCCGCCGTTAACGACTCGTCCGTCGTGCAAAAAGTCGATCTCGTGTACCTAGAACGGACACTCTCTCGCGCGAGGGCGAACGCGATCTTGAATATTACTGCTCACGTCCGGAACAGTAATTTCTGCGATCGAGTCGCCCGTTTTCTCTCTCCTCGTTTGAAGCGGTCTCAAGGAAGACAACTCGTTCAGAAGGGGCCACTCTCGCGAATTTTATTCCGCGTATATCGCCTTATCAGCGATACGGACTGCAACACGATGGAAGAGCCCACCGTGATGATATTCATTCACCCCTACCGTAACTGCCGCTTTACTATCCAATTCGCCGTGGAAGTAACGCTCGGGGGAATTAGGTTCGTTCCTTCTTGGGAATCTCTTCGGGAATTTGCCCTCGTCATCGGTCCCGGGAGAATCGGAAACGATTTTCGGAGCTCCTTTTCCTCGCGCGCACTGCACCTCCTCCCAATCGTTTTTTAGACGAAGTGGATGAAAACGGATTAGGAGAGTACTCTAGGCGGAGACGCCGAGACATAGAGTACCGCCTCAGTACCATACGCATTATTCCTCAAAATGCCAATAGTAACGAAACTCGTAAAGCGCTTCAAATAATCAAACATGTTGCGTTTGAAAAAAGTGTGAACACAGATTTTATGAAGAAATGTATAAATAAAACAGTTAAGACTTTAATCGGCCTAACTGGCCGTTATAATTGTCATGACAATACGACCATTAGTTTTGGTCAGATTAATCGTTAAGACATTTTCGACTAATGGGTTTTGATCCTACTAAATTGATGTAATTGTGAAGCTTGTATTATAAGTCTTGTATTTAAATAAAAACCCACGGTCGAAAATGTCTTGACGATTAATCTGACCAAAACCAATGGTCGTATTGTAACGACAATTATATATTTGATCGATTAAAGTTTTAACTGTTTAATTATTTATCGGCGAAGTAAAATGTTACTTGCTCGGTATATAAATAAATATGTAAAGAAGCAAAATCTTAAACCGATATAACAGCGAGCGCGGAACAGCATTAAAAAGTAAAATACAAAATTCGAGATTTATCTTTGCAAGACAAGCATTTTTTCTCTCTCGGTAAATAATCGTGCTAATAACGACATTATACCAAAGCGAAATTCAAATATAATTAGACCTGCACTGCAGATAAATGTGTTAGTTGTGAGTGTGACTCTGACAAGTTTTTAATATTTCTCTTGCTGTAATTACGTTGGTTAAGATTGCGTTCTTTTATTGGAAGAGACATTACGACGAGCAAGTAGGAGGTAGGAGAGCAATTTTTCATCCCGCTAATTACGACGAGATTATTTCGTTAACATCGCAATAAAAAATTATACGTGTTCCATGGTGAGCACCACCCTATTCAACTCGCCTCCTACTCGAGGACTTAACATACAATCACGCGGCACACCCATGCCACAAGCGCGACACAAAATAATTTATCTCAATAAAAATTAATTAATACAGCGAAGTATAATCGTATGCATTTAATGATGGGATTCCGGATTAAAAGCAGTTTGCTCGCGACGTTAATTATTTCTCGTTGTCCTCTCGCCGATGTCACTTGTTAAAGTCTGCAAAAATACGCGTAGCATCGTCCCCACTCTCCGGCACGGTCATTTTTTTTCCCAGCTCGAAAACGCAATCGACCCACGCAGCCGTGGGAAAATTAACATTAATTAACCCGGATGTGCGGCAGCGGATCTGGTGGCGTTTCGAACGGCCGGCGCGGCGGAGCGCGGAAAACCGGAGAACGTGAAACGCGCCAACTAATAATTAATCAAAACAATGACACGTAGGACAAAACGCTTCCCTTAACGAACTAGTGCACAACGCCGAAGCACGTCAGATTGACTTTTTTTGTATTTATTTCTCGACGACCGTCGCGCGTATGAAGCATAGGAGTTCGAGCGAAGAGCAACGGCGGTGACTGCTCGTTAGAACCGCGGCGGAATGGAGTTTTGTTTCTCAAAACAGGATGGAGGAAAGGCTGTGCCGGACCAACGGCCGTCTCGCGCGCGCGAGCGCGAGTTCGCGTAGCCCCGAGCGCAAAACTATGTAATTTCGCGCCTGGCTAAACAGGTGTCCCGTACGACGGGGCACTCAAATAAAGGTGAAAACCGATGTGCTTCGCTATGCGCGGCCGCTTCGGCCGCTTGGACCGCTTCGACCGCGAGGCGGCGATCCTCCGCTTTAGGTGACTTTCCTCCTCGCTTTATCTCTCACCTCTCGCCGTGGAAATTCGACGGACGCGCGAATCCGGACGCAATTAAATTTCACGCGACGTGGACTCGACGCGAATGGCCCTTGATCGCCGTCTCGTGCCATGCCATTGTCACATCTGTCAGGAGGAGGGAAAGTATTTATGGGATAAACCCCTATAAGTACAATATATTGCTAACAATAAGTAGTAACCCAAAAATTTTCGAGAAACTAAGTTTTAATTTCGCGTTACGACTGAATCGATCCATATAATTTGATAAGTTCTAAATAACACGCTCGTGTGTATATAACAAAAATCAAGAGTATTTACTCTTAATTTGATAAGATTGTAAACATTAATCCTGTGTAGACATTTTAATGAAGAATTAATGTTTGGATTATATATGTGTAAGGAATACAATAAAAGAACTTTTTTAAAAAATTAAAAAAAACATGAAATAATTAAAGACATGCTTTAATAAATGTACAGCGATGAATGCAACCGGAAAATTCGTGCTTAAGTAAAAAGGTTGTTTATTCTTAGCGCTTCCTTTGTCATCTAGCAATGTGGCAATTACCAGTTATACAATGCAGACACGAGACAATGAATACGAGGGAAATTCTTCACTTTTCCTAAAGAATCTGCTCCATTACTGTTCTTTCGTGTCACTTGGCAAAGTCTCACCTTTTACAGGTATCACCTTTTACAGGAGCCGATTGTGCGAGCGCGTAACGTCTCTTAAATAAGGTTAATTGTTAGTAAAGGCTCTCGAGACGAGCTTCCAGCAGCGTCAATCCGCTTTCGTCGCCGTTTTTCTCCGGCTCTGTCTTCCCCCGCGTCCACTTGTCGCGCTCCTTCGTTTCGGACGAACGAAGGAACGGCTATCTGGACACTGTCGAGTGGTTATAATTAAAGTTTCGCTAACGAGAATCCGTTCGGTCCGAGATAACGAGGCCTTCGATTTAAAGAGACCTCGGGGAACGCGCGGCGAGCGAGAGAGGAGATAACTCGGTGTAGAGCAAGAGCTAGAAGGAGGAAGGAGGAGGAGGAGGAGGAGAAGAAGAAGGAGGAAAGCCCGTCGTGAGAGGATCTTTACTACCTGCGCGAGCGATGCGTGTGCGCGCATATATTTGCGTACGTACATATGGAGGCGATGCCTACGCAAGAAGTAACGAAAAAAGGAAGTGTATTCACCGGACAAAAAAAAGTGCATTCACGTGGAGGGAGACTCGCGTGCGTCTACCCCCTTACCTCTGTATTCGATTGGTCGGTTAATATTTTATTCAGGGCGGAGTCGGATTTGCATATGTAGTGGGGTTCCGTTCCCGTCTACTCTCCCTCTCCCTCTGTGTCTCTCTCTCTCTCTCTCTCTCTCTCTCTCTCTCTCTCTCTCTCTCTCTCTCTCTCTCTCTCTCTCTCTCTTTCTCTCGAGACGCGTGCATCTGTCTGGGACATAATACGGATGATGCTGCAATCGGGAGAAGAGAGCGAAAAGGCATCTCAATTCAACGTGCATATTTCAATTTTGATTCCCGTAAGCCTGCATGTTTTTCGTTTGATAAGCGCCGCTCCGCTTATTAAATTTTTTATGTAAAATATAATTTGCCGAAGTAAAATTAATTACGATCGATGAATATGTAAATCTCTACAGCAAAGTGACGAGTCGTAACCGTAATTCGCTAAAATTTGGAATCTCTTATACGTGTACTTGAGAGAAATAGCGGCGGTGCGAGCTTTGCAACAATACGCGCGCTATAATATAGCATCGTGATATATGCATCAGCGGCGACTGTGTAACAAGTCCGCTCTATTGTAACAGCGCGGAGCGCAGTGTAAAAGATTAGTACGAGTTAACGCGACATTTCCATACCGCGATGGAATATGCATGAGAGAAGGTATATTGCGGCATATGTGGTCCAAATAATGAAAGCGGGTCAGCGATGCTTTATCTAGATGTATTTTACTTTATGATTCTTCGCCGCGTAACACACTGTGTGCAACGACAAGGTGCGGCAGCAATTCCTTTATAACCAGCCGCATCCTATAGTAGTTTGGGCCGATAATAAAATCTCCGCTATCTCGTTAATTATCTCATATTATCTTTCGAAACGCTCGTCAGCAATAAGTGTGACGATAAGTTTGAGGGCGCGCGCGCTTTTTCCGAACAAGAACAAGTAGCATTTAAACCAAATTTACAGAATTGGGTTATTACCGGGGATCCCCATTAAATTCCTGAATAGGACATCCAATTAAACCGCGTGAATTTATGGCGCTTCAAAAGCTCACAAACAATTTGAGTAAAGTTTATCACTGACTGCCAATTAGCCGTGCTTACACCGTGCAACGTTTTCACTCCAGGCAACGATACGTTACCAGGGTGAGGGAGGGGGGGACAAATACGAAAAGAAAAAAAAGGAAAATCGTCGCGCTCGCGCGCCGGATAAGGGTTCCGGCGGGACGCATCGCTAATTAGTCGATTACCGTTTCACGTAAACGCTTTCACGTACGTCGATCGTCGCGTTCCTCGGACTGCAAAGCCCCCCCGCGCGCGCGACGGATCGCGTAATCTGATCACGCGCGGGGGACCGGTAACGCGCCCGCAAATACTCCTCGTCACGTACCGGGGCTTAAGGCTGGATCCGCGCCGACCCTGGGATGCGCGACACGGCCCGAGCGGGTTCGCGAATCGCGAGCACGGCCTGTGCAAAATATCGTGAAACTTGGCATGTGTCTGTGGAAGGATGGGGGGGGGAAGGGCGACGTACCGTCGAGGTACGTCGGTGGCGTACGCAATGCGGGCTAAAAGCGTTTTTTTTTTCGGACAGCGAAAGAGGCGCGGATACATGTATATTCATGAGAATCAATCGCGCGACGATCAAATCGTCGACGCGCGATCGGGGCGGTCGCGGTGTGGAAAAAAAAATTAAGAAGATTACGGTGGTTTGTTTGCGACGCCTGAATGCGGCGACAGAGAGAATGGAACGCGCGGCGATAAATCTATTTCTCGATAGTTCGTTCGCGGGAAACGTGATACGTATAACGTTACCCAACAACGCAACGGCGCGGCGCGGCCCGACATGAATACGAAGAACGTATGGGAAAACGTGTAGATCCGAGAAAATGTAAGAGCGTTTAGCGTTTCAGCGGGAATATATCACTTGTTATATCAAGACGCGATAATCGAAAAATAGAAAATGGGCGAAAAGACGCTTCCGCTTGTGGAATGAAAGATATGTTGCGCGATTAAATGGTGATAAAATTCTACAACATTGCACGAGAACTTTTATTTCATAAATTTATATTCATAAAAATTGTATTCCAAAATAAAAAGAACACTCTCAAATTGATCTTACGTAAAAACTTGTCGCAATATGATCACGAAAAAACTCGTAAAATTTGGCTGCTATAACATTAAAATTCAACGATCATATACCTATTTCTACTATTTAAATGTACCATATATGTGTATTTTTTAAAAAAAATCAGAAAGAAACAAAATTAATTAATTAAATCATTAATGCAGCAGAAAATGTACCGTTATAAATTTGATAAAAACTATAAATCCATCATTTTGACTGCTTTGGTAATTCTAATGTTAATGCTGAACGCAGAAAAAAAATAAAAAGGACATCCATCGAACAGATTCCTTTTGCAATCGCATGCGTAGCCCATGGCAACGGTTTCATTACGACTGAGATCATTAAAAAACATATACCAAAAAATTAAAGAATCAACCCTGGCGATGAGGCTGATATACCTTGTTAATCTTACCGCTGGTCACGTCTCTATCCAGCTTAGTCATCACCTGTGGAACACACAGGCGTATGAAAGCGTATCTCAGGAGGACGCGACCGGTCTCCACGGTATATCCACCGGCGGAATTAAGCGACAAAAAATCGTGTACAAGCTTGATCCTTTCTAAGTTCACCTCTTACTACCCTCTTGCCCCGTCTCGCTCCGTCTCCCCTCCTCGCGACCGCGGTGTCTCGCGAGTAAGTAGTATCCGAGTACATGTAGTCATGTCACCGAACAGCAGGCCGGTTAGAGGAGGCGCTTATCGTAAGGAGGGATCTCTCTGACAGCCGCCAATTAAAACATGCTAACGAGCTGCTGATCCTGCGATATCTCGAAGCGGGGCCTAATTAAACTCGCGGAAGAGAGAAACGGAGGGCGAAAGGAGAAGACGGAAGGAGAAGGAGAGAGAAAGAGAGAGAGAGAGAGAGAGAGAGAGAAAGAGAGAGAGAGAGAAAGAGAGAGAGAGAGAGAGAGGAGGAGAAACCTAAGGTGAGGCAGAAGAGCGGAGTAGAAAAGATGGAGGAAACGCGGAATCTACGAGATCTCGGGAGCATCTGTACTTATCGTCGATGGGCTTAACGACGATCTCACCTACCACCGATGAACCTTAATGACGCGATTTCCAAGTTTGAGATAGAGTTCTCCAAGTGATTTATACGCGTGTATTGTACGTAAAAGAGGTATATAGCGATACTCAGCTGAATCCTCGATGAGATGTCTATAGAATAGTCTGGCGATATAGAATTTCTGTAAAGTTGCACCTTGCGGAAAAGGAGTAAAAACGGAACGCTTCGAAGTTGTAAATAATTTCCGCTTACGTATAACAGAGAAATCTGTCTCTACAGCGCACGATGGTTGTATACTTGACTCCAGATCTGGGTCTTAAGAGTTTCCTAAGAGCAAGGGGATTCCCCCGGCATTATCGTGCAAGATGATTTGTAATTCGTGGTACGGCCGCGGAGGGGACGTTTCACCGAAGAAATATGTATGAGTTAAGGAAGAAGAATAACATCTTTGCATCCGACCCTTCCCGCGTAGCAGGGAGAAAATCGCTTTAAAGTTCGAAACACGTGAGCGTAATGTTCTTTTACCCCGTAACATCGCATCAATTTTACTTAAGATGCGTTGATTTTGTCGTGAAACCTCACGAACATCGAAGTGAGCTAAAATAATTTATCATCAGATTCGATATATGAATTTGTACCAGATGTTGCGCAATTTGGCATAGGTGCAAATAATGAGAAAAATTATTTAAAAAGGTAGATAACTTTGTCGCAAAAAATCGATCTTTTTTTACAAATTAAATATCTAAAAAATAAAAAACTGAGTATTTGAAACTTTGGCACATTATTCTTTTATAGTTATTTCAAAAAAATCGTTAAAAAATATTAATAATAATTTAAAGGGGTTGTCTATACCCCCCTCGACTCCCCTTAAATAGAGATCAAAATTTATCCAATTAATCGTCATAGCAAGTATACAGAGAAGCTTACGCAGAACCTTTTTGATAAATAAGACAGCAATATTCTGATAAGAAATTTGACGTAATATCGAGTTTGTTGTCGTAAAAGGTACCTCGAATTGCAGCAGGATTAACCAAAAGGATAAAACGGAAGTGCACTATCGGATAAGGTCAACAAATACGAGTTTATACGGCGTGTTGCCGATAAGTATGCAATCCCCGCGCGGTCAATGTAACTGTATCGACTTCAAATCGCTGAAACCTCGCGAACATTTTAAACGGCAATCGCGAAAGCGTTCACGCTTTTTTTATTAATGGCAAACAATACGTTCCCGTAGCCGCAGGATTGAGATTACGTAATGGAGCAAGGATCTTGTTAAGAAAACAATTCAGTCAGTTACTTTACAAATGTATACGTTTTATCAGCACTTTGCTCGTCGTTACCGCCGGCGCGCATTATTCTCCGGGATGCATTATCTCGAGAAAATTACCAGCGCAACGTGCGTCGCAACGGATAGACACCTCGACGACTCTCGCACTCGAGAATCGGCTTGCGCAATCTGCTGCTTCTTAACGTTATCGGTTTACTACCGACCATCGTCGACCAATACGCAAATGGGCGAGCGACGTTCACGGAATATCCGCGACTCGCAGATCCGGTTTCCCTTCCGTCGCCGTCGGGCAATTCGAGCGAAGCGGCCACAGCTTCGAAATGTAAACGGTTACTTACACCACTCAAGGTAATATCGCATCAAGCTAAGGCGTATCAACCTTACGGTTCTCGGTTTCTCGGTGCCGTTTTCTCAAGAGAAAGAAAGAGAGAGAGAGAGAGAGAGAGAGAAAGAGGGGGAGAAGTGGAATTGCAGAGCTGGAGCTGCCATTCTAAGTAACCAGAATCTCTGTTTGCAGTAGGATTTTGGAACTAAGCCTAGGTTTGCTCAGACAGATGCACCCAATTGCCGCCCTTAATAGCGTAGCTTACGCACTGGCCGCATCGATCGGCCGAAGCTTCGGCCAATGTTGTGCGCTTCCTTTCATCCGCCGATCGTTTCACCCTTCGGGAAGAATGGAGCTCGCCGTTGGGCTTGATTGTTGGGAGATAGACTCTCCTCTACCAATCGGGCGTAAGGAAAATACCTACTCTTTTATTTCAATCGTCCCCTCGAGATTAGGATACAGAGAGTGGTTAAACAGTACCCCCTATTGCACTAATCTCGCACAGGCTAACGTAACAATTGCGACACGCGATACGTGAATATTAATATTAATGAAGTCATATACAATGCGAAACTGCATAGCGTATCGCTATGATTAGAAAATGATTAATTCTTCCCGTAAACACTACTTAAGCTAGGCTAAGATATCACAACAATAAAAAGCTAGGACGAACTATCATCCATAAGCTCGAGCCTTAAAAGAGCCTGTTCCATTTGAGTACGCAAATATAAGCCGCTTGCGTGAACAAGCGCAATTATGCCGCATATTCACAGACAGAAAATTGCTGACGACATGAACGCATTATTTCAACACTAATTAAGCTAGAGTTCCATCGTATCGGGTGTCGACGTCGTTCGCCATCATTGCCACGCTATCCTCGCCTCCTGTAATTTTGCATTTCACAATGCAGCAACTGATTAGGACGCCATACACCGCGGGCTCAATCCGCGCGCTCCATGTAATCATCGACGGTGCTCCAAGCCGGGGGGAGAAGAAGCGGAAGGGGACGAGGTTTTACGGGAGTGCGCCATATCCGTGCAGCTCCTATCCGCACAATGCCGCTGTAACGAGATGATTACAGGCGTCGTCGATGCTTTTGGGATCCCGGCGTGGATCAGCAAGCTCCACGCGCCCCGCTCCACCTCCCAACTTCCCATCCGACACTGAAAATACCTTTCCCGTGCCGTCCGAAGTGAGCGCGTTGGTAACAGATTCCCATGTCTCGATTTAAGTGGACGCGTAAACGTCCGAGCTCGCACTCGGATTTGCCGAATCTCCGGAACGAACGGCGTTGGACGAACATTCGTATTCCGGCTACGTCACCGTCGCCGTCTTTCCGGGAGAGGTCTCGCAAAGGGATGATCTTTCGAGTGGGTAGTATTTGTAAGATGATAAGTTTCCACACAGCTGTTTCTGCCAATGTAAATTGGGAATTACAATTGTATATGCTACACGAGTGACAACTTTGCCGAAATATTCCTCGTCAATAAAAATATATCACAGTATTATGTATTGCTATATTATAAATTGCATCCTTCGATGTAATAGTATAACAATATTTTAACAGCAATTAAAATATTTACGAAAATCAGATATAAATAGATTGGTCGAAATTTTGTTGTCCATTTTTTGATATTACGATACATCAAGAGCCTCCTTAACTGCCTTCAGTTGACTTCAAAGTATATGCCGCGGTTATGATAGATACCGATCACGTCCCTTTCAAGCGGGCGCCTCTGTGAGAGGGCAAGAAGGCAAACTAAGAGGCGGATGGTGGCTGTCGCGAGAAGTTGAGAATAAAACGAAGAGCTTGTGCTTTGAGGGTAGCGACAGCTGGCTCCTAGTTTCGTCGGGATCGACGCCGGCGACCTGTGCCGGAATCGTCGCAACTCACTCAGAACCCAGCTGACGTTACGACCCTCGTAAGGAAGAGTCTTAGGCTACAGCCCGTTTTATATCCCCCCGATGTTGAAAGAGAGAGAGAGAGAGAGAGAGAGAGAGTCTACCCTTACCTTCTCCACTTCAGCAGCCGGTGGTACAAAGTGGCAGGGGACTGTTTTTCGAATAACATCCGTTCAGTTTCCAATCCACTTTTAGAGTTCATCCTCGAAATATTGTACTATAATATCGAAGGTATTTCAACGCCTTCCTAATTGCTCTTTATAAGTGTCGCTTTAAAGTGTTGTTATTATTATTTACACCTCGGTGTAATAAAAATAATTGTTTTCAATATTTGCGCGCATCGATAACTTTTTCCAGAAGCTACATATTTTCGTCGCCAGATCGATCGAGATTTGATATTATTTAACAATAGACTCCTCGAAAATCCACTCGAGGGTTTCCTACAACGACATGATTCCATATATTAAACGCGTTTCCATCCCATAATTGCGACTACGTCTCTCGAGTACTATCACGATAATGCTTACACCAATAGCACGGCCGCATTGTGCATTAGCGGATCGAATTCCGCGGCGGTTAACCGAGGCATCTACGACCTCGTGTTGTCGTGAGACAAAGATCTTCCGCATCGTCTTCATTGCTTCGTTACAATTAGTACGCGCGGGGATCGGAAATTCAGCGCAACGCGGTGTGAGATACCGGATGTATATACTCGCGTCGGGAATAACGTACGTTATCTCGGATTGTTCAATTATCGGAAAGCTTTCAGTTTCGCTGACTACGAATATTCTTTTACTATATCTCCAGCCACGCGCGCGCGCGTCGCCGCATTCGCGCACAGATCGACATCGGCAGCGGCAGTTTTCGCGCGATTCGAAAAACATTGCCCGCCCCGATCGGCGGCGGCGCCGAAGTGCGGAGCCCGGCGCGCCGGGCGCAGGGCACACACGGTTGCGCAAACTCGATTAAAACGAGCGTTAAGCGATCGAGCGCCCGCCCGCGGGGGTGGAAAGCGCACCGCTTAATAGGGTGTGATAGATCGGGTAAATTGCATCGGTGCTAATGGGATTGCACGCGATGGTGCTATAACCATTACCGCGGCCGTAGAGACTGGGTATCCATGCCCCGAAACCACCCCATAGAGCAATCCTGCTGGTCGGTCCTACCTCTCCTCCTACCTCTTGTCTGCCCGTGTCCCTCTTTATCTGCCTCGTGCTGTCCTTCGTTTCCTGCCTGTCGCTCGTTTTCGTTTCGCTCCGCCTTCTATCCCTATCGTCTCCTCCTACGTTCCATCGCTTCTTCTCTGTCTTTGTCTTTGTCTCTCTCTCTCTCTCTCTCTCTCTCTCTCTCTCTCTCTCTCTCTCTCTCTCTCTCTCTCTCTCTCTCTCTCTCTCTCTCTCTCCCCCTTCTCCTTCTCTGTTTTTCCGTCGCTCTCTGTTACGATAACACTGCCCGATTTAATAATCCTCCATAGCCGCGCGCGACACCCTTTTCCGCGCGAACAAAAGTCACTCACAGCCCAGCGATTGCACCAGCAATACGCGGTCTCGCGTCCGTCAAAGATCGATCGGCTTCAGATCTTTATCAAGCGTGACGTACGATCCGAGCGACCGGTCGTGCTTCAAAATTTGGACAGGCTCCTGAAGGGCGAGCCGTGCGCGCGTAATCGTTTTAGAGGTAGTTTGAAATTTCATGCCAAATTTATCGGGCTAGACCTTGCCGGCTGCCGCGGATAAAATTCCGGTCCGCCGGCATTTTACCGACTATAAATTGTATCAAATGCGGTTGGGCACGATTGGATGGAATGTTAACCACGCGAGAAAACTAATTATCGCGCAATAAAATTAAATAACATATACGTCGATTGGCTGATATGCGAAAAACGCTCCAGTGAAATTATGTTAACTATCTAGAATTATCTAAATTACTAAACCAATACAATTAATATTCCGCATTCATTGCGCATCATAAATTTTTTAAAAGCTTATTATTAATTTCAAACACGAAGTAATATAGCTTTAAGGTAAGTATCAATTTAAGGTTCCAATCTGGAGTGGATTCCGATGATTGTTTACCGGATGTTTTGGACCCTGGGGACACCCTGATAAAGTACAGTCCAAACGATACGGAAACATCGGCATGCTGGAAAATACCTGCCGCTTCAACAATTTCATCTTCTCGTACCTCAGCACGGGACGGTAAAGGTCCACGGGTAGTTGGAAAAATCAGTGACACAATGTAGGTGAAAATGTTGGCGATGGTTGAGAGAACGATCCTTCCACCGCTGCCCGATTGATTTCTCCTGACGAAACATAAACCCGAGATGTCCCCGTGCTTCCGTAGAACGACTCCGACGACAAAAACAACGAAAATGACGAAGATCACCGATCAGAAGGATTCTCTCGTGTTCCCTCGCTCCCTTCCGATAAATAAAGGAACGTCGACGAAGATAAAAACTGGGAGAGGGAGAGACAGAGAGTTTCATTGACATTTAGCGTGGTGAACAAAAAGCGCGGACGACAAGGGGACAATGCCTGTCGAATTCTTTGTCCTCCCGCTCCCGCGGTCTACGGTAGATTTTTAATAACGGGCGCAAAAATAATGAAGATACCACGGCGACAATGGGGCGGAGAGTCTTCATTAGAGGTCTGCGCTGTTCGTGATCAAATACTTGTCTCGCGGCCGCCGCGTTGCGCGTCGTGTCGCGGTGGTTTACAGCTACACGATGTAGCGAATGAGGGGGAACGGGAAATTTTACAACAGAGATCATAGCGGCTGTAATACAAGCGTTTTGGCGCCCGTCGTGCCACCCGCGCGCCGTTGGCTATTATCATGCTTGCCGGGATCCTCCGAAAACACGACACGAGGGGTAATCCAGATTCGCCTTGGGCTCCAAACCCGAAACATCCAGCGAGTGATTTAGCCGATGGGTTAACACCCGCAGCTCGGAAAACGCCGACTCAAATATTGCCGGGGTAGAATTACGATCGCCCACGCGCGAAGCGTCGACTTAAAATAACATTACCGTGGTGTTTTTCTTCCTGGACGTAAGGCGACATATAAGTGTTCTCACACCAGTGCGCACTTTCTTAGAAATGTCTATTATTTTCACAAAATAACTTACTGTCAGTGGAGTTTTTTCAAAATAAATTTTACACAATAAAAACAATACTTTTGGCGCGAACTTAAAGTAAGAATTATAATTAAAGAAAATTGCATTAACTCTCTAATCATTTTTTCCAAAAACAGAGTTTAAATCATTTTATTACGTCAATCAATTAAATCTTATTGTCTTCATTTCATATATCATTCATGTTCTTTATTATTGTCATTTTTACCAGACGTCTTTAATGCTATTTATTGCATGTCTTTTTCCTGTATAACCATTTTGTTATTCAAATTCACAAAGTTTATATTTAGAAACACAGCGATATTGCTATCGCTTAACTCAATGTGCAAGCGTTTTCTTTTGATGTATTTCTATTTTCCATATATGCTATATTATACATATATTGCACCCAATATAGTTATTATTATATTTAAAATTTTCCTTTAAGAAGCTTCTATTATTCTATTTTATTATTGCTAAGTACAAATGATCAATAAGAAACAATGAACAATCCCGTCTCACTTCGCTTAAATTAATTACGAGTTCCTTTCACGCAACTGTAATATTTTATACATGCAACAGAAATTTAACGTCACTTTACTGGGACGGTAATTGGATAGAACAAAAGTCTGCGGCATGATGAAAACTTTCTCAAAAATAAGTGACAGAGATGGAATAATATTTAACAACAGTTGAAATAAAGTTTTAAATCGTAAGCTTAAATCGGATGCCTGAATTAATTATAGCGCAGATCCTCACGAGAAATGCAAAGACTTTTTTTATGACACTCTTTAGGATGCAAAGTGTATTAATGATAGAGCAGGTCTTTGTAATTTTTTTAAATTGTTTGAGCAATATAAGCGTAAAGATAATTATTCGCCAGTATTATAATGGCTATAACTTGTCTCCCTTTCCCTCTCGTTTTGTCTGAGAAAGGCATACAATTCACCGTCCATCGCACAATCCTTCAACTCAGGTCAGATAAATAAATAGCGGGAAGACTTGGTAAATATTTGTATATCCTCCTGCAACCTGAAGAGGCGATCGGGGCACGTCGGTACTCGTCGCAGGCGCTTTCCGCTCTCGAACTTTAATCTCGCATTTTCCTGCTATTCGGATCAGTGCGAGAAAATATATGTATATTGAAACTCTATTTTATTTCCGCTTCTAATATAATCCTAGAGAATCTTAGAGAATAATATGCCGTATGTAATTTATACAACATACATTTCGCTTAGGTACGTGAAACGGCAATTCTACTTTACGAAAGTTAGAATAAAATTCAGTATTAGATACAAGGATGCGTGATTATATCTAACTTCATAAACATAATGTGTGTAAAATAATATGTATATTACGCACCAATGCTATTCTGCATCCTTGTCTGATATAAACATATATGCATCTCTTTCGCAGAGACATATATTATTTTCATTTCACTTGTATACGACTAGTAAGATTTCGCCGCCTCGTTATGGCGTTACCGAATGCAGAAGATAAGAGCGTAACGTAACTGAGACATATACGGTCGGAAAAGGACGTAAACGCGAATTATGGTGCGTGTGAAGAGGATTACGAGACCGGCATATCGCTACCGTCGCACTTAACTTCTTGTGAGCTCGCGACGTGGCGGAGGGTGTTTGTTAATTCATACGGCGATGTCATTGTAAAGCGTCGTCTTCGCAAAACTGAAATACACGGTTGGTGCAATGGTATACTCCCCGCATCAGTATATTGCATTGTTCGCGAACCGTACATATTTCACGTTTCTAATAAATATACCCTCAAGCAGAGCGACTGCACCTGGACGTTACCAAGAAATATCTCCGTGTAAAAGCAAGTTAAACTTTGATGCGGGGTTTTGCAATTTTTCCGACCATAAAGCGACGCGAGTGTACGTATACGTGCCGACACGTCGTCGTACTTCTCGCGAGTGCTTAATTGCGCAACTACTTTGCTTTACACACCGCGGAGAATCGATCCACAATGGAAAATGGACGTTTACGTTTCCCAGGGCGGACGCGGGGCCGATCGAGCGTGCATAAATTCGCGAATTATCACCGGGCGCGCGCGCATTGTTGGCGTGGCTTCTGAAAACTTTGGGTGCCGCGCGGTAACTCCGCATGTCAAGTCGAATCTCGTGGATATTACATTGACGCTGCAGATTACCGGGGCCCCGAGCCGCCGCGTTTGCTCAGTACATATTACGAGCCACCCTCATTCTCGGTATGTCAAATATTTAACCGAGTTTCAACGCGGAATATCAAATGGTGCGATCGATAGGAGTCAGCGGCTTTAACCGCGCGACTCGAACGTCGCATCGTCGTTTGCGCACTACACACGTACACACACACATGAGTGTGCCCCCGCGGTCCACCTTCCTATACCGACTCTTCTCCCTCGTAAGCGAGCCACCCTCTCTCTCGTACCTTTCTTTCGGTTCACGACTTTCTCCCGGGATCATAAACGTGCGCGAGAATTCGAAATATATATATTCGTTCCCAGGCAAACGTATCATTTTACGGTATCCCTCTCTGTCTTCCAGGACGCGCCGGTATAATCGCGATATATGAATTATTTGAATCGGACGAAATCCAGGAAAGGAGTCGCAAAAAGTGGTCGAACGGCGCGAAATGAATCCTAAGAAAAGAAATCCGCGAGAGAGCCCTTTCTTGCGACGACTGCTCAAATATCCGCGAGCTTTATTTGCATTCAAGACTATCTTTGTTATTGGATGTGAAGTTTCATATTTCCGGATATTTCGCAATATTCTTTTTACAAAAGTAGACCTACGTGCATTGCCAGACAGAACAGTTACAAATAATCGTCTTTATTAAAAAACAAGAAGATTTTTTTGTATAATATACATACGTAAAGTGCAATTATTCGTTTTATAGTAGTTTTTTTTTATAAAAAATAGAAAAGTAGGAATCTAAAATTTTTTGTGATCAAATAATCACGCAGAAAAATGTTAGACAATCTATATTTCATATTAAAATCTGAAGAAAACCACAAATCTTGTCTTTTAAAAATAATAAGAAAGAAAGGACGCGTCACGATAAAATTGCTGACTTTTAAAACTTCCTACGAAAATCAATCGATCCCTATATGATTTCCGTTATCCCTGCATCCATTCCTTCCGCCTCCCTCATGCAGCGCCTTCACCGAGGCGGATGCCACAATACGATCGCTCAAGCGCGTCGCCCTGGCATCTCTTCCTAGTATCAACGACCTCGACGACTCCTACATCATCATCCAGAATATATTGGAAGTATCTAAAGCCATGAAGTTCGCTCAAACCCATATAACTACGAGAGAACTCTTCGAGATATGCAGTAACCTATGAGGATCTAAGTATAAACCAGTTATGCTAAAATAGAATCACTCGCCACGCTTTGCCTTTGAGCAATGTTAAATATCTCACGTTGCCAAGTAAAACATGGATTTATATATGAACGTCAAATTAATATCATTTATGCCTGGAATTGCTTGTACAGGAATTACATGCATTTAACGTTTATATGAATCGTACGATATAATAAATTCGAAATGTATAATGTAGCAGGAAATATCTGATACGTATGATATCGTACATTTAATATATTTCCAGTATACAAAAGTGCTCGCTATTTAATACAATTTACAAGGATCTATCGCGTGAAATTTTCTCGACAATAAATTATAACGGTTCTTCGACGCCGATAAGCAGCGGTAAATCTCGCCTCGCGTTCCGGAATATTTTTTTTTTTTTTTTTTTTTTTTAAGAAACGTTAATTCATGCCGCGAGGTCGTGACACGTCTGTATCAAACCTGCCTTCAACCTGCGAATGACGATTCCTCTCACGTAAGGATTACGATTTACGTTGGCACGTGCTCCTCGTGATTTCTAAAGCCGTCGGGGGGAGCAAAGGATAATGGTCGCGAGAGAAGTGCGGGATCGTTGAGAGGGCCAGTGCGGAAGATGAGAGGGGAAGAAGACCACGAGGGAAGACGGATGGACCGGTGAACTTGCTCGATTCGACGAAGCCGAGGGTCTCCGCCGGTCTCCACCAGCTTATCGATTCTGGAAGCCAGCTCGCGGGTGGTCCCTCAGCGTCTTCCCGATCTCTCTCTCATCGTCGTTCTTCTTTTCTTTGTACGAAAGACGGCACGAAAATACACCGCAGGCACTGGCCCGCGAACTGCCCTCAGGGGGGCGGCGGCTCCTTCCATGTGGGTGGCACTCGCGTGCCGGGCCCTAATACGTTTCTAATTGAAATGTTTATCGAGAGGCTCCGGAGGATCATTGGCGAACAGTTTAGATAGATCCTCGATAAATTGGACGACCGAACGTAAAAGGGTCGAGCGCTAATCAACGGCTCATGCCGGTTAATCGAAAGCAATTAGTTCGCAGAATATATTCCTGACGTGAATTTTTCTCCCCGTCTATTTTTAAATAACATCCCAGACTAAATCGACAGATTCCAATTCGCATTAAGGCTAAGATAATAATTTGTATAATAGCCACAGATTTACTGTTATGATTTAAATTACCACTTGATAAAGACCACAAATAACGGTCGACGCGTCGCGTCGTAAGGATTTGATTCAATAAAGGTGGCCAGTTGGGTCAAATTAAATAACTATTTTTGTTAGTTATTACTGACAAAGCAAACGACTACTTTTTAAGTTAATAATCATAAGTTGCGCTTGAATTCGAATTACGGAGCGGAAAAGAAAAAAAATAATAATATGAAGGTAAAAGTGAAGTCACATACACTATACCATACACCCACGCTGTCGCAGAATATTTGTGATCTGTTACGACTTTAAGTGTGGGTATTTGAAGTCTTCTTTGATGCAAAGTTTTCTATCTAGCAGGAGGAAAGTGTCTCCAGACGGCGAAATGAAAGATTGTGAGGGAGGACTGTCTGCCTGCCATTCACTCCATCCTCTCTCCCTCTCTCTCTCTCTCTCTACGTTCGCGCGTAGACGAGAGGGCATAATCCAGCTTAACCGATCGTAGCCGTGGCGCATGATGGCACGTGCACTAAGGGGATGTTTGTCATTGCTCGTCGGTCTCGTATCTTGTGCTATGCGTAATTGATTTCGCGCTGGCTCCAGGTCCGTCTGGCAGTCAGCGGTAGAAGAGAACGAGTAGAGACATCCTCGTCTCCTTTCGAATTATCTCGCGACACGCAAACCGTACAGTTGCAAACGTAAACGACTTGCAAGTCTACAATGAAGTTAAATTTGTACCCCCGGGAATCTCGTAATGGTGTTTTTATCGCTTCTTTAATCTTCTCCAGCTATATAAATACTGATCGATCTTAATTCACGTTAAATCCACATTTATCATGTTATGAAATACGCGTATAACATTATAAATAATATATCGTGCACAACTTTTCGCGTTTGCCATGTTTTAAATTAATATTGCATGAAACGGCAGATTTTGCGAAATCTGCATATCAAGAATTCCAGAGTGTGTCCAAACTCCAAGATATACGGGCCGCAACTTGAGGCACGTTCGCCACTTTAATCAAAGATCAGAGACGACGTGCACTGTACTCTCGACGGTGGTCCAGAACGTCCAACGCCGCGCGCGATCGCGTGCGCGCTCGCACGCTCTCTCGGAAACGCTTAGATCCCGCGCGACAAATTCTCAAGCGCGCCGCTTCGTAATTGCGATTTACGGCTGCGGCCCTCGTCTTCTCCACCGGTTCCTCTCTCCCGCCTCACCGCCCCTTCCGCCTCCTTTCCAACGGGCCAAGCACTTAATGGCGTGTTGAATAACGGATTTATATACGGGGCCTGAAATACGCGAGCCGGGACGCGCTCGCGATATGCGACGGACGTGTTTACGATGCCGAAAATACAAATTGCACCGCGCAGCCGTCCACGCGGCCGCGATGCCGCGCTCCTCCTCGAGACGTCGCAAAAAGTCCCTTCCGACGAATTCATATAAAAAAATGACAGACCGCCCTCTACATGCTTCATTAGGCCGGTGGCCGATGAATGAGATAAGAAGAAAAGAGATGGAGATGAAGAAAAAATTCGGATCCAAGTCCCTTGTTAACGACTTTCAGAAGTGTGTTACGTTTCGTGTATCCGGTTGCTACGGACAACTTTTCTAAAGCTAATCACAAATGTAAATAGCAGAGGAGGAGCGCCGCCGGTAGGTAGATCTGTCTGCTAAGATAATCATAGGTTGCGTCGCGGTTACTTTAAGAAACTTAATTTTGTTTCAAAGCGATGATCACGCCATGTATATCTCAATACGAAACTTTCAGCGCGTATTGTAGCGCTCATTTGCATAAATTCTTCGTGCAGATTTCCCGATAATATATCTGCGGTCATAAATATATATCGCTTAATCGAATTTTAAACGCAATCTAAACAATTTCAAACGTAACAAAAAATGATATGATTATAACCGTCGCAATATAACGTCAGAACATCGTAACTGTTTTGGGTATAATCGAGATTCTCGTTTTTACTAGGAATGATTAATGTTTGCGTATACGGGAATTTGCTTCATCGAAAAAGCCGGTGGTCTCCAGCTGCGTATGGCTGCCATCCAGACTAACGTATAGAAGAATAGCCATAACTAATATACAAAACATCAACGGTCTCTAAATCATTTGCACGTACATTGAAATTTATGTGAATTTTTATTTCCTTTTTGTTTTTTTATTAATAAACATCATAATCTAGAAAAAAAATTTATACCAAGAAAGTTGAGACTACCATAAAATTGAACAAAACTTCGAACTATGTAAATATTAAAATAACATTTTCGCAGGGATCTTCTCGCGGATATTCGTAACGCAATCCGCGTGGAAAAATACCTAGTAAGACGTTAAGATTTATCGCATACTTCGCGAATTCCAAGTACTCGTCATTCGAATAGAATATCGGAAAGCTCCGGCTCTCCGATCGAGTATATGGCTGTGGTCCAACCTCGTAGGAGCGATCACGAACGCACATGGTCACCGTAAGTTTCATAAGGGAAACGTAGCGGCGCGGTGTGCGAGCGCGGAGCGAGACGGTCGAAGTTAGAGACGAAGCATAAGAGAGGAAGCATCGAGCACATACGGGGAGGATGAGGGTCGGGTGGACTCTCGCCGGCGTGTACTTGGCAATCGAAGGAAGCGATAAACCACGAAGACAATGCAAGTCCTCCATTGTCGGAGCAACGGAGCTTGGGGGATGGAGGGGCTTCTTCGGAAGACATAAACGGAGAAAGAAAAGAGAGAGAGAGAGAGAGAGAGAGAAAGAGGAGGAGGAGAAGATTCGTAGGAGAAGCAGATGAGGAACACGAGAGGCAACGTCGCGAAGGTCCGCGCAAAAAGTAAACCGACTACCAGGGCTCCTAGTCCTATTGACTAACTTCAGCATTCACCGCCCGGTTACCCGTTTCCTCCACCGCTTTCCTATCCAGTCCCCCTT
Source organism: Temnothorax americanus (assembly GCF_048541705.1). Taxonomy (NCBI): domain Eukaryota; kingdom Metazoa; phylum Arthropoda; class Insecta; order Hymenoptera; family Formicidae; genus Temnothorax; species Temnothorax americanus. The sequence goes on from NW_027509570.1 coordinate 1,013,298, forward strand.
CTTTCCCTTCCGCATGCCGCCATATCCTCCGTTTCTGCAATTAATTAGCTCTCGACCACGGCGATCGGGCACGCCGATGTTCGGCAAACTTTTAATCCTGACCGCTCGTGACTCCCTCCCCCACCAGCTCTCCCTCGTCATCGTGTCCCGCAGAATCCGCTAGGTCGGTACTATTGCTACTTCTTCTACATCCTTGGCGTCCGTTTCTCCGACCGCCCCTCCTGTCGTCCCTCCCGCCGACATATCTATCCTCCGCCACCAGTGCGCGCGCGGAACTCTTTCTTCGGAATCGCCGCGTATTTCTTTCAGTCGCACCGCACAACATGTGCTTATCCCACCGACTCACTTCTCTCGGGACGCTTTTTACAGACGAGGACGAGCAAGCTAAAAATCGAAGCGAAGCTAAATCTGTAATTGTAGAACGCAATTTTTGCCGCATCGATCACGACTCGGAGGTTGCCGGGGTACTTCGATAAGAGAATTTTTAGGTAGTCATGTAAAAAGTCGATTTATTTCAATATTGAGCTCACGTCTACATGAAAATTAAATAAGAGTGAATGATAATTGAGAATTCGTATCAAGTCCCCGTAGCACTATTCTCGCCGTTCAATATATATATATTCATTTTAAGATAAATATTACATTCAAAATCTCTTCTTCTTCAATATTGGAATATTAAGTCATAATAATTGTGTAAGAGCTTCAATTGAACTGACATCTTTCAATAATAAATTACAATTTGCAGATATAGCGAACAGTTTCCAATAGAGCCATAACACTTTAAATAGTACTAAATTACCTAGCACTACCTAGCACGCGTTCAACCCAATTTATATATAAAATAATTACGCAACGATTTAATAAATATACAACAAGACTGAATACCCTAAAAAAATATTTCTGTCAAACTATTGCGTTGAGATGAAACGCGAATGTGTGAATAACACTGTCTTTTCGAATCCGCAATGCAATTAAGTCCAACTAGTCCATCACACGCCATTGTCAAGGCACGATGGGGAAAGTGGCGGCCTATTCTTGGAACCAAGAATCTATCGATTATCCCCGGCGAGAATCCATTTGATGCCATTTTTCGTCCGTCCTTCTGAGGAACCTATCGTCCCTCCAGACCTTATAAATGATTGTCTCCGTCCGTTCGCTGCCACCAGTGCTACCGCAAGCGGTTTTTCTCCATAGCGAACGGTCCCCTTACCCACCCACTCACACCACCGTCCCGAAACCTTCCACCATACGGATTTGTCCTCGACAATAATCGACGGGCGGATACCGGCGGCGTCTCGTGCATTATCAATCCCGAGTAGGATCCCGACGACAATCGCTGCCACCGCCGCGAGAACGTGCCGCAAGAAAATCACCGGAAAAACACGTCTGTATGTTCGAGGAGATTTCCCGCTCGAACTGAGAGAGACTGGGAAATACTGCGAAATGGGGAGAGAAGGCGGGGGCAGCGATGGCAACAGCGGTACGAGGAAGATGGCTGGGAAAAAAAAGGTGAAGCGGTCGTTTCCGTGCGGAAAATATGATTCCCTTCCGGCGCGAGACATTGATAGAGAATCCCTCGATTAGGAGGATCTCCTTTCCCTTTTTTTCTCCACGATCACACTCTTTCCTCTTAAAGAAAAGAAATTTCTCGACGCTCGCAGCGCATGAAGTTGGTAAAAGAGTGGAGGAAACGACCCATTGGCAACGTCCTTGCAACTTTTCGCGCGAGGAAAACAGGGAAACGGAGAGAACAGAGAGAAAAGGAGTTTATATTCCGCCCGCTGAAAAATATCGTCGCATTGTGGCTCCTCGGAAAGGATGAAAACTTAGGAGAAAATGTAGCATGTAGCCGCGCGCATCTCGCTCGCCCGTAATGGACTCGCGCGATTTATGGCTGTTATAACTCAAGAATACGCTAACCAACTTACCGTCATCGATCGCCGATCGCACGACGACGTCGAGAACCTCGAAGAAGACAAAGCGTCCGCGCTCACGCGACGAGCGCACTTTACCGCGTGAAGTAAAGTATCAGCTTATGTGTCATTAGTTTCCTCCCTACGTTAAACTCGGTAAACTTGTTTCACCTTGAAATTTTGTATTAAATTTCTCTCACGTTTTATCCTCGCGCTCTTCCGTTTCTAACGAGAAGCGAGGCACAAGGTGTGAAGTAGAAAATTATTCCGTTTTACAATTTGCTCTCTCTCGCGCGCGCGCGCGGCTACAAGTAATTTCTCAAATCTGTAGACGTAGCAATTATAAAATTTTTCTCCAAGCGCGAAACCGCTAATAACTCATCGTGCGGAGTGAAACATTAGCGAATGCTCTCCTCCCAGCGGAGCGTGTCTTCTGCGAGAGCCCATCGTCGAAAAAAAATATTCGGGGAGGGTGAAAGAGAGAGAGCAGCGCGCAAGAGACGAAAAGAGAAAAAGAGAAAGGACCTCTCGTCCTGGTTCGGGTTCCCACCGCCGCAAAATTGCGAGGATGACCCCAGAGGTCGCAGGACTAATGTATGCGGACGTACAGTTCTTTACGTGCATCGCCCCCCCCCCCACCTCTCTCCACCACTCTTTCCGCCGTTCTTCCTCTTTTTCTCGTGATAACCTTTCGTCTTTTAACCGCCGGATCCCGAACGCGCACCTACGTATAAAGACGCGCGTCCAATATCCTCTAAATCCTCTTCTACAATCTTTCACACTTCCCCTCGTAACTTTAAGTAATCGAGTCTTCGCGTCGGCGTTACCGAAGTAACTCACCGTGGAAGGAGAATTCCGTAATGAGTTTTACATAGTAACGAGGAGGAATCTTGTTTTCATTTCCAGCTTCTGTGCTAATTCCACGTAGTTTTCCAAGTGATCCTTAAAGAATCTGGAGTTGATGTCACAGCTTAGCGCAAATTTTCAGAGACGGTTAACATCACGAAGATATTTTCGCTAATAAAAATATTGTTAATAATAGTTTTTCCCTCGACAAGGATTATCGAGTAGACTGGGATTATCCAGTAGACTGCAATTATGAACGTACATCTATCCATCAATCCTCGCGCACTCGCCGCGACCGCTCTGCATCAAGCCTAATTTTCGGGAGTCCGCTTTTAAGCTTTGTGAGCGTACCGGCGATCGTGACGTAAATGCAGTACGGCAGCCGCGTAAACGACGTGTCATAAAGCGGTGGATCTGATCTAGTCTGCGCGACCGCATCGCGCTCGTTTCGAACGAGCCGTGCGATTATCTCTCGCGCATCTCGTGTAACACAATTTGTATAACGACGCGGCGCGGCGTGGCCTCGCTTCCATCACGAGCGAGCGAGGCGAACGAGCGCGCCGGTCACTTTCCGTGATTAATGACGAGGTCCGATGATTTAGTGGCCGGTTACGCACGCGTACGAGCGGCAACATGCGTGCAGCGCGTACTCACGCGCGTGGCGATGATCGCGTGACTCGACGGAAGAGAGGTTCTCGGCGAAAAACGCCGAGTCGATAACATTAACGATTCTTTCCAGCGTAACCGGGTATCGTCCTTCAAAATTAAGTCCGGGGTCCGGGATCGTATCCAGCCGGCGGCGGCGCGGTGGCAAATTACCGGTGTACCTTCAGAGTCCGATTTCGCGGTGAATTCGTTACGGTAACCTTAGCCAGCTTTATCGGAATATTGGATCGAGGAGTGCTTTTCGATCTGCGTCGCGCTCCGATTATTCATCTTCGACCCGACGAGAGAAAGAAAGAGAGAGAGAGAGAGACCGGGGAGCGTATCGAATATAATGAGAGTTTAATTAAATGAATACCTACGAGACACGGTGTTTAGTGAGCGCCACTTCAGGAGTCAAATATATTCCGCGCGCGCGAGGAAAGAAATTACTAACGGCTTTGAACACTCGAGACGTCTGCGCAATACTACACTTCCCACTCGACGTTTTCTTCCCCGTTAATTACTTCTTCGATGATCGTTGCTTTCACGCAACGCTTTCTCGAGCGTCACGGGCGTTCCTCGTTATTACGGGATGCTCCGTACGACGAAGGATGACGGACGTTACTCGCTCACTTCGCAAAGTCATTTATCACCGGAGCGTTGAACGCTAGAAAGGTAAGAGACGCCGTTGCCGCTCATTGCAAACTAACAGTTTTCCCGTTGCCGCTGGCTTATCCTCGTGGCTGTAGCCTTGTTAAAACAGTCGTCACCTCGCTACGAGATAATGCTACTGACGTACCGAGGAGAGGAGGCGCGGATTCTGCGGCAGTATCGCGGGGAACGGCGGTATAACGACGAGCGAACGCCGTTCCGGATTTCGTCGATCGGCTTAGCCTGAGCCACCGTGAGCCCGGTCGCAGCTGTCGTCGTCCGGAGAGCGCGGAAACTCTCCCTGTTGTACGGAATCCCAGCCACGCTAGAGCTACCCGCTTCTGTCGCGACGCCGTCATTACTTATGCAAGCCCCACTTATACAGGCCGCCTCTGAAAGCCGGGACCCTACGCTTCCCATCGAAGAATGCGGTACTCGATTCACTCGGTGTTCAACCCCTTGCTCAAGGTCGGCCATCCACGTTCGGAAAAACGCCCTTTTCCCCGGTTTTCCACTTGTTTTCGAAACGTCTCGAGCCCGACGGATTCCGGCATCGCGCGCGCGCGCGCGCGCGGATCGAGGGTGGGCGCTCTCCGTTAAACAGATGCCATTAAGCGACCCTCGCGAAACGGAGGAGATGGTGTATCCGGCGTTGTCTAGCGTGCCACCGATCGGATTTCAAGGTAAAAGGTAAAAGTGACGCGCAGCAGCTGCAAAACCCCCCATTGCAGTGAATTAGTTATTTCCCTGGGATGGGTAAAATGCGGAATGACAATGAGAGGTGCTGCGGGTACGCGAATACGGGCATGAAGAAAGCGCGCGACGAGATTTAAGTGAGCGCTTAACAACGAAATTTACTCCCCGTCCGATAAACCCTACATTGCATCTTGTTATAAAAAATTCTGAAGGTTTCGACAGACAAAACATCGGGAAATATTTATGATCGCAATTATAGATCGACGATAATTGCTGAAACATGTAACAGGAAACAAGCCGGAGATGCGTCGGCTCTTTGTTCCCCGTGTACACGTGCTCGCTTACGCGTCCGGTTCCTTTTTGATGCCTTCAAACGAAACGATCTCGTGCCGCTAACGGACAAGCCAACTCCGTGGCCACAAAGAATCGTCCTTAACGACTGCTCGACGGGTGAAACGAGGGCGCGCACGCGGTTTACGTCGCCTTCTCCTCAGTATTGCCCCATAAAGTCTTAATTGATCGACCTCACAGCACTCGCCGTCGAGAGAGAATCTTTTTGCCGTCGGAGAAAATCTCTCTTTCTCCCTCATGTACGTGATATCGATTATTCGAAGTTTTAACTGTGCTATTATATATGTAGCGTTAAATCTAGAATCGGACCGAAAATTCAGTTTCGGTTTCGGCCAGTTTCAGTCAAAAATCGAAGTTTCCGCGACGTATATACATAGCCGAAACCAAAAACGAATATTCGGTTATGTGTCAATTTCGGCCGAAATTGAATATCTTCCACAGATTTTCCAAAGACTTATTTATAAAAAAATATTTTTATTTTACGTTTAGAAATTTTGCTATTGAAATATGATGGTGATACTACGGATAATATATAGCATACTACAGGTTGTGATAATAGGATTGTAATAGTAGGGATTGTAATGTAATTATTATTTTAATGATTAAATTATGATATTTATATATATAAAGAAAAAATGTATAGTATATATGCGCGCGTATACATATGGCCTTTCTAGGACTTCCATGAAAGTTTCGGTTTCAATTTCGGCCGAAATTGACACATACCCGAATATTCATTTTTGGTTTTGGCCAAAATTAAAAAGGACTGTTTCGGTCACACTTTAGTTAAATCGACATACATAAATGTAAAAAAAAAATCGCTAAAATGTTCGCGAAATATGTTTCTTCGAATGCTAGACGTTGATCAAGGAAATATCGAACAAAGGTTCGTAATAATTAATTCACAACCTACGGGTATAGAAATAGAAGCAGCCGCTACCGGTATATAAAACTATACAATCGATGATGCGCCGCGGGACGACACGCCGCGGTCGCGTGATCTCAGCTTGCGATCGTCTAACTCTAACATATTAATTACCTGTTTTATGAGAAAGGTTTTTGCTCTTTTATCAAGACTGTCGTATACTTTTTGCGGATGTTACATTATAAGACAAAAGTACAAATATATCGTCGAATAATAAAATAAGCAGTGACACATGCTTGGCGTACTTCACTTAATTAGTGTCGTCTCGGCAATATTTGTAGCAATATTTTACCGTTTAAAATAAACTGAAAATTTTGCTACTTTTTACATTTCACGCGTGAATAAATTTAAAAGTATGAAAAATACATAATAATGTACGTATTGCTTCATGGAAAGGCTATTAATCTTGAACGAAATCTATTACAGACATTAAAGATGGACATTGTCCAAAGTGTCCATTAAATATCGAATATCAGATATCAGATTCACAATGTATCGTATAATTGACGGATTGAACTGATATGGAAATGTTAATGCTTTCCCAATTAGACAACACGAATTTACGTACGAGTAATGGCTTTTCGATGAACACATCCACGTCTATAGGATTCTTCTACACAGAAACATGAATTGCAGCTTTAAAAATGTACGCACGCACATATTTAAATCGTATAATGATGAGTGGTGGTCACATCCTCCCGATAAAGTGTCCGATGATTTATGCAGATAAAAAGTATCGAGAAACGTATTAAATAATGGCTCATTTTCATGAACGGAAGTGCCCGAAATAAAGTATGCACTTTGCCTCATCCATCGGAGCGACGAGCTGCCATTAATACCAATCGCCATCAATACATAGCGCAAGGGAGAGATCGATATTGCGAACAATATACTGTACATCCCTTCCTGTCTCCTCGTCGATAATGGCGGCTATAAAATTAAAGTTCCATCCCTCAGTGCGGCTTATTACCCTTCCCCCTTTATCGTAAAAAAATTCCTCTCTCATTACAGTCATTTGCTTTATTCCATTAGGGCTGCACTTTTATTCTTAATACCGATTGGTTCCTCGAAATCCTCTCTAATCGATACGGCGGACTGGTTAAAATAATGCAAAACGCTTGAAACGAGAGAATAATAGAAAGTCATGTTATTTTTGCATTTATAATATATGAGTGATAAATCTATCAATGAACTTCGATCATTCCATTTGCACTGCGATATATATTCATACTTTAAAATTTTAAATTTTGCTATATTTACCCCTCATACGCCCGCGAATGAGAACTGCGACAAATTCTGATTAACCCTTACAGTACAATGTGAAAAACGGAAAAACATGGATCTCAACACGTCTGATTTTTTCACCTATTTAAAGTGGTTCAAAAAAATCTCTAAAGATTCATGAACATACTTTCAAGTTTTTAGAACAAATGTCTGTACTTTATTTTGAAAAAAATAAAATATATAAATTGGAGAAATTTCGAAAAACTTCCATGGATAGAAATGGATCAGACACGATTGTCCAGTTCGATCTACTGTATCGCGCGACTTCTTGTCGCTCGGTGACAAAAGTTGCGTACCATTGTTTTAAGTTTTACAAAAGAACAGTAGACAACGGCAAGGAAGATATACATATACAGAATAGGATCCCTACCTCTTCACGAAGAAACGAAAAAGGGGACGGAACTTTCCCGGAACGGTCGGTCGTATACGGATTCTTTCTTCGCGAGGTTCTTTATTCTGTCGGCCGCAGACACCGTGGCGTATGATTCATAAGAGCGCGATCCACGAAGAGGGCCCCCGACTTTCTTCCTTCTTCTCGCGCGGGGCTTCTTCCCCCTCGAACTCGCCCGGAACAGATCGATCCCGTCGATCGTGAGTTTCGGGGCGCTCGTAAACAACGCCCAGAAACGATAAGTCTCGCGCGGAAGTCGTCGGAGGAAGGAAGTTGTGTCGGGGCGATAAGGGGCAGCACGCGGCGACGACGCAGCGCGACGGCGGCACGCGGGGCAGATGAAAAATTCGTAAACGCAACTCGCACAACTCTATGAATATTGCATCGCAAGTTGTGGTCAGTATGACGGTGGAACGCGCATAAGGAACTCCCCGTCGCGCGTGCGAGAGGTTCCTGAATTATTCTCGGCGTGTCTCACTTCCTGGGCTGGGAACACCGCCGCGTCGTCGAGGCTCCAATCTCGCGGATATGCCGCGCCGCCGCCGCCGCCTCCGCCGCCGGGGCGTCGTCGTAGCGCGCGTTTACATTGCAAGGGGATTTTATGGTAGTCGTTCCTTTCGGCCGTACAGGACGGTACATTATTCGGCGCCCGAATCGCGCGCGTCCTGCGGCCTGCGTCTAACACGGATGCTCGGCACGTACCCCGGCTTTGTTAGCTCGGGATTTTTAATTATCCTCGCGACATTCCTATCTGCCGTATGTATCCGTGAAACACAAGCCGTGGAAGAGATAAAAGGGGATATCTTACGTGCTGCTTTGAATAAAAATTATTCGGAGACAAAATAGCGATGAGTTTCCGTGAAAATTCTGATCTCACGCAATTTTTTTTAATTACACAACGATATAATCGTTCAGAATGGACGATTGAATCTAGAGCGAATTACTTTATTAAGAATATTTCGACGGAGATAGAAACATATTAACAATATGTGTTAATGAGCTTTGACGATCAAGAAAGGCTTATCAAGCCATTTTGAAATCGTACCGCTAGGACGATATAGATGAAATCAATAGGAAATGAACGTATGTACAGAGACGCATAGACGTTGCTGCATGCGTCGCCATCAATTCCGTTCAATCATGATAAGCTAAAGTCAATGTGTGCGGATAGTCGTGTCAGACATTAGGGTCGCTTACGCATGAATTGTCTGCGCAATTGTATGCGATGCGCGGCAAACTCGCTATAGTTTCGGTAATGGTCAGCCAAATCGCAGTAGCATGGACACCTTGAATGACAGGCCGAGGCCATTGTGCTAAACTAAATGCAGCATCAGATGGATGTCGGAGATAGACGTTAGAATCGCAAACGCTGCGAAACCAAAGGTGAAGATCGAAAAGTAATTAAAAGTCATTAAAAAGAAATTAAAGCGTTCGGCTGGTTCGTAGAACATATATTTTAAAGATAAAAGAGAAAGACTACAATTCCATACAACGATTAGGCTTAAATTTCGTGCCTCATTTCGTGCTCCTTTCCCATCGTGCCGACCTAGCCAGACACTCTATACCCGGTTATTAAGCCGTACCACGTGGGTCCTCGAGATTCTTTCATAATCTCACAATAAAGACTGCCTCGGGATTCGGCTGGCCCCCGGGGGTCCGCCGCCGTCGCTCGTCACGGCCGAAATAGACGATGTGGATAGTACGAGTGGGAAAAAAGTCACGGAGAGAACGACGGTTCTCTCTACGACTATTACGACTAATTTGCGTCAAATCGCATTGGAATGCAACGGCGGCTTTTTCAAAAGTCCTTCAAGGGATGGCGCCGGTACTCGTCGGCGCCCGGTGGTATGTGTATGCCCCACGCGTTGCCTACGTGACACGAACAAATTGTACCAATTTCCTGCACCGAGCCCCCTCCCTTTTCTTACGCACGTTTTCTACTGCCCGTCTCTACCGCCCGCGCTGTGTGCGTGGTCTTAGCGCGCGCAGATTTTATCATCTTTCGAGCACGCATATATGCATGCGTGCAATTACTTTAGCTCTTAACTGACACGCGCCGCGAGATTTCAGGGACCGCTCTGCCACAATTATGCGCCTGAAATTTTTCATATCGCGAAATAAGATAAAAAATGTGTAACACTGTTAAATGACTTTTCCTCAATCTCTTCCATCTACCTTTTCTAATCGTTTATTAATAGAGTGAAAATTATTTTTCACTCGTACGTACACACATATGCACACACTCGTATGTAAATAACGACGCACGGCGAATTGTGGCGTCAACGCGCCACTTCGGTTTCGCCGCACGGTAATTTCCCACCGTACGCAAATAAGCAGCGCTTATCGACGCGAGACGATAAGCGGGGGTTCGTGTAAGGGAGCGGAGAAAATTTTTAATTGCAAATTCGCCGTATCGGCGATCGCGCTTGTCTCGCATTTGCCTGTCGCGATGGCTTCGTCGCGATATGAAGATCGATGCCGATAATTTCGTTGTAATACCGCGTGCGCGGTTCGGAATTAAAGTTTAAACGGCGTATCATTTCGCGAATTTCACGCTAATAAAGTAAATGATAACCGGGCGAGAGCGCTAATAAAAGCGCGATAAAACAGCAGGAAACTGCGGGTGGGTCCGGATAATTATGTTAATGCCTCCGCGCTGCGATATGTAAAGGAAAAAACGCGCGCTTAACGGGTATAGGTAACCGCCTGATATTCGTTTACTCCAATTAACTTAATCGTCACGTACTCGACGCGGGTATCGAGCGGCGCGAGTTAAGGAGATTGTAAGACAGGAAGCTGCGTATATTAAAATTATGGTCATTAATAGCCCGTACCTACGCGACGCGTAATTTTTAACCGTTATCCCGAAGGCAACGGCGCGGTATATGATTACCAATCTGCCGGGCAAAAGATTGCACCGGGGAAAATTGATATGCCGCGGCGATCACGCCGGTAGTTATTGTCATCTATGGCCGTTATGCGTACGTGCGATGGAAGCGCAAACCGGTTAAGAAATGTCTTCATGGCCTGTCATCAAAACCTCGTGTAAACGGGCTCATGAATCTCATAAAAAATTCTTATGGTCGGCTCGAAAAAAAGAGGAAAATAGCCCGTAAACGCATTAAAGAATCCTTTTTTGAAAACCTATTAATTATTAATAATGGCCTATCGCTAAGAACAACATGATGTTCCGCCAGCCATTAAAACGGTGTTCGACATTTTTCTGTTAATATATAGAACAAAGTTGTAATTTCTTGGAAATATTATAGATCGTGCGCGGATTAGAAAATTAATGCTGCATTTTTAATGCAGCCTGTCACGAAGCGAGCGCGCTTTGACGCGCGATTTCCTTTCGCGGAGCTAATTACGTTGAAAAAAACGGATGTTTCCTCGAGCGTTTTCGACAGATTTTATTTACTGGAAGAGATTTTACGATTATCAGAACGAGACAGAGTATTCTGCGCCATCTCGCGCGTCTTTGAACCGATGGCTGTAAAGTTTACGTCGCCGTAAAACGAGCGAGTGAATCTTTTTTATCGGCCATTTTTATCACGTGCTCGCACAAGTGAGCGGAAGTGCAACGGGAAAACGGAGGAACGAAATTTTCGCTAAATTTATTATTGTACTTTGCGTATTATATGTATATATATCCAAGCGCAGGGAAAGCATCGATCGATAATGCATGGAAACTTACGGAATCGGTAGCGCGTTCTTTATGCACGGTTCCCAAAGAAATCATTTAGTCATTGCACGTAAGAGCGCCCGCGAGCAACAGCTATAATTTTCTGATCTAGATTTCTCGCGTGGTGATTTCTATGCGAATGCTTGTTCTCGCTCGGTCACTCGCGAGCATTCGTACGCGACCGAGGCTACGAACAATTTTACTCGTGCTCGGAAAAAGAAAATGAGCCATTTAAATACTTGTTCGCACAAATACGCGCGGTCAGGGATTAAAATCCCATTCTAATTGCCTCGCGATAATTATCGCGCGATCGTAGGCGACCGAGAGAATGAGAACAAAAGCTTCGACGCAGGTGCAGATATCGTTCGTTCGAAATAGGGGCATTAAAAGATTGCTTTTATATAATGAAGCGAGGTTTTTTTTCCTCCAATTTTCCGGCCTCGCCGGCCTTCCCCGATAGGATCCAACGCCACCGCGACCAGTGGGCGTGAAAATTAAATGTCGACCTCTTCATCCGCGAACAGCTACTAGTTTCACGACTACTTTAAACGCGTCGCTTTATGAAGGCGTTTTCCCTCCCTTTTAACAAACGACTTCTGCAAACCATTCTCTTTCCTAGCGGTACTTAGCACTAGAAAGATAATAACCTAATGCACGCCGGTAATAAAACGTAACCTGCGTTATTTAAATCATAGAGCGTAATTTGTTCGCCACCCCTAACGCGCCGGCACGCATATCGTCATAGATACGCCCAGAATGTCGTCGGGGACGCGCGCGCGCGCGCGCGCGTGTGTGTGTGTGTGTGTGTGTGTGTGTGTGTGTGTGTGTGTGTGGTATGTGCGTGTAGAGAGAAAACGGGGCTATTCCATTTCTTCTCAGCAATTTCCAATAAATCTTTTGTCCTCGAGACACACGCTCGGGTCTAGGGGAAGAGAGATACTAGCCACCGGGAAGAGATTGCGTCTCGACTTCCCGCTGAGAAGGGAGATTTAGGGTCCCCTAACCGAAAATTCGCGCCAGCCTACGCACGACCCCGGGCATTATATTTTCATTTGCGAGGCGCAAATTTCGAAATCGCAAACTGGCGAGACACAATCGCCGCATAATACGTAAATGATGATCGTAGTCCCGAGGCATCCCGCCGGAAATACGGCGGACACTGGGATACGGCTTTTAGCCATATTTAATGTCCCCCGTGCTTTGCATGCCCTCTGATTTACTAAATGCTACTTTCGCGACATTTCAAGCGCCTATTGTATTCATTCACAAACGTAAATTACATTTCATCTTATTAATGTAGGTAGCATACATCTTGGGTAAAAATAATCTGTCGTAAATTATGAAAATTGGTACAAATGCGATAGTTCGTAAATAAGAAAGATAAACAGGTTTGCTAAAAGCAAACAAGAAGAACAAAGAGAAAAATACATTTCTGCGCCTTTTTTTTTAAGTTTATGTGCAACGGGCAAATGTGTAACTCTCTTTCATATGAAAGTGTCGCTACATCCGTCCGAGGCACATACTAAACACGCAATTCTGTACGTGCCTCCGTACGCGCAAGTGATTCGTTCTTACTGTTACACAGCGGCGCGTATTCGAATTCCGTCTGGCATCGTTTCTCAGCGTCTCAGAATCCTTCGCACGATCCATCTGTCCGGCATTCGCCGTCTTCGGTACGGCAAAAAGGGATCCGCAATACGAAAGTGGTGAAAAAGGAGAAGTACTCCGAGTACACGCGCGGAGAATAAGAAAGCGCGGTCTTTAGGGAAATAAATACTAAACACACCTTCGCGTCGTTCTCGCTTTTCCAGCTTTATTTCACTCAGGCCGGGTAAAACGCATTTTCCCAGACTTCTCGTGAATTCGAAAAGAAACGTAGCCGCGGTCGAGCGCGCTCGCCCGTTTCGAGAAGGATGTACGCCTTATCGAACGGAAACGTCGGCGCGCCACCGCGAAAAGCGTCCATTCTCGACACGGTGAAGTGATAAAGTTTGCTGATATCTCTCTGGAAACTATGTTTCGCGCGGCACAACTGCGAAAAGTGTGTTACCGACAGACTATCGTTACATCAGTGAGTCGAAGTTTCTCTCCGCAATTTCTAAAACGTTCGACGGGGAGCGAAAAAGTCCGCGAATATGAAAAAAAAAAGACGGAGACGAGGAAAGGAAAAGAGTGAGATGGAGCGAGAGAATCGATGAGCTGCGGGCTTTATTATACTCTCCAATGTAAACTCGCCTATCTCAGTCCGATGAGAACCAAGCCGGGAAGTTTGAATGTTAAGAAACTCATATATATATATAATCAAAGCGCTAGAAGCCGTAAGAGTACCGACAAGACAAACACAAACCCAAATGAGATCGCGATCAAGTTTAGAGAGCTATTATTATAAGATATAATGATATATCATGAGGTCAAACATTAACTTAGTTAATAATAATCATCAAAAGATTTATACATCAGAAATATTTAATGGTGTTAATATATCTGAACCTTATAGAAGTAAAAAATCATATCTTCAGTGTTTATCAAAAAATGGAAGTTAATTTACTATTTCCAATATATCAGGAACTTTAATTGTTTAATGATAAAAGGTCTTATGTGCATTATTATTAGTTTCTAAGATACAATGTTTAGAAAAAGTCATATTAAAAATTTTCAAAAAATAAATTTTACACCCTATTTTCTCTAAATTTATAATAATAGAGATACGATTCTTGACCTATAAGGTACAGATATAGATACGTCTTAATATATTGTATATCTACATTATTTTTAAACGGTAACTTCTATCTACATTTTTTTCACATTTGCTAAACAAAATTCTGAATTACCTTTGCAAAATTAACGTTACAAGGTCCATCATCTAAACCAGCACGGAAACAGTTGCGGTCAAGACAGATGTACGAGACAGACATGATCGAAACGAATGTTTTCCAGCGAGTTAAAAGGGAGAAAGGCGACGAACGGCGAGCATTCCTCGCGTCATGTCGTTCGCGATTACAATAGCAATCGCTTTTTCGGTCCGCGACGGAATCGCGCCGCACTAAAGGTTACTCTAATGGTACTCCGCCGTGCTATTACTTCGAAATCTCGAGGACAATGGAAATTCCGTTAAAATGGCCGTGGAGGAATACACATCCGGCGGGTGGAAGACTGTACATCTTCCGAAAGAGGTGAAAAAGATGGTGGTTGTTGAGAAGGCGCGGGCAATGGAGGGTACAAAGAAGGACGATTCCGAACGAGTGTGCCGAAAGCTTTTACCGTATAACCGGAGAGACATCAGGCGAACGGAGATGGGAGGAGTTGTCCTACCTATATGCCGGCATTATTCTTTCAAGGGGCTTGCAAACCGACGCCTTCATCGCCCGCGCTTTCACGCCCTGGCACTCGATGCAACACATAAATATATATACGCGCGTCTGGCACGGCGCATCGATCGCCACCGGTAAGGACTCGCGTATATAAATGATCATCTCGAAGTATATTTCCGCGTATGGAAGCGACGGCGCACGGTTAGCATTCGTCGTGTTTGCAGCGAGGATCTCTTCTACGTAGTACGCCCAAATTTATGAGTTTTCGATATCGCTCGCGAGAATTGACATAAAAAAAATGATATCTTTCTCTTCTGCCACTTCAATGATGTCGGTGAGTGCGACACATCGTATCGTAAAGAACTACCCGAGTGTGTAATTTTTAGTGTCTTTGTTACATATTCCGAAAATCATGATATTAAATGCAAAGTTTAATACGTTATCTGGCTAGCGAATTTTGTAAGCCATAATAGAATTTTTCTCATCAGAATAATTATAAAAATACTGTGTAATATGACTAAATAAGAATATCTTATTTAATCATATTATTTTTTATAGATGGCAAATTGTGCACTTTTACTTTACGTTGTTTCTATAGCTATTTATGTCAAATCATTCCAAATTTTATATTAAATAACATTTACTTCTTTTTTTATAAGTGTTTTAAAAAATTTCGATAACGCCACTCACTGGTGACCACCGGAGCGCCACTGAAAAATCAAATTTGGATAAACATGACAGTCAACATGTTAATGAAAATCTTGCTTGTAACCATTTGCAAGCTATCATAGTCAATTTCCATCATTCATCATTAATACGTATCCATAAACGAACTGTATCCATAAAACTTGTCTCATATCCTGCTTGAAATAGCCGATGCGATTGTTCAATCTGTCAACAGGAGCTTTCTCCGGTTTAGCTATATCGATTGCGCTATCCGAGAGGAAAATCAGGCAGTCTAGCTACGTGCTCCGCTTGCGATCTTTATACTGAGTGGCTCGATTAAACGTGGGAGGCGTTTCTTCTCGGATTCCATTCGACGCGTGGTAATGACTGTAAGGACCGTCGTTTCCTGACTGCTGAGCTTCGGGAACTTATCTCGTCCCTCGACTCCAGCGCGACGAAGGAGCGAGAGAGTGAGAGAGAGAGAGAGAGATCGGCGACGGCATCGCTGCAGACGAGATTAATCGACGTCGTCCCGTCGACGTCGACGTCGCCCGTCTCGGTTTTATCGCTCCAACTATACCGCGTCAGATCCGTTCGAACGCTTTGTCAAGGAGAAGTTTTGGCAGCGGCAGTGCGTCCCTCGTTTCTGCGGAAATGGAATATCACCGATTCGGCTCTCGTGTCAGCCACGGCAAACTTTCCGTACTTTCCGGCTAACTGCTAACGATTCCTTCCACTCTCGCGAGCAACAAGAGCCGTTGTCCTCGTCTACGACACGAGCCCGTCGTTCCACTTCCGAAAACCTCTACACTAACATAAGTCAGTTAGAAATGTTACGTTTATTCGTAAATTGAAGGAAATCAATCGTGCCGCGCAGTATAGAACTTGTTCAAACAAAGACTCAACGATATCGTCTAGTCCTGCTAGTTCCTATACAGTACATACACATATATACATCAAGAAAGTTTCGCTCTGCTGAATTATTTGACTCTGATGCTGAGACGACGATATGTTCATTTTTCCTGCTAGGCAATTCTTTTGACAAATTACCAAAGAGTTTTTTTGAATATAAATATTAGTCTTGGTCTCATTTTTACAGTTTGTATTCTTATTTTTCTCATTGTTCTTAGACTAAATTGCTCCAATTTTACACAATACATACTACCAATTTTACTGTCACTAATAAAACCGCGCGTCGGGCGTATATGATGTAAGTACTTGCGATTATTGTGCTTGTGTGTGTCCGCGTGGGTTCGCTAAGCCTAAATGACAGTATAGATTAGTCATCCTTGTAAAAGTTGTCAAAGAGAAATGCCATCAAATAAGTCTCGTCATCTTAACGTTCAGTAAAAGTATCATTTCTCGATCGGTTTCTTCCGAAAACGAAAGGAACGACGTAAGTCTGATTAGTAGTTCATAAATATCCTCGCAAATAATACTACATAAAATATAAACATAAAAATCATAAAATAAGAGAGTCAAGAGGCCAAATTCGAGCAAATAAAGATTGTTACAAGTTATAAAAATGATTTATTGTCCAAAGTTCATTAAAACATTGTGAACGTTTCGACCTTACTTTTATTGTACTGAAGAAGACTAAGCAAAGTTGAAACGTTCGCAATGTTTTATTGATCTTTGGACAATAAATCATTTTTATAACTTATAACAACCTTTATTTCCTCGAATTTGATTTCTCGACTCTCTCATTTTGTGTTTAACGAACGTCTGTTTCTTTGATATAAAATATAGGACTGAAAATTATAAATCATAGATGAAGTGATAGAATTATGCAATCAGACAGAAATTTATTCTTAGCCAATGCAACGTTTCAGAAAACAAGATTTTTTTATGCATTCTACCTTAAATACAACTGTGGATCAATTTTCAAATAACCATTATCAAATCTTCGGTCCTTCCTGTTTGAAGAAAACGATTTTTATATCTCTCTTCTCGTTCATCGCAGATAGGTAAAAGCGACGATTTTATTGAATGAGAAGGAGCAGTTTCTGGCGCTAAATCACACCGCGGGTAGTCCGGCCGTTCCGCCGGAAAGGGCCTCATAACTTCACGCATCCCAGCTACCCTCATCCCTATCCCGAACACCCCTTTTTACCGCGGCTCAAACCTGCGGCCTCGCCCTTTCCATTTTCTCAACGCCGGAACAGCCGGGCACATGAAATATTAACTTCGGCGCTATTCCGGATGTCAAGCAGGAGCAAAAAAAAAAGATGAGCGGAGAAGAATGGCGGAGCGCCACTCCGGGCATTAACAATTCCGCCGACACATATCATTCTCGTTATAATATCAGATCTCTCCCGAAAATGTTGCCCTTTTTTTCCTCGCTAAACTTCTCGTGATGCGCGTGGGCGTGCAGAGCAACAAAATTATTTTCTCGCAAATGTTCTTTCACACTTATACTTTGATATTAGGTACATCGACACGTAGCTGAATTTGTCGTCTAAAAGCTTGTTTGATAAACAACTATATGTTTGCTAAAAGCGGCCGGGAAACTCCGAATAGACTGGTCATCCACCAGTGATAAATTCTAAACCACGTGTATCCCGTTTTCTATCGTAAGTCTGAACACCGCACACGAAACTCTGATGCGACCCCGCGCTCTCGGCGAAATTATGCGAAACGAGATAACTTTACGCTCCCGCATTTCGCAACTCGTTTCATCACGAACACGAGAAGACAGCGATAATGTATATACGTGCAACTTTGCACAACAAAGTACGAACGATGATTGCGTAAGTATCGGTAAAGCAAAAATTACATAAGCGGACATGATTACGGTAAAATACACCATGGAAAATAAGAAAGCAACATCAAAGTTGGTAAAAATACCGCGTTTCCGCGAGGTAATCTCTCCCCAATCGAAGGAAATTTCCTTTATGTAACACGTGCATGGAAAGTGGCCCATTGCGCACGCTACGCGTGTGTAATAGACCACTTTCCACGCACTTGCAACATAAAATAGGGTATGCAAGTGGTGCGTAAAGATGAAAATTCCCGGGTGCGGAGTTGACGCACGAGCCGAAGGCTCGCTTGTTGCACAAATAACTATTCCAGCCGCTTTACTTCTGGTGAATTACCGAAAGCACGGTAGAACTTCTATTGTAGCGCGCGCTCATTCTGACGATGAAATGCAACATCCGTCTGTGGACTTCACCGCGACGGCGACGCATAGCGATTCAACCGACTGGCTCGGTCAAGATGCAATTAAATCTGCAAAGCGGACCGCGGTGAATCCACAACAGCCCATCCGTTTTAAATTCATGAAAACTTAATGATTCCGCCGCTCGGATATGAAAAATGAAGTAAGTGGTAACGTATTTACAAGAAAATTGACAAATCGGAGAAAACTAACACAAACATACAATGACGAATTAAAAAAAATACCTACAATTTGATGTTTTCAGCGTTAATAATATCACAACATTAATAATAATATTGTGCGTAAAACAATAAAGAACAAAAAATAAAGAAATATATTGATATTTATCCAAAGTAATCATAGCAACAAATCAAAACTTTAGTTTTTTAAAATGAAAGTCAGCTATAATCCCAAGAGTTCACTTAGTTTTTCGTTTTATCAAAACAATGTATCATAGAAAGTCTGAATAAACATGGTTCAACCAAATTTTGGACTCTTATTTCAAAATTTTGAGGTGTCCGGGAACTTATGGACGGTACTGTGTAGAAACGCCATTTCGAAAATCCTCTTGCCACCTCCGGCAGAGGAGTTCCTTCAGTTAAGAAATTTAAGTCGAGTTAATCCCGGTCGCGAGATGACATCCGCGCGAGAAACGTCACCGCGAAGGTCGCATCGCGGACGTCAACCAGATGAGACCCGGGCGGGCTCGTCGGTCAAGTCGCAATTAAATCGACGGGACGCGCTTTCCAACGCGCGGTTGCAGCCAGGGGAGAGTCGCCGCCGAGACGGATTTTGGAGAGGAGACAGGCGACGCGGGAGCACGGCAGCGCCCGCGGGGTTTGCAAATAAGGTTAGTTAGCGGCAACGCGTGTATAATTGGGACGCCGACGCCGTCAACAACGAGGCCTCGCACATCCCACGGCCAAGTTATAATGAACAGGGGGCTCAAGCCGAGGCCGCGCGCGGGACGAGGACGAGGCGCCGTCTACACCTTCTAGGCGCTTAGCAGACGCGCACCCGGAAACAGAGACAGAGAGAGAGAGAGAGAGAGAGAGAGAGAGAGGAAGATGAGCGGCTTAGCTTGCGCTGTTCACGCTTGCGTGCACATCCGTCGCGACGGCCACCGCCGGAACAGTCGGAGGCGTCTTCCACCTCCGCGTCGCGGCGCGCACCCGCGCTTAATCGACGAACTTTATCGAAGTTGGCGGAACTTCCGCCGCCGCCGTCGCCGTCGACGCCGCTACGAGTGGTTTTCACAGGCGGTTGGCGGTTGTCGAGCAACGAGGAGAGGAAGAGCGTCACGACGTCGGCAGGGAAAAGAGAGAACGTCAAAGACGTCCATTTACACACGCGCTCATTTGTATTTTTCTAATACGAGTATATACGATTACGGAATAAAACGATTAGTACTTATTGCATCGGTCGTCGAATAAGCATTCGCTCGTGACTAGAATGACCATCCGCCTCGGTTTCTTCTCGCTAAAGCGACGGATTTCCGGGATTGACGAGACCGATAACAGCTGTCGCGATTTAGACGGTCATATTCAGGAATCGAAGACCATGGTACGCGTAACACGCATTTACCTACATTACGTTCGCGTATATTACTATTAAATTTGTAGCGTTCAATTAAAAAAACTTAATTTGAGTCATTTTTAACTATTCATATGGAACGCCACTGCTCTTACTCAATATGTCATGAATTTAACTAAAATAATGTTAATTTAATCAATTTCAAAGTAAATGATATCATGCAATTTATCGGCTTTACAGCCTCACAATTGTTGAAGCGACTCAGCATAGACCGAATGGAAAACGTGATTAATTCATTGTAATATTTTTTGTAACTTATATACAACGTTTTATGTGTGGGCTAAAAAAATGGCTCAAAGCGGAACTGAAACGTCAAACGTCCGTTTCTTCTTAATCTTTTGGTTTATTATTTTTTAAAATAAATTATTATAATAATTAAGTTCAAGCACTAATAACCGTTGTACTCTCAATACCCACTATTAAGCATATAATTTAACTTAAAAGTAACAAAATGTTATTTAACTCAAAGTATTGATTTAAACTTTACCCTTTAATGTTTAACACAGATTATCCAATATACCTTAATAAAAATATTAAGGGAATTATTTGTTTAATGTCATCTTCATACATATGATGTTCATAAGTGATGAACTTATGGGAAGTGTCACACTTATTGCATATTCACGCAATATAAATCATACGTGATACAACCATTCGTTCTTTGAAGCAGGCTCGAAGAAGTCTTCAGCTTTAGCAGATTGCCGAGAAGCTTTCTTCTAAGAGCGAGGCTCACCTCGAGAATGGAGTCTGCTTTATTTCACAGGCG
Organism: Temnothorax americanus; assembly: GCF_048541705.1. NCBI lineage: Eukaryota > Metazoa > Arthropoda > Insecta > Hymenoptera > Formicidae > Temnothorax > Temnothorax americanus. The sequence goes on from NW_027509570.1 coordinate 1,034,175, forward strand.
TCTCCCGCGACGCCTGACGAGGGGGGGGGGAGGAGGGGAAGGCCGCCCTCTCGAGACTGGATTGACACTTTAATGAACGAGAAAGACCTTCGGCCTGTATCGATTGTCGTGAAAGGGAAAGCGACGAAGAAAAAGAGCGCCGAAGCGCGCGAAGGAAATCGAGCGCCCCGAGAGAGGCGATAATGTCTAGTGCCGTGCGGCGCGTAATTACCTTCGTTTCGAGTTGGCCTCTATATCGTGGGGCTAGAGAACGAAGAGCAAAAGGAGCCTTCGAGCAAAACGGTGCCCGTGATAACCTCGCGCAGAGGCCTCTGTCTTATTACTCGAGACTCTCGGGAGATCGGGCTTCAGAGGACTCGCGACGGCGCGTCGCGGCGGATCGCCGTCGGCCTCGCGAAAGTCGACGGCGACGCGACTTAATTCGTGGGATTTATTTACGTCGTATACGTCGTCGGGTTTTACAACACCGAGAAGTAGAGAAGTAAGCATGAGCTACGGCACCGGACGGATTAAGGGATCACCTGATGCTGCCACTGCATCCGGGACGCGAAACTTTATTTCCACACAAGCTGCTTAACTCAGAGAGAAACAGGAGCTTGACAGTAAATATATCAATGATATTAGGGAATAAATACACAGCTTTCGTCGGCAGAAATATATAAAAGCGCCGGTTGAAGAACGTTTTCATTTCATAATCTCGATACGGCACTCTGTTTTCTCACGTGATACGCGGTATCCTCTGGAGGAAATAATGACGGTATCACCGTAATATTTGCACGAAACTGCAGTGTAAATACGGCGTACAAGTTCCAAACTTCTTCCTAATTCCTGCCTAAACCGAGCTCGAAGTTTGCTAACGATACAGATCGAAGCGAGTGTATAGATATAGCGAGTTGTGTTACTCGAGGGAACATTTACAACGTGTGCAGCTTCAATGAAGTCAGTCCGCAGATACAGTCGTAAGAATTAATATTCGAAACAAGCCACCGTCGATCACCCCGTCGATCCTCGGTCCCCCTTATTCCCCATTGCAAGGTCTGGAATTATTTCGAGTCATTCGGCGTGAAACCCTTAACGCGTAAAAGTTATACGCAACGGCAATAAAAGTCACTTAGACATTAAATTACAAGATCGTGGAGCGGGTCGAATCAACTTGAATCCCGAAATTTTTACAGACACCCCGAATAAAGCCGTTTTCGCTTCCGCTACGAGGCAGCCAGTTTGTTTCTTCTCATTCGGATCGCCGACGCGCACGATGCGATGTTCACGATTGGTCGTTGAGCTTAAGGCTTAGCTTTTAAGCTTCCTTACGTACGACGGGCCTTAACACGTCGCGCGCGCGTTCGCGCGCGGGATCCTCTTCTGTAGATGCGCACTCGTGAGTCGAGTGAGCGTCTCTCTCGAGAGGATTGTGGCTTTTCTCGTCGTCCTTCATCCCGCTCCCTCGGCCCTTTGCCTTACACTCGAGGCCGGCGCGGCGGTACCCGGCTGCTGCACCGTGAGAGAGGATGTGAAGAAGAGGGTGTGGACGAAATGCACGGAGCGAACGAACGAATCACTTTGCCGCTGAATCATATATACGTATATCCCATCCCTCTGTCCCTCATCCCCCGATAACGCCGCCAACGCTTTCACCCTGTTTACCGGCTCGCGAGGCGACTTGAAACAAATCTGTGTGGCTCGTAAAGCCCGAACTCTTTGCGGATTCCAAGCTGTTTCACGAGCGAACGACTGAATACCGAATACCGTGGAGATTTCAGCATCAACTCGATGAACATCTCGACTCTGAAGCTCTTCGAGAACAAAATTTGGGAAGAGAATTCGGTTTCTATAAGGGTTAGTTACTTTAGAATTCGCCCCCACGCGCTAATAAATAAGGAAGAAGCAAGGTGGCGAGAAACTAGCAGTAAAATGTGGCCGCACGTAAAATTACACTCTTACTTATTGCTAACCATGCTGAAAGAGCTATTGAATGCTTTCTCGAGGTCAAAATCTTTCTGCAGACTTATTCAAATATTGTTGGAATTAAATGACTCATTTGACGATTATTTTAAATTACTCTGTCGCGAGAAAAGTCGAAGGTAAGAAATAGACTAAAAGAATATATATATATAGTTCATTAACTTTAGCATAACAGCCAGAAAGTGGACTTGGTTTACAATCATTTCCTTATTCACTCACACACACACACACCTCCTCATACTCCTAAATACCTAATAACCTATTAAAATTACAACTTTACAAAATTAAAGATTACAAATTATGGCACATTTAATATTTGATATTTTACCTATTTATTTATTAAACCTATTTAACAAAACACACACACACACACACACACACACACACGCGCGCGCGCGCGCGCGCGCACGAGCCTCGATTTTTATTAAATCTTATTGCACTAATATATAACTACTTATCTCACAGCCTCTCTCACAACTTATTGACTTCCTATATCTATCTTCTTTTTCTTTCGCATCCCTTTCCCTAACAACTTTTAGCAATACCTTCGCTTTGGTATGGTGTCCAATTTATCATTCCAAAGTTTTTCCAACCTTTCCTTACCATCCTTTCCTAATACTGTAAACTATTCCTTTGTCTTAACGCAATCTTCAACATAGTGGTTCATATTATCTTTGCCTTCATTACAAAAAATACACATTTGTTTCTCTTCATCTAGCCAATACCTGTTACCTGATTCTAAGTTCCCGCCTCTTAAATTTAACAGCGCTCTGATACTATCCCCGAGATCCTGCCTGTCTAAATTATCCAAAATTTAAAAAATATATAAAATACTTATATAAAAATATATAAAAAAGTATTTTTAAACTGTCTTTTGTAAAAAAAAACTTTATACTTCACGTACAATTATATTATTAATGCATAGATACATTAATGCACATTTTTATTAAAATGCAGGTATTAAACGGAACAATGTGCTGCACCATATCAATCAATAAATGACTAATTATTTAGAGAATTTATTAAGCACTCTTTAACAACTTGTAGAAGCTATAAGCGGATAATACTCAATCGATGACATGAAATTCTTCTTGATATCTAACTTAGAATGCTAACGAGGTAACATTATCGAGTGACGTCTATCGACTAACATCTCGACGTAAGCCCGCGAAAGGATCTCGACGATCATTATAATATCGACAGAGACAATATTCGCGACAATTGAATCGACTCGCAATCGCAGAAACGCAACGGTTGCAGAAAAATCTCTCTCTCTCTCTCTCTCTCTCTCTCTCGCTTTCCAAGTCGAGTCAAAAGTACGTAGTAGAACCGAGACAAAGAGACGACGACGACGACTACGACGAAAACCACGAGGAAGAAGGACGAGACGAAACGAAGGCAGTCAGTCTCACGAGTTTCAATCCGATAGGCACTCCGCGAGCGGAAGGGAAACGTCGTCGAAGCGATTTGTAAGCTGATTTTAATGTCGCGTTTACAGAGCCCCATAAGGCGCTTTGGGGAATCCCTTTTGCCCCCCTCGATACTTCCCCGCTTCTTTCTCCGCCGTCCTTCGTCGTCGTCGATCCGACGCGTCGGCGAATTTTCTGCCCGAGGGTCGTTCCTCGCGTTTTCGACGAACGCCTCGCTCGCGCGTCTCTCGCGTTTCTCCGCTCCCCGACCCGACCGTACGCACCGCCACCCTTTCTCCCTCGGCGCGCCCTCTCCCTCTCCCTCCTCCCTCCGACACTCCGCTTCGTCATCCCGTCGGTGTTTTTCGATAATAAATCACGTTTCGGGCTTTTCTCGTTACGCACGACTTCACTTCAGATAAGGTCAACCCCAGGGTCATTAGAGGGTCATTAAGGCGACGCTAATGAATGCAGCGCGAAGGATTGATTTCACTACGTAAGGGCGCGTCTGCCGGGCTGCGTCTACGACCCGTCCGGATCTTTGCGCTTCCGTCGTTCCCGGCAGGAGCAGAGAAATGAATCTGGGACCACGACTTGCCTCGTAATGAGATAAAATCCTCAAGATTTCAAGGCGAAAGCCTTGCTTATCACGTAACGCTAATCCAAACGTTGAATTACGAGTGTATCGGGGATCTGTAATTATGGTAAAAAAAATTTATTTATTTAAATAAATGTTACGATCGCGATGTTTTATCAACATGCTCTTTATAAAGATACACGGTTTCAATAGCACGCTAAAGGGCGTCGGATAAGTGATAATGTTATATTGACGATCGGACGGTCGTCGTAACGCTTGGAATGTCAACGACGTAAAGTGGCTTCGATTCCCAGCTCTCGTTCCAGCGCGAGCGTTCCCATAACTGTCGTGAGAACAGAAGGTTTATTCGAGGTGGTTCGTGTCACGTGACTCTTCCTCCGCTCCGACTTTACTCCGCTTTGCAAGCCGGGGTCTCGGTGGTCTTTAAAGGTCGCGCCACAGCCGTAAATTCTTATTGACACGGGGCGTGCAAGCGCGACGGCTCGACCCGATTTTTCGCCACTCCACTCTACCAGACGCACGCGAGATGCAAGAAAAAGAAAGAGGGAAACTCGAAGGCCTGGAAGAAATTAGATTGCCCCCTTTCCCCGCTCCTCCCCCCAGCTCCATACGTTTCCGTCATTTCGCGGGTCCTCTCGCCGTTTCCGCCGCAGCACCGGATTTCTTCTTGTTTCCGCAGTCACGCGATCTCCTCAGCCCTTTTTCTTTTCTCTTCCCTCCGAGGCAGCGATATTTCTCTCCTCTCGCGATCGTTCGTTTACACACACCGTGTGTCGGATCAACCGCAAAAGAACACACGAGAGGGGGAGCGAGCGGAGGAGGCGTCGGCAGCAGAAAATCGTCGCGCGATGAAACGGACGTCAAGGCGACGCTTTACAGATATTAAAAATCTCGTCGCCATTAATCACTCGCGGACGCGGGGGTGCGCACCACTCGGTCCTTCATATATTCGTCCCGCGTACTGTCCCGCTTTTCGCGTCTTATAATAAACGCGCGATAATTTAATCGGATGAATTCGCGCCGCGAACGGCGAACGACACCGGTAGTGAATGCGTTACTTCAATGTCGCTGATTTAAAATTTTGCTACTTTAATTTGACAGTTATTCAATTAAGGTTATCTACAATCTCGAGACGTCGGTCGTCGTGACCTCCTCGCAAGAGGGTAGCGAAGCACGTGATTTCTTCGGCGCTGAAAGAAGTTAAATTGGCTCTTCCACGGTCGTCAGTCACTCGGCTTTTTCGCCGTTTCATTTGTCCCCCCCCCTCTTTCTCCACCCCCCGCCGTGTTCTTTTTTCCATTTCCAGTGTCACGAAAAATGAGTCGAAGCGATAGAAAATAATATTTCAACGATATTGATATCGCTAGAATATAATCATTATTATATAGTACAAAAAGTATACGAAAATAATTGCAATTGATGGCGTCGCCGTTTCATCTGTCCATTTATACCTAACGATGAGTTGAACGTTTAAATATACCTTCTGATCAATTATTTTAACATCCATTATTCTTCCATTATGTGTCATTTCCACCAATAATAAACTCTGATGTCGCTTATTAATTCGATACCATTGCGACTTGATATCGATGCGCCTATTTTCTATCTCTAATCATGGAATTACGTTTCAATTTCGACGAATCTATATCCATAATGGATGTTTTATTTCTCCATAACGACACGTTGTGAGTTTCTTTAGTACAGTCCTCTCTCCTCCTTCCCTCCCGTCCGTCGTCGCTTTCATCGATCTGCACGTCTTCCGTTTCATCGGACACTTTTTCAGCTCTGCGCTCTTTCGCTCGGCAGGCACGTGACTCGTTGGATCATACTTCCGGTCTGCGAGCGGGGGTGCAAGCAGCCCCTTTACTCCCGTATTGCGACACAAAGCCGATATATATGTATATAGCGTAGCGAGCGACGCGCGCTGGCTCATCGGTTTCCTCGGACTTCCACGAGCGATTCAAGGGTATCGGGATGACAGGTTGACTTCGCCGCACTCCGGCTGCCCTTGTCGAGACGTACTTCCTGACTGAGTCATAGATCAACTCAACCCCGAGGGATCAGACAAGCGTCGAACATCACCCCCGCGCATCACTTGCGTCTCTCTTGTGCGAACATCCATACAGCATACATATACACATGTCCCTCTCGTGTTCCGCTCCGACTGTCAAATTTTCCGTTCCTAAGAGAGAATATTGATTTCCTTAAAGGTCGATATTTCTTGAATACAAATCTCCCTTGATTTATGAATAGCGATCCAGCCGTTAACTTGGCACGGTTGGAAAGCGTAATTTTTGGGAGAAGATGTTTCGCATTATTGAAACATGTCAGACTCACCGCTGTTATAATATTTTATACACAGATATTATTATACTTCAATTAACTGAATAAATTCATGCATCGCTATTTATCGCAGTGCTGTCTTTAACTGATTTTACCGTAATTCCAAAAAACGAAACGCGGTATTAAAAATGGTTTACCTGATACCCCTGCTATATTGCCCCCCGCTGCGCCCCGTTCATTTTGCGGGACCCCGGCAAATATTTGCGCGCACCTATACATTTCCTGCCAAATATTTGTAGGCAGCTGCGTCGCCGAATGAACTATTCACATCAGCCATTTTTCGTGATGAAAGCGCCCGCGTTTTTTAACAGCTCTCCCCGAGATAGCAGCTCGCTGATGCATTGTAAACGAATATTTCTCGCGCAAATTTTTGTGCACACTTTGAAACAAATCGCTTTGAAATATTTGATTAAAATCTGCTTATATACTGCGCGCTAATACTATTAAAGCAATATAACTTTTCCCATTTTAATCACTTTATCAGTTTTCCCCCCAAAAAAAGAAAATGGAAAAAAAATATTTATCGAGGGATGATCGGTTTTTATTGAAGTCCATAAAATAGTTTAACGATATTTTTCCTACTTGTTTTGACGATGTTTTACCAGTTTATAGTACGGTACGCGGCAAACATTTAACAGCTAAAGAGTTATATGTCGAAATGCGTATTACGTTTATGGACGTGGGATGACAGGGTATAGAGAAGAGTGGAGGTGCAATAATTACGCACGTACCACGCAAGACGTCGTCATCGCTGAGAAGACAGCGGCGGTGAAGACGTTTTATTGCGAGGTGCCATCTCCTAATTTTAGCCGGCTATATTTCTGTACATCCGACAACTATCCTCTCGACGGCGACGGACGCGGCGGGTATAGGCTCGTCGGTATACGGCGGGCGGGATACGCCTCCATTCGTCGACGAAACGATGATAGTCGACGAGAGTTGCGAACCTACACGTGTTCCATATTCGAAGAGCGGCCTTTCTCTCAGATCTTGACGCGGCGTGTTACGTTGTCAAACACATGGCGTTTAATGCTCGCGGTATTGCTTACGGGTCAGAGGAGCGGGGCCCTTTAATCTTCCGGAGCCAAGCCAACCAACGTTTTTCTGTTCCGGACGAGTTAATCGTTCCGCTCGCGATTCGCCAATTCGGAGTATCGAACGGTTCTTGGAAAACCACTTGTACTCGTTGAAAGAGAGAAACCCTGCGAATGATCGAGTTCCATATGCATAGACGAATGAATTATAATTTGTTAGTTTTTACTAATAAAATTTCAAAACTTGCAACGTAATGTCATACTAATTCTATCACATAATAAATTACAACCACGACAGACATACGGTCATATTAATTTTTTTGGCAAAAAACTGCAACTTTTTAAAATGACACATCACATAATGTTACTTTCCAAGGTTTTTTCAAATGAATAATGTGAAATGGCGGCGACGAGTGATAAACGACGCATTCAGCGCTCCAAGTCACCTAAAGCTTACGCGCGGGGAGTTTTTTTCTGAAATTCTTCAGTCGTGGTTATTAATTCCGGACACTCGTGTGTCGCGCCGTCGGGTTCCTCAACAATGCCATTGCGTTGTGACACTAGCAGGCCGTTCTCCGGAATATTCTATGTGTCACGCTAATTGGAGCACCCTGAGTCACTACTAGCAGCAGCAGCAGTAGTAGTAGTAGCAGTCTCGCCAATCTCGTTTAAACTTGCTGCGCGACGCCCGCGGAGGAAGACAGCCACGGAAAGCGTTATGCGAGACCCTACAGCCCCTAATGTTCCTTCAGCGTGCATAATAAGTCGCGCGTTACCTGGGAAAGAGCGACGGGAGCCGGTCGTTCATCGTCAGGTACCCAGTATCTTAGTCGCCAAGAAGTCGAGGCGACGATCAATTAAGCGCAGCCCGCAAAGTGCTAAGACGTTTATGGCCGACATCTTATTATACCGAGCAGATGGGGTGTACTGGCGCGACTGAACCGGGTCGTCGGCCTCCACGAGCGGCAGCTCGTGATCACAAGCGACGAACTGTCGAAGAAGCGGAACCCGTGAAGCCCCAGCGGGACACGACTGTCTCCAGCCGGATATCTTACAAGATTCGGTTAGGCTAATCTCAATGTGATTCCATCGCTTTGATAATAACGCTCGACGGAATTAATACTCGTTAGGCGTTCGCGATTGCGCCGTCGTCAACCGTAACCGTGCGTGCAGAGACCGCGGAGGAAAACGCGCGAAATATCAAAGATATTTCTGAGACGTACAGAGTTAGGATTCGCTGTTTTTCCAACAAAAACGATCTCGCAGAAAGAACTTACGTATATCAGAGCGATGCGTGCGGAAGAACTTGGTTACGAAAAAAAGTGATAATCGTATAGGAAAAACAATACATCTCCGTAATTTAAGGGAAGAGGATCGGTCGGCCTCGCAAAAATTGCTATCTATATCATATAAGATTTCGTGCGGATACACTAGCGTGCGCGAGCGCGCGCGCCGCGCCGCACGAAGAAGACAATGCGCGGCGTGGGAGAGAGAAACCGGGATAGCCGACCATTCGCGCGGTCCACGAGGCAACCCGCTTATCCGGGCGACCGCCGTAAATCATCAGCTCGGGGAATAAATGAAAACTCGAGTCCGCTCGCGCGCTCGGGACCCCTTTCGCCTCTCCTGAGAAGCACCGAGATCCGCCTCGAAATGTAACGTCGACCAAGTTCCGGTATAATATTAAACCACGAATATCGCTCGATCTCGAGAATTCGACGCGGCTTTCTTATTAGACCGGTGAAACTCGTACGCGCGCGCTTCTCGTTAGGCCGGATCGGTACTTACTTCTACCGCGCGTCTGGATTAAATCTTTTTGTAAGTTTAATCAACCGCCGCGTTTCGCGCTCCAAGCTTCAGAACGGTGCTCCAGAATGTCACCCGGGGCAATCATTTTCAACGGTCGTTGTCGCCGTCCGCGTGCGGACACCGCGTGCTTAATATGCACACGCAAAGACCCGCGTCAAATAGTTAATTAAAGTTAATGCATGCGGCTCGCAAAGTTATTATCCCTAGGCGCGTCAGCTGGTGCATGACCCGATGCCGAAGGACCTGCTTACTTACTGCCTCGCCACCGGCTGTATCGGCAAATCGCGCGCCCTCTCATTCTTTTCATCCCTTTTTTGTATGCCGAGCGTTATTGCATAAACTCTCGCCGGAACGTGTAGTTAAGGTCGGGACGACGCGACGTCGATGGCGCTGTAAATATTTCAGACTGCGTGTCATACAAATAGCTGGTTCTAATCCGAAAAATTTGCTGTCGAACGCACGATTTTTAATTTAAAAACGTTACATCAATCCGCTCTTAATGCACTTATTAATATGTATCGTTGAGAAACAAAAATTTCGGAGATAACGGAGATAAGATTAGATTCTTCCAATAGTAAGCTACAAGTGAATTCCAAGTCTGTAGCTATAAAAGTAAATATCTTTTTAAGTCAAAAGTATAGTATTAACAATATAGTATTAACGATTAAGACTTTATTTTTAATCGACTCCAATTGGCTATCATCGTCAAGACATTTCGACCATGAATTTTGGTCCTTCTAAATTAATGTGATTTTAAAGCTTATACATAGATAAGCATCGTAATTTAAATGTTTAATTTATTGCGAAAAATATTACCTCAGCCAGGGTTCGAACCTGCATGGAGCCTCCTCATTCCGTGTAGGGCGTCGTACCAATTCGACCGCTGAGGCATGTGGTAATATTTATCGCAATAACGCATATAAGGTGATTAAATAATGCTAAAATAATGTGGCGATCGTGGCGCAGAGATATGTGCGCTGGATGTCGCTGAAGCTAGCAGCGGGAGCTAGCAGCGGAACGTCCCGCGGACAGGGCCGAATATCATATGGGTTTCTCAGGGAGTCCGAACGTATCGTATTAGGTTAATTATTATTAGCCGCTGGGCTTTTCTTAGATATTATTAATTAATGAAGATTAAATTTATTTATATATAAATGTTTTTTACAATATTCAAATTGTTTTTTCATCGGTTTGATATAAAAACATGTTTTAATCATTATAGATTATTCGATAAATAATTGTAGAACATAGCAAAGAACGATTTTCTTCAAATTTTTAGGGAATCACGTTCTTGTAACAACAAAACGATTCAGCAAGTATTTGGAACAATCCGCGGTTTTATATTAATTGTTATTAATTTTTTATTCATAATTTATTCAGCGGCGACCGATCGCAAAGAACGATTCCCTCCAAATTTTTATGGGATCACATCCTTGTGATAACAAAACGATTCAGCAAGTATTTGGGACAATCCGCAATTTCCCTTAATTGTTATTAATTTTTTATTGATAATTTATTCTCTGGCGGTCGATAGCAAAGAACGATTCTCTCCAAATTATTAGGAGATCACGTCCTTGTGATAACAAAACGATTCAGCAAGTATTTGGGACAATCCGCGGTTACCCTTAATTGTTATTAATTTTTTATGCGTATGTATAATTTTACGGTCTCTTGTAGGTTTATCGCCGTGCACGCTGTGAAATTAGCGCGAGAGCAATAAAATTCATAATTCTCATATAACAGTGTTCGTATATAATGAAATAAGCGAATGCAAAAGATTACTTTGACAAATCATTATGGTTACCGGAATAGTTATTACCGAAAATATAATCATATTATAAATTGCTTCTAGCGTTCTTGTTTTCGGCCTATCGCTGTCCCTCATAATTACAGTGGCTTATTTGTTCAGATAGTTAAAAAATACATGTTTCACAATAATCATAATGAACTAATCTTCCGCTACAGGCAGTATAAATCTGATGGTATTCTCCTCGTTTCTTTTACTCAAAGTTAAGTGGTCCATCAAACGCCAGCGGTCTCGCTACAAGAGGGAAACGAATCCCGAATCTTCCAGACCGCTCCCGATAGTAAGAATTTTGACAGCGGTGCCAATGACCATTACCATCTAGATCATCTTTATCACAAATTTGCAAAATAAAAATATACACGTAAAAAAATATGTTCTCCCATTGTTACAAATCATCTCCTTTAAAAATGCATGAATAGAATGATTCTTATAGAATTGCGGTTACAAAGAAATATATTTAATAATAATAAAATACATGCTTTATTGTAGCTTATTATATGTACAGGTACAAGAGCTTCTACCAACTGTTCAAAATGAGTCGAACCCTATAACAGCGAGATTTCAAAGAATTTTATACTGTAAAAGCCGCATTAATTTAAAATTTAACAATTTCCCATTTTTCTGTAGTTTCAAAAACTTAATTGTTGATGTCTCACGTCTCACTGATATAGGGGTACTCATTCGACTCATCTCGAATTTTTTGTAACCGTACATTTTTAATTAAATTGATGTATTCACGGTAAGATTCTTAAAACAATTAAAAGAGTAGAAATCTTTTTCGTAAAATTTAAGTCGATAAAAATCAAAATTTGTTAAATATGATCGCGTTATATGCGCATGTATTTTACCATAGAAAAATATAAACTGTTACTACTAATTATAATAACGTAAAATGGCGGGACGTCCAGTACCTGAAAATAGTTTCTTAAAACATATTAAAAGTTAGAGAATTAAATATATACCTTTGTAACCATATTTTTTGTTAAAGTAATCACTAAAAAGTCACGAGGCAAATTACTCGTACAAAATTTGAATTTATTTAAACTTATACAAATAATCTCACATTATATCCATGTTTGTTTTAATATTAACAATAAGTCTTATCATCATTAAGACAGCATTAATATTAATACTATTACTAAATAATGGGAAAACATTTAGTAAAAAAAAAGGAGAAAATCTTCTCAAAAATACTATTGAATTAATTTCACGATCCAATTTTAAAACCTATAGCGGTCGTCATTCACTTATCGCTAAAATCATTACTTCCGAGAACTGCCAAGAAAATTCGGGATTAATTTCGACCTTATAACAAGAATTAACTTTCAATAGAGTACCGAACTAGATTTCGCGAGTGGATCTCACGAAAATCGACGAGAAATATCGACTTCCCACCGGTACGAACCACGCATTTCGCTGGCGCCCACCTGACGCGAGAGACAGCAATGAAGCCCCATCGCTGAGACAACGATCGCACACAAGAACGAAAAAAAAACGTTCGCAATTAGCATTAATAAATATTTAAATATTCCTTAATTACACTTAAAAATACTCGTTAAGGAATATTTAACTCGTCATAAAAATCACAATAACAAAAAACGTAATACAATTAAATCTTCAGATTTTTATTGATAAAACCGACAATAAACATAAATCTCGAATTTTGCAATAATCCTATTAATATACCAAAAATTATGTATTAAAATGTACTCGCAATAGTTTTAAAAATGTGAACATTAAATTTTGCGAATAAGAAGTTAATACCTGACCATTGGCTCAGTCAAAAAGTTTGAGTCTTTACTATCTTATTTAATAAGTATACAATTTTACAAAGAAAAATAATTCTGTAGACTAAAATTTAAAATTAATTAATTTTAAAATTAATTAACTTAGAATTAGTCTTCGCAAAATTATTTTTAAAATTAATTTTAAATTTTATTCCATTTTTAGCCCCCCTTTTTAGTCATCAAATATAGAATTATGCTGTCCATGTATTCTTAATTACATTAATATGTAACATACATAATTGTAATTTATTAAGTATTTCAATTATTTAAGTATTCATTTCATATTTTAAGTATTTCAATTTATTAAATATTTATGTAAATTATATTAAGTAGTTCAATAATATTCAATTTTAAAAAAATGAAGTTTAACTTCGCGATCGCGGGTTTTATTTTTTATTAAATGTCATTTAATTTGGGGAATTTTAATTTTTTAAATATTAAGTTATTATGTTTAGTCCCTACCTACCCGTATTTTTACTTATTAATACATAAATACGAAGTAAAAAGACTCACCGACCGATGCGCAACGAGCGGAGTTATTCTGCCACGTAGCTGCGATGATTCTGTAACAAAAATAAAAAATTCACATTAAATAGACGCTCAAAATAATCAATGTTTCAAAAAAATAATTTTTACACGCGTCTAATTCGCCTTTTAATTAAATTTACTCTAATATAATTATCTATTTCCCCAGGAAAAACCTTTATGAGAATAAACTTTTATAAAAAGCTTTCTCTAATTATTTCTAACTTATCGAAATAAAACAGCTCGAATAAAAAAATAGAAAAAAACTATTTTTTAAGATAAAAAAAATAATACTCACCCCAAAGTTGCTCCGCTGGGGCCCGATGCCTTTGCCAGGCCTCCTCCTCCTCTCAGAACGTCTGATGTGTTGTCAAGCCTTCTCCTCCTTCTCTTTCCGTTGCACAGGACACTCGCGGACACTCGCGGACACTCGCGTTGTTTAATATTTCGCGATCACGAACAAATCAACACTCCCGAGATTAAACGATCTGCGTATTACTGTAACAAAAAAACGAAAGATTCAAATTAGAGATGCCCAAAATAACGTTTCAAAAAATACTTTTTACGCGCGTCTAATTTGGCTTTCACACAATTAAATATTTAATATAATTACCTTTTTTTCGGAAAAAGATTTTTACAAGAATTATCTTTACAAGAATCCCTTATTAAAATTTTAGATTTTACGCTTTTTTTCTAATTATTTCTAACTTATCCAGATGAAACGGCTCAAGAGTAAATGAGAAAGAACTATTAATTTTAAGATAAGAAATAATACTCACCGCAGAGTTGCTCCGTCAAAGCCCGATGCCTTTGCTAGGCCTCCTCCTCCTCTCAGAACAGGGTTAGGTTAGGTTAGATTGTCAGGCCTCCTCCTCCTCCTCCTCCTCCTCCTCCACCCAGTCCTCTTTCCGTTGCACAGAAGCCGCTCACGGAACCGCTGTCCAATATATCGCGATCGAGAATGAGGTTATATCTGTAATCATACGATCACGACACTTTGTTAGACACGATGCCTAGATGAAACGATCTGCGTTCTACAGCGCACTTCTATTATTTAAATCCGATGATTCACCGCTGCTTTTCTCGCTGAGCGCGGCTAACTTCATACCGACGCCGCGCAGCTACGACGCGAGTCGAATCAACGCCGTAAACAGCCGAATTGAAACGAGCAAACCGTTCGAAGATTTACGGCCAATAATCGGAACGGAATTACGAGAAACGGAATATTCGGCGTATTATATTAATTCTGTATTCATCTTTCTCGACTCGACTTTCTGTAAACGCGCGTGAGGCGCGTGCCTGCTGCGCAACGACCAGCGGCTTCGCCAACATTCGTGAGTCGCGAACAGCGAGAGTCGATTGTGCAAACGGGATATAATCCCGATGGTTAATAAAGAACGCTGCATTTCTTTAATATACCTGCGATATCATCGTGATTGCCATCGCGATGTAACAGCGCTACGCACACGGAGCCCTTCACTCGGCTGTCCGTCCGGCTCGAGCATCGGAGCCATCGGAACGTAAATAAAATGATAGCGTGACGCGCGACCGTCGCGGGGCGCGGCGGCGCGCCGCGCCGCGGCTTACGAAGAAACAAAGTCGAGCGCCCGCGCGCCAACGGTCTCGCCGCCGAATACTTGCATGATAACGTTTAATATACCTACCTAGCGGTACGGACTACAGAATTAACGTGGTGTACGCCGAATAATATATATTCCGTTTCTTGTATTACGATAAATGGGCTGTTAATTAATTATCACATATCTTCCGCGATGTTTCGCGGATCCATATTAGCATAATGCACGATATAATCCCTCTCTCAATAATAATATTTCGATCTGGGAAAGAGACTAAGAGAGAGACGATTAAAATAATTTAAATGAAGAATAGTAACGCGAGCTTTCGCGGCGGTCGGCTTCTTTGCTCGCTTGTTTCTTTATAATATTTAATGATGTTTAATATATCTACCTACAGAATTAATGTACGCCAATACGCCGATTATTCCGAACATTCGATTTTTGTATTTCGATAAATGGGCTATTATCGCATATTCTTCGCATTGTTTCATGGACCCGTATTAGCGCATTGCCTGAGACGATAATTCTTTTCTCATTAATATTTCGATCTGTGTGAGTAAGAAATGATTTTAAAATAATAAAGTAATTCAAAATGAAGAAAAGTATCGCAAGTTTTCGCGCGGTCGGCTCTTTGCTCGCTTATTTCTTTATTCCGAGCGTGAATTATGGAACTTTTCGGAATTATGGATTCAGATCGGAATCGTTTAGTTATATATACCCAATTCTATTCTTAAGCAGTAAATACGTTTCGCGTAAGAAGAAACCGCGTGTACTTCGCTACCGTGTGTCTCTTGATATAATCAATAAATTTCTTTTTACGTGCGTTTGATATAAAATCGATATAATTTCGTTTTCACATATCTTTTCTCATGACATACAGAGTAAAACTTACATTTTATGTTGTCTTTCTTTGAAATAATTATTAAACAATTCGATCTAATTTAAATTTAAAAAAGTGATCTATATGTATATATAAACAAATATCCTGACTGACTCACTGACTGACTGACCCATCAACGCACATCCCAAACCCCTAAACCTAGAAACAATAAAAATCGGGGAATTATATATATTCCTTCCATAAGCACCCTCTAGAAATTCAACCCCTAACGGGCTGAAAAAGGGTAAAATGTGTTTTCACAAATTCTCCTCAATATCTTTTAGGCTCGATGAGATATCGACTTGGTTTTTGCTTACAAAGGTTACCCATACAAATGCTTCAAAACATAATTCAAAAGTCAAAATAGATTTAAAGTTATAGTTACATACCGTAGCGAAGCACGGGTATCAAGCAAGTATGTTTAATAAATTAGTAAAACGAAGTGCTTCTAAAAAAATTTTAAGAGCTAATCTTGCAATATATGTCGCTACATTTTGTGTTTCGCGAGATAGAGGAGCACCTCGCGAGGTACAGAAGCACCCTCGCCTTTGTCGGGACATCGGCGATTTCGTTGAAGGTTTATCGCCGTGCACGCTGTGAAATTAGCGCGAGAACAATAAAATTCATAATTCTCATATAATAATGTTCGTATTAAATAAAATAAAAGAATGCAAAAGATTACATTGACAAATCATTATATGGTTTCCGGCATAGTTATTACCCTGGTCTGGTGAGTCGGAGGATCCGAGTTCAAGTCCGAGCAAAAATTGTCGGTTTTTATTCGATCGCCACCTCTTGGAAGCCGGGATGGCAACCCTCCAAGAGTATAAATAAATCACAGAAAAAGGAGCATCGAGCCGCAACTAGATGGAAATGTTGTAAAATTCTGTATTAAGGAAACAAATTGACAAACGTTTCGGGCCCATCTTCAGTGTCAAATAACAATTAAGTCCAAATTTCGAAATAGTTTAGACGTTACATACTCTTATACTAAAATTAACGCAACTACAATTAACGCAACAACATTGATTCCGAAGTGGACCATACTGTAACAATTGTGATTTAGTCAAAATTAATTCAGCGGATTTGTAGAAGGAATAATAATCAAATATAAGAATACGTACAGCTGAGTTCGTTTTTTCTGTTGAAAATTATTTCGCCGGATCAACATTTTCGTGTTGATGTGTAAAGTTAAAAATGACTTACAAATTACTCGGCGGCCCGCGAAATGGTAGATATAAAAGCCTGCGCACTTATTTCATTGTTGCCTAACTCCTAACCTGGGGGAATGTTATTACGTATGAAAAATTTGATTTTTTGGTGTCAGATATTTTATCTGATTTCATCTGACCATGTGACGTTAGGTATTGAGAAATTATATATTTTTGTTTCCTTGTTTCGTATAATAAATGTCGAATTTTTATATGTAAAATTAAAATTTAGTGTTTCTGTATTAATAGTATTGTTTCGAATTATTAATAATGCTAAAATCACAATTGAAATTGTCGTGAAAATTTGTAATGGCATTTTCTAACTATTTATCTAAAATACCGCAGTTCTTATGGTCCATCCAAATATTACGTTATGCAAGAAATGATTAATGCCTGAAAGCTAAAATCTAGCCGACCGAGAATTAGCAGAACAAGTAAAAAAAAAGATGGGTAAAACTGTTATATATAAAATTATATTATCAAAGTATGGTAAGTCTACGCTTTCTCCAAAAAATTGCTGACAATAATTATTATTGTTTCATTCAGAAACGTAATTTGTCATTTGTATCAAATCGGCGATGCGCTTTTGTCGAGATGCAGCTTAGGAATACACGAACACAAATGTACGCATACCATGAACTATCGCCGTACACGAACCTCCGGCACGTATACGTAAAGTCCTGAAGCAATAATTCATTGCAGGGATCCAACCTTTCGGCGACGATTGACCCGTAGCATCTGCGCGACGAGAACTAGCGGGACGACGAAAGGGCAAGACTTTTGACGAAAGATGACCCCCGAGGTATCGGGTGACCTGCCCTCTCGGTCGAAACGATAATCCGCCTATTCCGTACATAAATTCGATTCCATCATGGACACACGGCGGTATGTATTATCGCACGCACGTGTGATAAACGTTCTCGAACACAGACGTCGCCCTCGGAATGTCCACTAGCACTAGACGACGGGTCCTTCTCGAAACTTTCCTTCTCTCTCTCTCTCTCTTCCTCTCGTATCTACCTTCACACTTCCAACCAACGGGTCTGGTTCTCGTCCTACGATACGATCGACTCCGCAAGTATAATAACGCTATTATCCTAAGTCCGTGGCGTTTCCTTCTTGCCTTCTCATGCATGCGTGGTGTTTCTGTTGGAACGCTCTCGATTGATGGTGCTCGGACCGATCGACTCGTTTTGCGAAAATAAATACGGCGCGCACTTCTCGTCCGTCACGCTCCTGATATTACCGGGTCGAAGAGAAACGAAAGAAAGTCTTCGATAACAAAGTACATCCATAAGTTCCATTTTTTTACCTCTCTTTGACGTAAAGAGAAATAATGACGTGTCGTTACGATTCCACAGTTAACTTTAGCACGAACTCGATTCAGTTATCAAAATAAAACAACTTTTATCGTTTTATTGCAGTTTAATAAAAAAAGTGTAAATTATTATCTGAATTTTTTCTCTTTTCTCTCTCTCTCTCTCTCTCTCTCTCTCTCTCTCTCTCTCTCTGTAGAAATATTTTATTACAATAAACTCCCATTCGTAACTCTGCGCTGTTGAAATAAGGTGTAATATTAACTTCTTCGACAACGCATCGAGGTAAGAAGAGTATATATGGTGGGCAATCGAGTTAGCTCGCTGGTCATCCGTAATTTGTCGCTCGCAGCGACAGAAGCACCATCCCCTATTTTACTACGCGGGCCGACCACTTCGGCGCGGGACCGCCGAATTAAATTAAAACTTTCCTATACCAGTTGGCTTTTGCCTCGCTGCTCTCCGCATTAAAAGTGGGTATCGAGTTAAGTTGGGATTTTAATCAGATATCCTAGATTCCCTAGTAATGCGCAATTCAATTAAAAAAAAAAAAAAAACGAGTATATATTTTCTTTATACTTTGTGTAAATTAATGTGTTATCTCATTATAAATACCTATTAATTAAATAACGTGAAGCTTTATCGCTAATTTAAAAAATTCTGAACGTCATAATAATTTTTATCCTGTACTATGTTGTTTTTTCTCAATCCTCTTTAAAAACCAGTCCAAATTCTTCTAAATCTGTATAAGCGAGTAATTAAATCACAATAAAAAGTGACATTCCATTCTAATCGTGAACGTCGCTGCGATAGAAAAAAGCAACTAATTTTTAAAGACTTATCAATGTTTTTAAAACATGTTCCAGACTCTGACCGCGTGCGGGTACCCTGCGAAACGAGTACCGCGCGGGACCGTTATCAAGACACGCCGTAAGATATATACATTGGTGGACTGGTCTACAAGAGCGCTCTGCAGAAAGAGGCAGCACGAGTCGCGCGATCCCTGGGATCCTGCTGGTCTCTGGTTAAGCTCAAGCCGCGATAGCAGCTTATCGATTCGCGGTCCGCTTTGAATTTAGCCGAGTTATCTGACGAGCGTGAGGCATGCATCAGCTACCGAGTGATCGGAGCATCTGTTCGAGTTCCTCAAGTTCTCCAGCAGCGTCCCCCCGATTCTGCCAGCCTGTCTGTCTATCTACGGAGAAGATCTGTATGCGCGCACTCGAGCGATGACACACGTACTCGTCATACTTGGAAGGCGGTCGCTCAAGTGATGCTCGAATTCCCGATGGGAGACCTCCGAATACCGACCTCCGATCCCGGAGATATATCATTGCTTTGAATTCTACAAGATATTTTGATATAAACGGCTCGTCGAAAAATAACACGAGTCGCACATCGCCGCAATCTAAGATATTTTAATCAGGTCGACGAAAGAATGAAAGAAAGAAATTAAAAAAATATATAAGAAAAAGAAATAGGATAGCTAAGAAGAATAGAATAGAGTATAATACGAATGTAAAACAAAGCGAAAACTTTTCATACTTTATGCGCGACGACTGCACGCTTCTCCGCGAACGAATCGCTGAACTCAGTATATGCGGGAAATGATTAATGACGCCAAATGCATAATTTCTACGAGCCCCCATTCATGCCCATTAGTTAATAACGATTAGGCAGTAAATTTCATTTGTGGCCACAGTGGTACCTTCGATATAATCTGGGCGTAATCCTATACGATTAACGATTAGGGAAATATTCCGCGCGCGCCATAATCGTTTCATTCGCCGAGATACATTATGCTCGCGACTATGAAATTAGAGACACTAAAGTCGCACAATGCCCCGGCCCGCTCGAAAAAAAAATCTCGAATACGTTCCTTTATGTACCGCGACACCAAGACAGCCCGTGAAAAAGCGGTGCCGGTAGATATGTTATCGTAACACGACTTTGATGACCTCAATAATTCCGTAACGACGCGACGCGAGCGTTACAGCGCCGTAAAATTTAAGATGACAATCTCGTCGACAATCCACGCTTTTCCGCAGCGTCGTTTAGCGTTAAATTTTGCTTCAGCACGCGTAAAAGGACATCGTTACACTCTGACATCAAGTAAAAGACGATTTCCTCTACGCATTTAAAGTTTGATTCTCCTGAATCAGGAGAACTATCACGCACACAGATAAGACTGAAAAATTGCACGCCTATCTTTACTTTCGCTAATAATTTCAACTTTTGATTAATCCTCCCATTGTTGTACGTCAATTATTCACGAGTGAATAGATTTCGAACTACAACGTTCGAGATAAAACATCTTCCGCAACTTTGGTGTCTTCCGGCCTTACCTACTCTTCGCTTGGATGCTCTCCAACTCGATCGCTGGCGACCTCCGATAAGCGTCGCGCTTATCCAATCTACGAGACGTCGGCTATTGCAGTTCGAGTACCCGAGTTTCCGCGGGTCAGTCGCCGGCGAAAGAAGCGCTCGTAACTTTGCCGGCCATTAGAAGTAATAAGCTGGGAGAGTCTTAAATAACGCGACGGCGCGGCACCGCGGTAGATGACAGTTATGACAGGCACGGCCCATTGTTCTCGGGGTACCAGTAATTATTAGAGTTGCGGCAGTAGCGTTATAGCGAGACTGGACTGGGACATACAGAGCGTATATTTCTGCCGCCTCACCTATCCGCGGTATTTCAACTTCAATGACCGAAAGGGGGGACAAGGACGGGGGTGAGGTGGCGGGAGAATAGGTGGGCACTTCATGCGCCATTTAGGAGGGTAATGAAAAGACCGGCGTCGGATATGATGAGGGAGAGTAATTGCGCGTGTACCCGAGGACGTTCCCGACGTCTCTCTTCCGTCCTGTCTTCGTCTAGTCGCGCCTTCGTCCTTGGCACTATGCCGCACTCCTAACTCTCAAGAGAAACAGAGAGAAAGAGAAAGAGAGAGAGAGAGAGAGAGAGTGTGAGTGAAAGGGGTGAGACCTATGGACAACAGTCATCTACTCTAATTTCATCTTTGGAGCGTTTGGCATCTTGGACGGGCAGTCTCGACTTTGTTCGCCGAGCGTCGTCATTCGTACAGCGTTTGATCGCTCCAGCAGCCCTCGTTAGTAGACGCCGTGGAATTTCCAGACGCGACGCGCGTAAAATATTAGCGAGGACGTTTAATGATCGGTGATAAAACGCGAGGAAACTTTGCTGCTCCATTGACTCGATCTGTCGCGTCGGCAGGACGAGCGCGACTCACCACGTAAAACTGCGATCTCCGAGGAAGATCTGTATCTGAGAATATTTGCGATAAAATGGTTGGAAATCACGTACGGAATATCGTTTCACTTCGGTTTTCTCGAGTGTTATTAGATAAGCCATTACACACGGTCAATGCATAAAAAAAGATTCAAATCTAAGCAAAAAGTTTTTCCTTTTTAGAAACCAGCGAGAAGAGCAAGAAAAACATATAAAATATTAAAATGTATAAATGTATAAATTACCATGGAATATACAAGTCGCAGAACTTTATCCCTTAATCATACATCATAGTTTCTGTGATAACGGCCGGAATATGCCACGCAACAAGCGGTCGCGTTTTCCGGCCATAAAATCTGATAAATCCAAAGAAATCACGGATAATAGAACGCGGATCGTTCGAAACATTACGTGCAAAGTGTCGTGGCATAAATCAAAACACGATCCTTTCGTCGATCGTTACGCGATACTGACTCAGAGCCCGGACGGTTATACTTTCAAATCAGAGTCCGAGAATACGAAATCGGAGGGCATCCTCCTTCCTCTACTTTCTCTCGTCGTATTCCTCGTGCAAAAGCGATTCGGCGGTCAGTCAACGGCCAGCTGTATTTTCTGAGCTTCTTTTCAACGGCAGTCTTCCGATCCCCCAGTGCCGGAAAGAAGGAGGAAGGAGAGCGGAGGAAGCGGATACGCGGTAAAAGAGAAAGAGGAGGACGATCAACGGGGTGGAGGGAAAGGAGTCTGGTCAATGCTCGCAAAAATTGGCTTCTAAATCTTGCGGCCGGAATGAGCGCCGCACATCCTCATCTCCCCCCTCGAGTGGCGACCTCAACCCACCGCCACCTTCTCACGACCCTTTCCCTCAGGTCCAGCGAGCTGCTGGATGGAGGGAATGAGAAACTGCTGCGGTCGGGAACGACGGGATGAGAGGGCGGGGGCGGGAATGGAAGGCCATTGTCGACGACGTGGAGGCTTACGGCCCACCCCACGAAAATCCGCGAGGCAACTTTGCGGAACGGACTTCCATAAGTTGCATTCAATGGGACATCGGTATAAAGAGGGTATAAAAAGGGGAGGAAAGGAATAGAACGAGAAGTATTGTCGCAACGGCGAGAGGATGTTCCCTATTCCACGTTCTGCGTTTGTATCTTATTCCCTTTTGCCGCCGCTCGCCGAGACCATCATTTGCTCATTTGGCGTGCACCGCGCGCAATTATCCACGCGATATCCTTTCTCCCCGCCATTTTTTAATATCCGCACGGTTCACTCTTTTTCACGTCGCGGTATCATTTGCATTTCCATTAGCGTTAATTTTAACATCGCACTCGCATTAGCGTCGGCGTTACGCTCATCTCGCGTATTAGGTTGCACAAAAATGAGTTTGCACAGCGGCTCGTCAGTAATCGATATAATGATAAATAAAGAGCATTATTAATTTCTGCATTTTTGCGAAGCTATATTAATTATTCAATAAATGAGTACGTATGAATATGTGTAATTTTCAAGTTTGCGGCAGAGCAAACGTGGTACCAATGGTACCAATTGTACAACGCGGTTGTTACAATTTCTTAGAATTGTGTAAGCAGAAATTTGCATGTAAATAGTTTTTATCTAGAATTACTGAAAGTCGTTTCAGAGCTTGACTTTTTCTTCGTTGCTTCGTGACAGTAACGCAACAGGATCGTTACTGGTTGCTAGTCCACATCAGCATAATCAAACCTGTCCATAGTGTCCATCTCGTACAAAATGCACACAGAAAAATATCATTCTACAGCCGAGGAAAGCAATTACTTATTTTATTTGTCTTAAGCAATAGTTTTCTTCAACAAAGACTATTTTCTTAATAATAGTTTTAAGATATACTTGGCACAAGTCTTAGAAAAGCTTGTCATTTTGTGCTCGAAAAAAGAATTTATTCTTCTTTCAAGAATATACTGGAGTATATGCTTCTCTCTGCCGTAGACTCTATATACATAGTAAGTAAACCGAATTCTTGAATTAAATATTCTCGTTTGAAGTACTAGACCTGCTAAGATCTAGAATATGTTTTGAGCATATGTGATACTTGCGATGACTTTATGGAAGATTTGCGGATATACAGGGTTTATTCTAAGTAAGTACATAAAATTGAAGGAGATATTCCGTGGCTTATTTTAGGAAAAAAAAGTCCTATGTCAAAGTTGTAAAAAAATTTTTCAAAAATTTGAAAAACGTTTAAAATTATTCAAATTTGGTATGCGTACATCTGATGTTAAGAACCGTTTTTCCAGTTACCGATAAAACATTTTTAGATCCACCAGGGACATGCATCTTTGACACCCTGTATTTTGAAAACAAAGCAGTTTAGGCCGTTTAGGGCATATGTTTATAAGATCTTTTCTTCTTAAAATAAGCCATGGAATATTCCCTTCAATTTTTTATACTTACTTAGGAAACACTCTGTACAAACTTATCAAATAGAATAAGTAATATTTACTTACTTAAATAGTATGTACTTTTCTGTGTGTGCGCATACTTGTTTCTATGTATGTCCAGATCATAACAGAGAATTTTCCTTAGAGATTAGACTTCTTTCGATTGAGAAACCGAGAAAAATGTCAACCGAGTTATATATTACGGAGTAAAAATCTATTTAATGAGCTAATCAAGCATGATAAAAAAATTACATAGAATAAAGTATAAAAGCAATAAAAGATTTTGATGAGATCGTTTTATGTTTTCGAATTACATTCATGCTTTCAACGTATTTTTAATTGATTTTTAATCAATTAAATAGCACAATAAGACAATATTTGCGCAGTTGCGATGATTGAGTTTCCAATAGCAGCTCCCCTATTCTATTAACGTTTGCATTCCTTAAATGTAAACGGCGATATATTACAACGGAGGTGAAATTCAAAGCTCGAAAATGTAAGGTATAGATGTACGGCCGAGTACGGCCTTTCTCTTAAGTATTCCGAATGCATCGGCTACGTTATCTCGGACGTTATCACATCAGGAAGGCCTCGGATAGGACGGGACGGACACGCACGTGCGTACCCCACATGCAGCCCAGGGGCAACTAACGCCGCGTGCAAATACTAACAGGCTGCCGGGTGTGGTCCCCGACGGAGAAACGTGATCCCCGTGGCAAACCACTGTTTACGCAGATAGAGAAGTGACCCTCCCACACCCCGGAGACTTAAGTTGATCGATGTGCAACTATGATCTCAAGACACGGATGTCGATTTCTTCCGGTCATCTGTATCTGGATTTGGACGGACAACTTCCGTCTCTGACGCGTGAGAAATTTGCCAGGCGAATATATCATAGACGTCGTAAAGTGCCAATAAAAAAAAACAACGTCATGTCCCAGATAAATCCAGACTCCAGACTGCTTTCAAGTTTTGCAACAAATTACTTCTGTCGTTATTTATTAAAGTGACAAGGTATGCGGCACATGTGACAATGTTGAGGTGAAATATCTAGCTGCACGATTGTTCAGATGACATGATGCATTTTTAAGTAAAGTTTTTTCTAAACGTCGCTGAGACTGAATCTTCAAACGAATGAACTTCGCTGTTATCAGTAATGCAGCTTGATAGTTGTACAGTACGGCATCAAAAGTTACATCACGGTGGTCCAAAGAAGTTGCATGTAGAAGAGAACGGTTATACGTTTTTCACGGCAGGAAACCGTCTGTTTGTTGTCTTAGGTCGAATCCGAATGAAACGCGAGCGCGCTTCGACGCCGGCAGCGTTTGGAATTTCTTGGTGTGATCCTAAAGAAACATACGAGGCGCCAGCCGTTATGAACGGGTTATGAGAAAACAATAGTTTCCGGATAGAGAAAGCCGAGCACCTGTGACTTCCAATATTGCAAGTTGGTGTTCTCGCACTTCACGCTCATGCGCGATTTATTTCCGCGTTTATATCTAAATTAACTCAGTATCTAGACTTATCATTCGGCAAAGAAACAAGAAACCCAATATCTTATAAATCGAACCAATATTTCAATTTCGTATATTAAATAATAATACAAAAACGAAAGATATTCTTTCTTATTAACATACGGAAAAATATTTATTTAATTGATTGAATTAATCTCTACCTGTTAATGTAAAAATCTAAAAAATTATTTAAAGTTTAAAATATTAAATAAAGTTCTTGCAACTGTAATGAAAATATGCAGTGTAAGTGGATACAATAAACATATAATTGTATACTTTCGCTTTCGTCAATTGTCCGTTGCGCTCGCCCTTTCCTCCGCGGATAATTGATTACCTAATATCGTCTTTCACAACGGACACGTTTGCGCGGCTGAACGTTGACACGAAAACTATGCGCCAGTTGTATAACTCAAAGAGATAGTATTACGTATCTCGGAGATCCCATAGAAATCGTCCTCGCGGAGACAGCTGCGCGTTCGATACGCCTATCAGAACGTTTTTCCTCTTTATGTGCAACTTTCTCCTCGCAGAAATCCCCTCTCTCAGATTTCCTATATTTTCTCCAATCTCTCTTATCTCCGCATCGCCAGCTTCGCCGTGATCCTATCGAGAAAAAAACTCGGAATGGGAATTTGGCCAGGGACAAACTTTTGTCAATCTAACGAAGTCGCTCGGCTAAGCTGATTATTTCCATTTCCTCTTCGGCGAAACTGCCGCTTGATATATAACGAAATACATCCTGCCGCGCTAATAAAACTCCGGGTGACTCCGATAAATCAGGTATATTCGTGACAAATTCTATAATTGATTCATGTCTGCAATTAATTCAAATGAGTTCGATTCAAGAATGATCTTGTATGTTTGTACCATGTCGTTCATATTTTTTATTTATATCCTTTTCGGCGAAGCTACTGCTTAACATTTAACGAAATACATCCTGCTATACCAATAAAACTCAGATGACTCTAATAAATCAATTATATTCGTGATAAATTTTATAATTGATTCATGTCCTGTAATTGATTTCAACAGATTCGATTCAAGAATGATTTTGAATCTTTGTACCGTACCATTGTACCTTTGTCTATAAACACACTGATTGTGAGAAAAAACATTTTCTGCATTTTATAGTAAAGTTTACATTTTTTTTTTATCAGTGAATACATATCATACTAATAAAAAGGAAAATTTTCTTTATTTTAGTAAATAAAGTCACAGTTATATATATACGCAAATTAATATCTATTTACTAAAATGCAAAAAAATTGTTTCTTGCAGTGCATAATTTTAAAACAACAATATTCAAATTTTGACACGGAACTATTATGACCGTTCTAATTTTCTTGTCATATAAATCGATCACCATATTTCCCACACATCATCTCTACATATATCAATGAAGATGAGCTCAAAAGTAGGACACGGCTGGGTCCGTAAACAAAAAGTAAAAGGGATCGGCACAGCTGTTGAGATAGTGGCATAAGACTGCCGTTTACGTGTCACGGAAGGATCCAGCTCGAATTACAACAGTCGTTACGAACCACCGGCGTCTCGAGTTCCGGAGTGCACTTTTAATGAGTTCTCCCCACGGTCAATTAGTTTTGAACTCGCTGCCCTTGCAAGACCGGAAGATTTGAATCGTTTGAGTGTTAGAGCCTGCTCTAACGCGGCGAGAATTGTAAGATAATTGTTATGACCCTTGTAGCGCTATGGAGAGACGGCGCAATCGCATCTGAATGGACATTTAATTTGTGACGAAAAACCGTCTAACAAGCTTGAGGCGCAACGAGTATTTCTTAACAGTTTTTTTAAATATCGGAAATTAAGAATTCTATATTAATAAATAGTGTAAAATTTATTCTTATTCTACATACAACCTACTTCAAAAAATAATGTATCCGTTATGAAATTAGTTGAATAATGATATAAAACAAGTATTCCATAATTTTTTTAAATTTGCATTGTATATTAATATCAAACAAAACAGAATTATAGTCAATTTTGAAGCAAATCCAGACTATTATCACAAATATTAGAAATAATAGAGGTGTTAAGATATCATCGACTTTATCATATATAGCGCACTCTCGTTTATTCGGACTGCAGGAGCGGTGTTGTTTGTAAAAGAGAGTACAATTTCACGAGTGTCAGATAGAACGCGCGCGAACGTGCAAGAAGCAATTCGATATCGTAGTCACGATACCGCGCAATAGTGCTTTTACGGTAGCAAGTAGGCCGACCATGCAGAAGAAAGTAGAACAACGACATAAAAGTTAACGATCCACAAACGTCTCGACGCTGATGAGAAATGCCAGTCTCAGATATGAATAGCGCATACCTAATGGAGTGCAGGTAGCTGATAAAGCCGAGTGTTCTTTCATTCAAGCTGCTTAAACGCTATCGCGTGAAATGTACTTGTTCGAGAGCGTCGATCGACGTTACGTCGATCTTTATCACCTAACAATGAAGTAACGAGGGCCATTAGCTTTTTGCTTTATTGCGTTACGAGTTCCTGCGTCGCCGACGACACTAGGGATCAAATAACC